>NW_025335627.1:12255848-12434897 GCF_004798865.1 Varanus komodoensis
AGGCGTGGTTGGTGCTGGACCAGATACCCAGGTGGGCACAGTTGAGAGAGGGACACATCCCCCTCCTCTCCCGTCCAGGTCTTGGTTATGCAGGCCAGGTCAGCCCCCTCATCCACAATCAAGTCATGGATGAGGGATGACTTACTATGTACCAGCCTGGCATTGTATCCAATTCAGAGCGCATTTCTTGGCCTTTAAACACTGTTGTGGCTTGCGACCAGGGTACTTGTCTCTTTGTATGACTGTACTTTGCGCTTCTCTCTTGCCACCTACTATAGTAGATGGTAACTGGTAGAAGCTTTGGAAGCCTCTCCCTAGCTAAATGAGAAGCTACCTTGATAATGTCTCATGCCATGCATATATCTTGTATCTCAGGCTTTTAAACATATTTTGTCCTATTTTTATTATGGCACATATGTTACTTAAATGCTGTTTATATGTTTGTTGTGCTACTTCTGTCATAACATGTTCTTTTCATATTAGGTATTACGATTGGAAGGTCAAGTTGCTCGCTATAAAATAGCTGCTGAAAATGCTGAAAGAATAGAGGATGAATTGAAAGCAGAGAAACGTAAACTCCAAAGAGAGGTATCCAGTCATTCTGACTAAAATATTCAGTATCAGGATAGGTACCAGATATCGTACTCGGATATCTAAAGCCAATACTGTGGGAACAGAGCTTACCAACATTCTGCTACTCTTGCTTTTGTTGCCATATTACTCTTGAAGGAAACAGCTATTTACTTGCAACTGCACTGTATTCCAGAAGTTGCAGCAAATTTGTGATTTAAACACATGAATACTATTTGTAAGGATCTGTGGCCTTGTACTTTGCAAAATAAGGTTCCAGGTTAGGGTCAATCCTTGACATTTCCAGGTTTTGTTTGCAAGTTGGTTTGCAATCTTGTTTGCAAGATTGGTCCCTGGAGAGTCTGACTAAACTGAACTAGATGACTAATGGTATAACTCCATATAAGCTTCATAAGATCCTATATGTTCAGTTACTGTTTTATATTCTTATATTTTATTCTTGTGTTTTATATTCTTGTGTT
Organism: Varanus komodoensis; assembly: GCF_004798865.1. NCBI lineage: Eukaryota > Metazoa > Chordata > Lepidosauria > Squamata > Varanidae > Varanus > Varanus komodoensis. The sequence goes on from NW_025335627.1 coordinate 12,256,901, forward strand.
TGTGGGATGGAGTATCAGTATAGCCTAATAGGTAGCCCATTGATCTACAACCTAGAAGACCTTAGAAGACCATCGATTTTCTAAGTAGATTTGAATGATCCACAGTGACTTGAATTTTAGTAGTTCTTTGTGGTTTCTGGAAAGCCATACTCGTACATATGAGATATGCATCAGAGTAGAGCAGCATCTCCAAAACACTAGAGGTTTCCGAGTATCTTGATCCATATATGCACATATCCCATTTGTTGACTGTACAGAAGATCCCTTAGAGATTATCAGTTAAAAGTAACAGGTTGTCTTTTCCTGTCCTTATAATTTTAATAGGTGATGGTCACTTGTAAGTTATATCATCTTGTAAGAATGAATGAATGTTACTCAATCCTATACCTCAGTTTGAATATAATTTCTCTTTTAATTTTCTTTCAGCTTCGTTCAGCATTAGACAAAACAGAAGAGCTTGAAGTAAGCAATGGCCATCTAGTTAAACGGCTAGAAAAGATGAAAGCCAATAGAAGTGCTTTACTGTCCCAGCAATAAATACCAGCTTTTGCTGGAAAGTATTTGACTGAATGACAACAATGCTGCAGCAGCTTATGTCTGTACCCATTTGGGATGCTTTGTTTCATGCCTTCTGAGAGCAACAGAACTCCAAACACTGGAACCCAATTTCCATGCCTCCACTGAGGTTCCATCTACCCAGATTCTTACCTGCTGCATTATATGCATTAAAATAGCTGCTTTAAAAGCCTATGTTTATAGGTGCCCTTCAGTGCTGTACCCTGGAAATGCATGCAGTACAGTACCTGTATGTCATTTAATAAGCACACTGGGCATCTTGTAAGCTTCTCAACCAAAAGGCACAGCAGCTGGCTGTTGGCATTTTGAAAAAGATACTGAAAGAAAAAGATTTAGACGAGAACTTGAATTTTCTTTATTTCTGGAAATTAGTGTTGAAATTGTTTATAATGTTCAAACTTCCTCTTATGGCATTGCCTGCAACTGTAGCAACAGCGATAGTGTTTTCATAGCAGCCTCTTCATTTACAAAACACTGTGGAACCACAAGCCATTATGAAGCAAAACTCCACTGGAAACCACAGAAGACATCTTGGAAGCAAAAGTGACCTTAAATGACTTTGCCAATAAAAATAAAAGGTTATAGAGGGATTTTTGCACCCGTTCATTCATAAGGCAATTTTATTTCAGGGTCAATAGGCAATAGATTCACTTTAAGAAAGAACAGCTTTTTATTTGTATTTAATCCCCATATTTGGAATTTAATTAAATTACTTCTTATAAAGGATGTAACATTGGAAAAATAAAACTATGATCTCACATTTTAAAAAGGTGCATCTTATTTTATGTTCTAACAATACTAAATCTAAATCCAAGCTGTTATTGATCATTTGCAGAAGCCCAAACCAAGCTTCACTGATTTTCTGAAAAGAATATCCTCTGTTTTTGGAGGAGTGCATCTGTGTCTAATTGTCCAGGACATGAAGAAATGCTGCAGTAACTAACAACAACTTAGAAGACCCAAGTTTCAAAAGCATAATATGCAGAAGTGGTTCACATAACCACAACCTAACTATAACATACCCAAATAGGTTGTAGAACATTCATTTCCAATTTGATTGGTCAATTGCTCCTGTCAAGGCAGGAAAAATAATTAGAAGACTGTTGACTCAACTAGTTAATGAAGGAAACCAAATCCAGAATATTATTCCTTTTGGCAGGAATATCCATACCAAGTTCTGCTGAGGAAGATGCACCTGCTGGTTAAAGACGGACTGACACTTTGGCTGATTTCTCCCATCTCCTGTAGCTCCTTGTGTCTTCTAAAACTCTCCTGTAGAAGATTGGAGGACCCTCCAAAACACTGTAGGATGTAGCACTGGGAGGAACTAGAAAACGGGGAAATGGAAATTTTGACAACACAATTTCTCTGCAGAATCAGAAGTTTTCTATGGATGGAAAGAGCCTTTCCATTCACAAATGGCAAAATCCGAGTCTAACCCAAGATCCACATCTTTATTTATTCAGCACCCAATCCTATGGGAGGAATGCTGGGTGTTCTGGGGCATTTTTGATGTCTCAATATGCATAAAAGTGTGTTCCTAGACAGTGAAAATGGAGTGATTCATACAATTGACTTCTCTGGCCACAGAATTGTCCCTGGACTCCTGTGAGCATTGGTGTGCATCTTTATGGCAAGGCTAGTTATTTGCCCTTGGCATTACCTCTGAATCTTTTTCTAAATTGTTTGATAATTAAAAAGAAAACTGCAAAGGCTGAACTCACTGTAATTCTCCTTGCTGTTGGATGGTTAGAGGGATAATTTGTAGTATAAAAATTGTTTGTGTTTGCATCTTCCCATGCGTGAAAAGAGCTCATAGTAGAATTTGTGCTTTCTTTGCTTTCCTTGCATTTAGCTCCCAGGTTCAGTCTCTAGCATCTCCACTTAAAAGCAGCTTGGGTAACAAGAGTGTGGGAAAGATTTCAGTCCTTGAGGAAAAGTCAAACCCTACACTACTGGGCAGAGAAAGAATTCAGGTTAGGTGGCTAAAGGTAGTATGAAGGACATAGCTTGTGATGCAGCAAGAATCTGCATTAGGCACTGCAGGGTGATTTGTACAACATCTTAAAAGCTTTGCGAATCTTAGCCACAGATGACTGGACACAGCGAAGCAGGATCTCCTAAGGGTGAACCCAGGGTGTGGATGCACTGAAGGGAGCAGGGATGATAGCTGAAAAAAACACAGCCCATCCTGTGTTCCTGATGCTGCAAAAGCAAGCAATCCTGTTGTCCTGGCATTGGCAGGAGCATGTAGTGAGAAAAGAACCCCTTGACACTTGGCTGCTTCTTGAAAAAGCCGAGTGCTGCAGAACTTGTTCCTACTTCCCATTGCTTGGTGCTTTTGCTGCTTATGTAAGTGGCAATAGTACTGACCAAGGGGGACAAACCTGCCTCTTTCTCACCACACCCCCACACCTACTGCTCTACAGGGAACTCTACAAAGCAGGTGGGGTTGTTTAGTCCCCCTACCCTCATTATGACACCAACTGATACCATACCAGATATCTGGGAGGGCAGTTGGGCTGGGAATCAGCTTTTCTGCTTGGCTTCCTCCCAGTCACCACCACTGTTGGCCCTTTCAGCTATGGTAATGATCAGGAATGAGTCATTACATGCTATCCTCCAAAGGTAGGCACCAAGTGAGTTGTGCTCCCCTCCCCTGCCTAGCAGAGGTAGCACCCAGCTCAACTGCAAGAAATCCTGCTCTTCCAGCATTGGTGGGAGCCTGTGAGGGATCTGAAGATGGCCACACAAAGCGCTGCTAGTTTGCCAGTTTTTTTGACCAGAGTCCCCTTTCTTGCCCTTCTAGTCAAGACACTCTTTAGTCCTTTGGCTTGACTGTGGCTTAGAACGTTGTTCAAGTTAAGATGACACACTAAGAGGGGTAGGTTAATAAACTGCACTATATGCCATGGCTAATTGAGGCGGCTTACCAGTCATCTGGAAAGCATGATGGATTCAACAACACAAGCTACTATGATTGGTTCATGCAAACTCAGTCTGGGTGTGTTTACACATCATGCCAACTCACCCTGGCAATAAGCCAGAGTGGCATGGTTGTCATGTGATCAACTCACCCTGATAGATGATTAGGCTTACTGTGTGGTTTTGGCCCCACAACTCTCCCATAGGTATCCCAGGGGACACTGTAGAAGAACCAACTCATCTCTCTGCTATGACTGAATCATTTTGGGCTCACTATAGCTTTTTTCCATTTTTTTTTTTTTTGTTAGTGAGACTGCAAAAAAACATTTTGGCAGCTACATTTCTTCAAAGTACCCCAGTAGCATTCTGGTATGGCTGCCAGTATTTGCCCAACATTGTTGTTCCCAATAATTTTCATAAATACTTCCAAATTGAAATAATGACAATAAACTTTTGTCTCTTGTTAGTTGCGAAGTTGTGTCCGACCCATCGCGACCCCATGGACAACATTCCTCCAGGCCTTCCTGTCCCCCACCATCCCCGAGTCCACTTAAGCTCACACCAACTGCTTCAGTGACTTCATCTAGCCACCTCATCCTCAGCCATCCCCTTCTTCTTTTGCCATCTATTGTTCCCAGCATTAGGCTCTTCTCCAGGGAGTCCTTCCTTCTCATTAGGTGGCCAAAGTATTTGAGTTTCATCTTCAGTATCTGGCCTTCTAAAGAACAGTCAGGGTTGATCTCTAGGACTGACCGGTTTGATCGCCTTGCGATCTGAGGGACTTGCAGGAGTCCTCCAGCACCACAATTCAAAGGCCTCAATTCTTTGGCGCTCAGCCTTCCTCATAGTCCAACATTCACAGCCATACATTGCAACTGGGAAAACCATAGCCTTGACTATACGCACTTTTGTTGGCAGGGTGATGTCTCTGCACTTTTAGTATGCTGTCTAGATTTGCCATAGCTTTCCTCCCCAGGAGCACGCGTGCTTTAATTTTCTGGCTGCAGTCCAGTCTGCGGTGATCTTGGAGCTCAGGAAAATAAGAACTGTCACTACCTCCATTTCTTCTCCATCTATTTGCCAGGAAGTGAGAGGACCAGATGCCATGATCTTAGTTTTCTTAATGTTGAGTTTCAAGCCAACTTTTGTGCTCTCCTCCTTCACCTGCATCAAGAGGCTCTTTAGTTCCTCTTCACTTTCTGCCATGAGAGTGGTATCATCTGCATATCTGAGGCCGTTGATATTTCTCCTGGCAATCTTAATTCCAACTTGTGATTCATCTAGCCACACCTTTCTCATGATATGCTCTGCATATAAGTTGAACAGGCACCTGCACAATTGTGAACATTTGCAGTTTGTGGAAATGGAGAACCTTGGGTGGTCCATGGCAGAACCTTGGGGTGTCTGCTGGCAAATCTTGGCAGACAATCATTCAGCTAAGATTATCTTTCTTTGGTTATATCTGACAGCTATCAAAAGTAACCAAAATATGAGTGATCTTAGTTCACTAAAGAGGGATCATTCATCCTCTTTATAGAAAGCCCCTCAGGAGTTCTTTGTGGGGGATGTAGCAAAACACCTGCTCACTTTGCAGTTATTCCAATGAACATGCAAATGTGCAAACCACCCTATTTACTGGAGAGTTACCTTTATCAGCCATAAACCTTTATTTTTCAAATGGGAATTTTTAAGGGTCAAAAATGGGGGGAACAATTAAATGAACAAGTATACCTGCAGCATCTGTGGGGCAATGTCCAAGCTGGGATACACACTTGGTGAAGAGGTGGGACATTTTGCTGATCTTGTCAAAATGGCAGGTTATATCCAAAAAATTTAAATGAGGCGCAACAGTCTGTAGGCCTTGGAAACTTGTCCTTAAATGATGTACACATAGTGAATGGCGTGCAAGTTTCTTGTCAGTTCTGTTTTGGATATCATAGTAGTGCGCTCTGAATGCTCCAAAATGTTACAGAATTTCCAGGTGTTACTGTGTTTAAAGTCCCTGCAAGGTTTACCATAACTCTCCTTCCTACGGAACATAGGACAAAGCAAACAGGCCGCTGCCCAGAGCCGAGGTCGACATTTTTATTAGAACCCAACACCTCCAGCGGAACTTGTGGATTAAGAAAGTTCGCAGTAGCCACTACTGAGGCGTTTGGCTGCTTCTTTTGAAAGTAACGAAAACTTGAAGAGCAGGAACTACACGGAGACGGAGCGCGCGCCCTGATCCGGTATCTCCTCATACAGACCCGACCGCCAATTTCGTTTCGCGCGCGAGCCCCTTCTGCACCAATCCGTCGGGAGATCAGTGGAGTAGCCAATGGCGCTTTGCCTCGAGTCGCCCCCCCCCCATAAAAGGAGCGTGTAGGGAGTGCTGCGTGTCGGTTGCTGGGGTGGTTTGGGCGTGGCTGTGGTGGAGGACCAGCAGCAGATACCGCTATTGGGGGGAAGGTTTGGCGGGTAAGGTCGCCTTGCTTGTTAGGCCTTTTCCCTGACGGATCGTCACCCGTTTCTTTTCTCCCAGCTGGTCTGATGGCGGTGGGGTGTCGACCAAGTGCGCGAAAGGGCTCGCCTGCAAGGGCATTGCTGAGATTTTTTTGTTGTGTGTGTAGAAGCCGAAAGCTTGCGATCCCTTCTTTGCGGCGGAGGGGATGGTGGTACTAAGAGTTAGGGATGATGGTACTAATAGCTGGCTGTCGACCGTTGGGACTGGAGTAACAGTGTCACATCTCTACGGTTTAAACCACTTTAGCTGGCTCTTCAGTATAGCTGAGCAGCTCCACGGTCTGTCTGCATCTGCCCTCTGTTGTAAGCCGTCCCGAGACATCAGTGGTGGACAAGTTAGAAAAGCTATAGATAGATAGGAGAGCCAGCAAGCCATAGTCGGGATCTGCAGATGGCTTATACAGGGGACATAGGAAATTTTCTATTCGGTTTTGCTTAAGCCACGTGGAAGGGACGAAGGATTGGAAGGGGTGTGGAGGAAAGAGAAGTAATAGATTTACTAGTAATGCAATGTGAGCTCATTTTGTAGTTTGGAGGTAAAGCTAAATTCCAGGTTAGATGTTACTGATCTAAAGTGCATCTTGGAGTTGATGTTACAGTATGAAAGCTACATATTATTTTCCACTTTGGGTAGCATAGTGGGCACCTGTTGAAATCGAATTGTGCTAACCCTTATTTATTTTAAACCAAGTATTTTGTATACTGCTGTTCTATAGGCTGGTCAAGGTGGGTAGTCACAATTAACAACTGCATAAACCTTAACATGCCTGTGTGGGATGATAAATTGTGATTAAAAATGGCCAGCATTAGCCTTTCTCCCCATAAAAGCTACAGCCATGGACAATCTTTATGGAGTACCAATTTAACCTGAAAAATCTGCCTAGTTTCTGTGTGGATTAAAAAATAGGCACATTGGAAATGACTACAGTATGTAATTTCCGTGGAAAATGCAGGGGAGTTCCCTGGCAGACAAGGCAGAAAGGATTCTTGAGGATACTGATCTTGTACAGCTGTGCTGAGCTGACTCCCCAAACTACTCAACTCTCCTACACTTTGATCTCAAAAAAAAAAAAAAAAAAATTGCATAGCTTCATATGAATCTACCTAGCTCACCTTCAGAGTAACTGTTTTAAGTAATGATCGCAACTTGCACTAATATTTGGTAGTATCCTGTGCAACTGCTGCTGTGCCTCTATTTGTCCTAATATGTCAGCAGATCCCATGGCTAACGCAATGGTGTTGCATTTCTTAACACAACTCCAGAAATGAATGGAAATGCCTGTTTCTGGAATGGGAGAGGGTCAGCACAACTCTTTTTAGAGCTGTATTTACTTGCTGCATTAATGGATACAGAAACTAATGCTAATTTCTAATGGTTTCAGAATTGCTAACTTTCTGCTAGTACCTGAGAAATATAGGAGACTATCCATTGAATGACACCGGAAATGCTATATGAATAATAAACCAGTTAAAATAATTTCACTGCGCTGTGATCTGATGTGAAAGAAACCCATAAGCACCTGCTACTAGTATTGAAAAGGATTGTTCCCATTGAGTTCTGGCCTTGTGTTTCCTAAGCATGAATTCCCATGCTATTAACAAGTTACCTCTGAAATACAGTAGCGCTCTGAAGTAGCCTGTGCTATGGCATGCTGTGGGTGGGGAAATCAAACTTTGCTAGGTATGCAAGAATTCTGGGGGTACCTAAAATAGTTCTCTTGATCACAGCCATAAAGCTATTTACAAAGGTAAGTTTAGACTAACTATGTACATACTTGCTTGGAAGTACCATTGAGTTCAGTGGAATTTATTTTAAGTAGGCATGTATAGGATTACATTCTAGGGTTAGAGAATATGTTTCAGGGCTAAATTCTTAAGTCAATCTTTAGCTGTTCCTTTTTTAAACATGAATATATTTTCCTTGCTTTCCTGGAATTTTAACTGGCATCCTCCTACCTGTTACATACATCTAAACTATGTCATACCTACCTTATTTTGATGAAAATTTCTATGCTGTTCCTCTGTTGTATACAATGCCATGGTTTCTCTGAGATTATTCACTTTATGAAAGAGGCAGTTATTCAGCAATAACTTTATATTTTTACCCAAGTGTATATTATCTGCTCTTGAACTTCATAGCCTTGTAACTATAGATACATCATATCATTTTGTGGTAGTACCTTTCTCATCTGACACTTAATCATTGTCAAAGTAATGACTATAGATATGCTACTACTGAAATGAATGCCTGCATAACAGACATTCTAGAGAAGCCTAATAATATTTATGTTCCTTCAGGTAAGTGAGTTTTAGTTTTCATTAGTTTGGCAACATTGTTATTTTGTAGTTAATTTTTATTGATTAAAATTACTCATCAGACAAATTACATGCACCTAATTTGTCAGATATCTTGGACAGTCCTGAGATCTCAGTAGTGGACGGTATATCAAAGTTTAAATATCACTATTCAGGTTGTTGTTAGTATCTTTAACTTGCCTTTCAGGGCCTACTGCCCTCTCATGGCAGCTTACAATACAGGGGTACAGGACCCCTGTGAAAGTGGAAAAATCGCAAACATTTCTAGCTGCCCCCTCCCACCCAAACTCACAAGTGTCACTTCTTTGCAGCAAGGAAATGCCAGAGAGATTTCCTTCTCCAGATGGGCAGGGCAGGAAGGCAAGCTTTGGAGATCTCCCTCTCTCCTCTTTCACTTCTCTCTCTGTGGTGACCATGATTTTCTGCCCTAATTTTTTAAAATTAATGGGCTTCTCTGCAGTTAATGGCAGACAAACCTTGGGGGCTACCTGTACCACAGAAACACAAACATTTATTTAAAGCTCTTATATACCATTCTTAATTAGCCACAGGCTCTCTGAATGCTTTACAATAAAAACTATAGACCTGTGTTTCAACATGGATATCTCGAGCCTCCTACTAAACTGTTCAGTCAGCTTATCCATCCTGAAGTTGGTCTATTTCCCTCATTATTTCTTTTGAACATATACAGTGGTACCTTGGCTCATGAATGCCTTGGTTCATGACCAAATCGGGTTGTGAACAAAAATTTCATGAAAACTTTGACATGGGTCGCGTACTCCAAATTGGGTGGTGACCAAGATCGCAGCCATCTCCCCCCCCCCCCCGAGTGGGGAAATGGCCATGATCGCAGGTGCACTCGTGCAGGAAAGACGTGTGTGATTACGGGCACGCTTCTTCAGGAAAGACGGGCTCAATCTCAGCCACCTCCCCACCCCCCCGAGTGGGGAGATGGCTGCGATTGTGCTGGGGGTGGGGGGATGGCCAAGATCATGCCCGTCTCTCCCCGTGTGCCCCGCTTGTGCCTGTCTCTCTCTCCCCCAGTGCGCCTGCAATCGCGCCTGTCTCTCCCCCCTCCCCAGCTTGCCAGGATTACAGGCACGTGCAAGGATGACAGGTGCGATCTCAGTTGTGCTGGGGGGGAGGGCGGGGAGATGACCATGCTTGTGCTGGGGGGGGAGGGGGAGATGGCTGCGATCTTTGTTCTTTGTCACTTTGGTTCACATTTTTCTGATTTTAAAAAATGGTTACAGAACAGATTAACCTTATTTACATTGAATCTTAAGGGAAAATTCATCTTGGGTCACAACCAGAGTCCTGGAACAGATTAAGTTCATGAGCCAAGGTACCACTGTATATTATGTGGAAAGAACAAGTCATATAAGATGGCATTCCCATGCACATTTACTTAAATAAGTCCCACCAAATTTACCAGGGTTTATTTCCAAATAAATATGCATATTATTATTATTATTTATTTGCAGTATTTTTACCCCATCCTATACAAACATCCCAGGACAGCTTACAACATAAATAAATTGGAAGAATAAGTAAATACAACAAAATACAATAACATAACAAGCATTACAGAATGTGACTGGGGATGACCATATTAAAAACATAGTTCAAATATTTAAATATTAAAATACTGGGTAAATAAAAAGGTTTTTACCTGGCACCAAAAGAAATATAACGGTGCCAGGCAAACCTATCTGGGGAGCGCATTCCACAGCTGGGGCACCACTGTGGAGAAGGCTCTCCTCCGGTATTCGCTCTCCTAACCTTCATGGAGGTTTCCTGGAGCAGGGCCTCTGCCTCAGAACTTAAGGGGTGGGAGGGCATATAGGGAAGAAGACGTTCCTTCAGGAATCCTGGTCCCAAGCCATTCAGGGCTTTATAGGTCAACACCAGCACTTTAAATTAGGCCTCAACTTCAATTGGGAGCCAGTGTATCTGATAGAGGACCGGTGTTATGTGAGAATAATGACTGGCCCCCATCAACAATCTGGCAGCTCTGTTTTGAACCAATTGGAGTATCTGGACCATTTTTAAGGGCAGTCTCATGTAGAGCGTGCTAAAATAATTCAACTGGGAAGTTACCAGAGGATGTGTCACTGTTGCCAAGGAGTGCTTGTCCAGGTAAGGAAGCAGCTGATGGATTGGCCGAAGCTAAAGGAAAGCATTCCTCGCCATTGCTGCCACCTGAGGCTGCAGGGCCAACACTGGGTCGAGGAGCACTCCCAAGCTACAGACCCTGTCCTTTAGAGGGAGTGCAGCCCTGTCCAGGACAGGGCCAAAATCACTTACCTGGAAACCCGAACCACCCACCAAAAGGACCTCTGTGCCATCTGGATTGAGTCTCAGTTTATTGGCCCTCGTTCAGCCCATCACCTCGGCCAGGCACCGGTTAAGGACAGCCACTGCCTTACCTGGATTAGATGTAAAAGAGAGGTAGAGCTGGGTGTCATCAGCATACTGATGACTCTGCAGCCCAAACCTCCTGATGACCTCTCCCAGTGGTTTCATGTAAATGTTAAAAAGCATGGGGGATAAAATGGAACCCTGCGGTACTCCATGGCAAAGCTGCCATGGTGCAGAACTATAATCCCCCAGCACCACCTGGCCAGATAGGAGTGGAACCACTCTTTTATTTTTTTATATTTTTTGCTTATCAGCTTTTGTTAGTGCTTGTGTATTTAATGTGTGGCCCAAGACATTTTTTTTCTTCCAGTGCAGGCCAGAAAAACCAAAAGGTTGGACAGCCCTGGCTTAAATAAACCATCAGTTAGTGTTATATGCAAACCAAATCTAATTGCAGACTGCTGGTATATTGTTTGCATATGAGAAATAACACTTTTAAGAAATTATAAAAATACAAGCAAGGACTCTGAAAAGCTTAGAAAAAGAACCCAACTTTTCCTGGTCTGCCCTACTTTTCTAGTATTCTTATTCTAATAGTCAATAAATTACAAATCTTTGTTTTTTCTTACTTTAGGAAGAACCTGTGATGAAATATCCATCCTCAATGATATCTTGTCTTTAAACCAGTGGGAAAAAATAATTAAATCCCATCAGCTGTCATCATGAAAATAGTAAATGTAATAATTCAATGACTAAACTGACTGGATTCAAGTGGCTGTTCTGATGCTGGGATCATGGAACAGAGAGAAAGTGGAGTTGAAAAAGGTGCAGGTTCAACAGGCTTGAACACACATCATGAGCCAGCACATTCTAAAAAAAATAAGGTTGAAAATATTTCTAGTGAACTCCAAGCAGGAACTAATTGCTCCATTTCACACCAGTCAGTTTTCTTAAATGCTTCTCAATTAAAGTCATCAAAAGCAACCTTATTTCAGTTTAGTCCATTACTTGATGAAGAACTTGAATTCATTTGTAAAAAGCAACAGGACATTTCCATTACATTGGAAGATGCAAATGAAACAGTTAACTTGGATAGTGGTACAGATTTTTTCCTTTTCAGAGACAGTGAAAATGATGAGTATAAATGCAGTGACCTTGATGATGATTCACAGCTAGAATATCACAGTGCTGAAGAACAAGATTATGTTAGTTGTAACTCATTTAAGCAAGAAACAGAGACTTCAGAAACATTTCAGAACACAGAACTGGCAAATGAAGACAGACTTGTAGATGGCCAACACTCTTCTAATGAACTGGAAGCTGAGTTTTCTACTTCTGGCTATAGTATTGTTGGTGAGGGTGACAATTATAGCAAAATTGCAGAATTTCCCCAGGTGTTTCAAGATTGCAAATGCCAGTGTTTGAATTATGATCAAGAAAAGGATGAGGCCAGCAGTATGTTTTATAGTATTGTTAATGAGGATTCATTTAGCACTGGTAAAGAAAGAAATACTTCTATACCATTTTCAGTGAGCAAGACCAAGATTGATGAAAAAATGGAAGTAAATTCTTCTACAAATATAGCACTGAAATCTCTAATGGCTACAAATAAAAGTTTTTGCAAAAGAAATGATTACAATGCTACAGGTGTTTTTCAGAAAACTGGAAATCCACATGCACTACATCAGGAGCAAACACCATTACATAGCCATCTTTCTTGTGGTGATTCAGAAGTTTCAGATTCCTATGTCCACAATCAGTCAATTATAGTTAATGCTAATAAAACCTGTGTTTACAAATCCTATAGTCACCATGGAAGATGCCAAGATGCAAAACTAAAGTACATTCCATGCTTGAATAATACAGCCAGTAAAAATCAAAGTACAGTCAACCAAGCTGTTGATGCTACTTCTGATTTTAGAGCTTGTTTTACAACAAGTAGAGCAACTAATGTCAAGGCTTCAGTGGTGTCCAGGGCACAAAATACAGTGATAACAATGATGAGCAAACGCAGACCCAAGGAGTGGCTGATGGATTCCCACAAAAGTGTTGCCTGCAATACGGATTGGTCATGCTTACCTGGCAATGTGGAGATGACTAATTCAGAAACAGTAACGGTTGATACATTGGAAAACTGTATTGCTAATAATACTGCAAAATGTGGTTGGACTTCAGACTTTGAGGTAACCATTGTGAAATTGTGATCACTAACTTGTGGTTATTTTCAGACACTTAATTTTTATATGTTGTGCTGGTAACAACTGAGTAGAATTGAATGTGTTGCCTCATTCAAAGGAAACATTGCTGCCTCTTCCTCTTGCAGCCATCACTCACCTGCTCAAGGGGGCTGCTCAGCTCTCCAAAACTTTGCAAGCTGCTAGATGAAGAGACAGTACCTCTCATAGAAGTCTTCAGTCAGTAGAGAGATTAGTTGGATTCAGTCCTCTATAATTTCATTTATTTTATGAGCCAGGGGTTATCAAGTTAACCTAGATCACAGGTTGATCACAAAGTAAGCTGGATCACAGATTTGCAGAAACATCTTTGTGCAGCGCATATGCAGTGTCACATAAATGGACTTCTCGCTTCTGGACATGACACACAGATGTTTTCTGTCCAGCATTTGTGAGGCCCAGCGTGATGCATGGAACAAGGGAATAAATTCTACAGCTCTTTCAGTTCTAGTGAACATAAAACATTGGATACAACCCTAAGTGCACTTCCCTTGCTGAATCACATGTGCAAGTAGGCAATGGACATGAGATTCCTCAGTCCAGTCAATACACAATGCTAAACATACCTGTGAGAAGTTACATTCTGAGCCGCTATTCAGAGAGACTCAATTTAGGCGGCTCCTGCACCAATCAGCTGATACATGACACTTTTTACAAAACTGTGTGTGCACCCCCACATACTCTTCAGAAGCGATCTATTTTCTTTTTGGAGATACGAAAGCTATATTTATTTTGATCAAATTTGTAATGCAGGCAAAGGGCAACCAGTTTGCTATAGCTACAGGGATCACTATTTTGGTTCTGTCCTTCCAATCAGTTGGTGTTTCAGCCATGCTCTTCTATAGTGCTTCAAGAGTTAATTTATTAAGGGAATTTAGAGTTTATTCGCAACATAGTTTGCATTTAACAATGGTAAGGCACTAATAGCCACTTTAAACATTACATTTCTGCATAGAAGGACTTTCTTTGTAAGCGTTAGGGTTTTTTGCATGACATGACAGCCTCCTGTGGGTTACTTAATCTATAGTGAGATTGCTATTTTGAATATGCAACCTTTGCTTAGGGGTTGTCATGTCCCACAACTGGGTGAACATGGGTTATATGAGGGCAAATAATCCATCTGTTTTATTGTTATATGAGAGCATACAAAGTTCTTCATGATCTCTGTGCATCACGTATGGGTGCTGCACCTGCGCAGTACCTCTGGAAAGGTTCTCCTAGCTCAACCTAGAATTTTTTGACAGCAGCCCTGCCCTCCTTCCCTCTAGTATAAATAGAGAGGTGGTTGATTAAAGTTATTTAATACTTTTATATTTTGTTAAATTTGTAATCTTAATTTTGATTAATTTGTTGGTTGTGCTTGCTGGTTTATGTGAGTTTATTTTATTTGAGGTGCTCCATTGTTTGTTTTTTATCTGATTAATACTTGTTTTATTGTAATTTATGTATGCTTTTATGTTCTAGTGTTGTAAGCTGCCTAGAGAACTTTCATGTTATGTGGTGGCATAGAAATGGATAGGTAGGGCTACTGCCATTTTCTCATTTTGCCATTTGTGGTGCCTTGGAATTCTTAGCACTCCTTTCAAGTTTTACCTCATAACTTTACTTCAGCTTCTAAACCATTTCTATGTCATTCTCCTTACAAACCACCTTTACCCAGTTCCTACCCCCCCCCCCCCAAAAAACCCTTCATTGTCTACCTCTTATCTCAAATTCTCCCTCTCCTCTGTCCCTTTTTCTTTCTCATCAGACATTCACTCACTCACCAAATAGACTGGACCTGTTAACATAAAATCGGGGCAAAATTCTACACCCTAATGTCTGAACACTTCACCTGACAGCATGGTTGATCACTTGATCACAACAACAACTGACTTAGACCCACAAATTCAGCACATTCTACAGGCAGCATTGCAACCTATCACCAGACGCTCCAGTCCATCAAGTGGAACAAGTTCCAGAGGTTTGAAACCTTTCATCAAGGTTTACCTCTTGGCCATCTCATATAAGGGGACCTATCAATGAATCTTTGGTTTTCTCCCATCCCCTTTCACAGAGATTCATGAGTGGGCTATACAAGCTAAAGCCTCCCATCTGAATGTAGTTCCTAGTTGGAATCTATCAGTGGTGCTACAAGCTCTGATGAAACCCCCATTTGAACCTCTTGCAACCATCAATTTATGAATGCTCTTGTGGAAGGTCTCATTCCTGGTGGTTATCACATCAGCCCAGAGAGCTATCAAGCTCTATCAGTAGACTCTCCATACTTGACTTTCCACAAAGAAAGAGTAGACCTCAGACTAGACCCAACCTTTCTTCTGAAGGTCTCATTGACCTTCCACTTAAATCAAGACGTAGTACTCCCAGCCTTTTTCTGACCCCATCTGTGCTGGTCAAAATAACATGTGCTTGATATGTGATGAGCACTAGTGTTGTACAGGTCCTGCACAGAATTGATATGAAAAGTAAAAGACTTCATAAAATACGCTGACCATTCCCAAGGCATTACCAGCTTGATCAGTCCTCAACATTTAGCCCACTGGATCATGGAGACAAGCTAGCTTACCAGCTGCAGCACTTGGAATTATCACACCAACCCAAACCCCACTCCACTGGGGCTGTATTGACCCCCACCACACTTCATGCAGAAATTCTACTACAAGAACTGTAAAGTAGCTACCTTGTCTACACAATCAACATTTGTAACGCTTTACCAGCTTGATGGTAAAGTGAAACAGGACTGCTCTTTCGGCTGTGCCATTCTATCCTTCATTCTCCAGTGACAACACCTCCCACCTCTTCCTCCAGTAAGCTAGCTGATTACCCATATGTGTGATGCACAGAGACCACAAAGAAAAAAGTACAGTTGCTTACCTGTAACTGTCTTTCTTCGAGTGTTTATCTGCAGATTCACACAACCCACCCACCAGCCTCACATTGGTGTTGGTGGTCTTTCCAGTTATAGAGCAGTCAAGGTCTGAGGGCAATTGTCGGTATCCATGTGAACTGAGAAAATGGTAGAAGCACCACCTATTTGTACTAGAGAGAAGGAGGACAGGGCTCCTACCAAAAAGGCTTAGCTAGGAGAATCTAGCCAAACAGAAGCACTGTGCAGTTCTAGCACCCATATGTGTTAATGTGCAGATGACCACTCAAAGAATGACAGTTATAGGTAAGCAACTTTACTTTCTTCTTGAATGTAATAGTTTAACATTTGCATGATTTACACTTTCTAGGTTCATATGACACAGTGGTTCCTCAAGAATATGAAATGTGGAACCCATGGCCAACACTGCTTGGATTATCAAATAACCCAAGATGTGCTGTGCCATCTTGTCCAAGTCCTGTCTGAGTGTACAACTTACATCTCTATTCTAATAGGTGCTTTTTGCATGTAAGTTCAGGGTACACATGCTGAGGAGAGACATCTAAGTCACTTCCTCACATGCAAATAAAGGGAACGGGTGTACAGTTGGGGTTTTTTTCTGTCTTGAATTCAGCATTCCCATATACAAAGAAAGGTCCTCTTGGAACTCTAAAGTGGTATGTTCCACAAGGCTAGTGACTTGCTAGTTAACTCTGTATTACAACTTCAGTTGATCAATTTGCAGTTAAAAGTAATTAAAATTGAACTTTCCAGGGTCCTTTGGAATGGAAAAATAGCACTAGCAGAGAAGTAAATGAAATCCCTAACAGGTATAGTATACTTTTAAAGTTTTGTACACAGATCTAATGAGCATACTGTATTATACTCTTATGTGTATAAAGGTAACATGAGTAGGATTCAGAGATCCTGGAATAGAGTTTGATTCACTAAAAAGGGCAGGAAGGTGATTTTTGCCAGTTTTTCCTTTTCCCCCATTCCCGCCCCAGTATGAGCAGATTGGAGGCCTCTATAGAAGGAGAGGGAGGGGTTCGCAGGGGAAAGGGTGTTAAGAGTGGCAGCCTTCTCTGAATCAGCAGCAATTCTGTTAATTGAAGGACTTCTCTGAATCTAAGACAATTAGGATTAGCAGGGTCACAAGGTATGCCAAGAAAATAGATATTAGAAGGTATGTATTTGAAGGTTAACTGAATAAAAAATAATTTTAACTTAGAAGTTATAAATGATGCAATTCTTGACGCCACATTCAAAACGAGCATAACCCTCTGCATAACTGGTTATGGGAGTATTTGATGAGGAAATGAGTTCTCAGTTGATAATTTTTTTCTTAGTGTGAACTTTAAAAATAATCTCTTAGTTTGCATTTAATGATGTTCAGACTGAATAATGTTTCTATTGAAAGGATGATGCAGCTGTCAAAAGAAATAACTGATCATCTGCCGAACTGCTGTAAGGGAATTCTGCAGAGAGCAATAAAAGCTGAAATGCAGCTTTTAAAGTTTCATTATCAAATGTATCATCAGTGCTGCTCACAGACTTCTAAGACTCTTATGGAAGAAAAGGAGCATTTAAAGAGGTGTGTGTGAAATTTCTTCTTGAATAAAATAACTTCTGGTGTGGTAGACCAAGATTGGGTTATAATTAACTAAAAACAGAGCACCTAATACTGACAACATTTAGAGTGGAAACCTAAATTGTACATCAGAAAATCCCATTGCATTCATTGTGACCTGCAGTAAGTACATACAGTATTGCAGCCTTAGACTATACTGATACAATCATATTTTCTCATCCTTATATATACATACTATAGTTGTTAAGATAATGTAACCATAATATTTTGGGGACTTAGTTGAAAGTTAAATAGAAGGAAACAGAGTATAATGAATATTTTGTGTAGTGAATAAAAATATTTTAGGAAGTTGTTGTTACAATGATCTTAGAGGTATTTGAAAGAAACATACCCGGAAGTAAAGCCCGCAGGGTTCCTTATTTAAAATAAGTGTAAGTGTATATGTGTTTCCTGGAAAGATAAGAGAATTTTTTTGCGAATGTGATGCTCTAATAATTGCTCAGTTAAGTGCTGGGCATGATCCTGAAAAAAAATGCCATTTGCAGTAGAGACACTAGGCTTTTTAGTGCAACAAAACAACAACTTGGACTGGTTTGCCTAGTGCAACATGGACAGACCAATAGATACCTGGCAGGCTACAGGTCTGCTACCCAAACTCTACATACAGCCACCCCAGCTGCACTAGTACCTGCACACACATTTGTACAGAGTGTTACTTTCAAAGTTTGATAGACTTCATCCAGATCTTTAGGAGAACACAATTTCTGGGGATATTTTTCCACCTTTTCACAGTGCGATTCTCCAATTTCTTCATGCCCTCCCTAGTGTTGACAATATCCTCCTCCTTGCAGCAGAGGAGCACTTAAGAACGTGGGAAACAACCAAATGACAAGCCTTGTACCCATCCATCATGAGGGGTCCTGTTCAGTTTTGCCACTTCCTGAGGGGCTCTTGACTCAGGGTAAGGGACAACTGGGGCTTCACAGCTCTCCCCAGAAACTGGGTATTCTGCAGGGAAGGGAAGGAGAATCAAGAAGATGTCCTATGTTTTAGCTCTGAAGTCTCATCAAGACTGTGCCCATGGGTTATCCAGAAATAGGAAAGTGGGGACAACCAGGTCATATGAGCACCCCTCAGGACTCTACTATAAAGAGTACTTTCAACACTCCCCCACACATTTTTTAAAATTGAAAAATAATTAGCAGTGCAGTACAGTGTTCCAATGTGGCATGGACTTTTTTAAAAAGGCATCAAGCTGCAGCTAGTGCAAAATGGTTCACCATGCTAACATGTTTTCTTCATCGTGGTCTCTGTGCATCACACATATGGAGGTGCTGCACCTGCACAGTGCCTGCATTTGGGAAAATTTTCTCAACTAATAACATTTTTGGCAGGAACTCCACCCCCCCATATAAATAGGCAGAGTTCCCACCCTATTGCCAGTCCACTTTCAACTGCTGTTCGCTGAGCCTCAGTTTCTCTCATTGCTTTTGATTTCCCTCACAAATCTCTCTCTTTACTGAAAAAGCTCTAAATCCACAAAAGAGCACTTGGGTTGGTCTCAATCTCCTAAAAAGCATAATGAGAAGAAGAAACACCTTGAGACTGGAGAAACTGGGAAGGAAAAACGTCCCTGAAAGGAGAAGCTGGAGGAGAAGAAGAAGAAACAGCATTCTCATTCAGCACAGAAAGATGTTCCACACCAGATCAAAGCGGAACAGGGTGTGATGGTACGAAACGAGCCTCCATTCCATCCTCCATCAGTATGGACGACGCAGAGACTGTCTGCACTGCATACCAAGTCCATCACAGAGACCATTGCCACGCTTTCACTACAGTCTGACTGACCTCCATCGACCAGAACCAATGTTGCTGACCTCTGTCTTGGAAGGAGAGTTCAGGGAGTCCTCAGTGCATTCTTCGGTACTATCTGATCAGTACAAATGGTACATGATCCTCAAGATCAAATACAACATCCTCCTACACCAACTCTTTATGGACATCTATTGCCTGAGACTTCCCTGTGTTTGACTTGTAGACCCATCCCTGTGTTCAAGCCAGAGATTCCAAAGTATGGGAGGAGTCAGTACTGGATGCCTCCTTCATACACAGGTTATGGACATGGATATCCATGGGAATACCTCCCACTGTACAGATACCCATATCTGCCACCTCCTCCACATTGCAGGCCATAACAGCTTGCAGATTTACCATCTATGTCTTGGCAAGAAATGATTACTGCAACCCACCCAGTGGAGGAAAAATCAGCTGCACGCTCTTCTTCCTCAAGTGCGGCTTACATTTCTGACTCGAATTCGGAGACTACAGAGTAGGTTTCCACCTCGCCTGAACTTATGGTATTGGCATAGGGTGCAGGATTGCCTGGAGAGAGAATGGGGCACTTCTCCAAACTGCTCACCCGCATGTCAAGTTCCTTGTGAATTCTCTTGCTCTGGATCTGTTTGTTGTTGGATGCCAACATATATGACATTATTAGGATGGATGATGCAGTCCCAGTGGCTCTACCGTTTTATCTCCTCACTACACCAGGCAACGGTGGAACCATGGGAATTATCCAACCATCTGCACCCAACATCTCAGCACCTGGAGTCAATGTATAAAGTCAGGGAACAGGACATCCTGTCTCTTTTGCGGCACGCCCACCTGAATCCGGTGGTCATCAAGTTGATACAAGGCCATCAAAACTGAGAGCATACTGCACCGGCTGATCGTGAAGGATGAAAAATCGACATGATGTCTGGTCAAATATACTCAGTCATGAGACTTGGACTCCTAATTTCCAATTATGAGGCCACAATGGCCTGGTATCAATATTTCCCATGGCAGAAGATGGAGTCGCTTGCCTCATTCCTTCCAGACCAACAAAGAGACCTGACCAGAATCTTCATTGGAGAGGCAATGCAATTATCAAAACAACTGGCAATGGAGAGACATCATGTAGACTTTGATTCCAGAGTGCTTGTCAGTGCAGTGACTCTGATGTCATGCATGACTACGAGCCAGTAACCTCCTGCAGGAGACAAGAAAACAGGTGGAAAACATGCCATTTGATGGAACCATTTTTTATATGAACAAGCAAGGAGGAATGAAGTTGGTCCCACTAGTCCACCTCACATTTCATCTGTGGCACCAGTGCATCAGCCATGGGATGATCATACAAGCAGTTTATCTGCTGGTATCAAGAACGAGGAAGCATATTCCTTAGCTGCTAAACGTCCACGATTCATGAGTGGAAACTCAATTGGAAAATCTGTCATCATCTCTTTGATAAGTGGGGAACACCCTCAATAGATCTGTTCATCACCCATCTGAAAAGGATCTGTGGTGTCTATTGTTCGTTCGTGATCCCTTGGAACAATGCTCTATTCTATGCATTTCCTCTGATCTCATTGATAATGAGGATATTAACGAAGTTCGGACAGGACAACTCCACCTGCATACTGATCACTCCATGGTGGCCTCACCCAGCTTGGTTTCCAACCATTCTACAGCTGTCACGAGAGATGCAGATACACCTACCAGAAATTCCAGATATCCTCACTCAACAACAGGGCAAGATTCTACACCTGGATCTCCATATGCTGATGTTGACTGCCTGGCTAATACATTGAATCTGGTACCAACAAATCTATATCCCAACATACAATATATTTTACAATCAGCCTTTCAGCTGAATATTCAACGGTCATATGGCTCGAATTGGAAACACTTCACATGTTTCACGACCAGTAACAACTTCATACCTGAATCAGCGACCATTGAGAATATTCTACAGTTCCTCCTCTTGTTACACGAGGCAGGGCTTAAACCATCATCAAGATATACCTCACAGCCATATCGTACCGTAGAGGACATATAGAGGGAACATCCACATTCTCCCATCAGTTAACATGTTGGTTCTTATGAGGACTCCAAAATCTGCACCCTCCAATCCAATCAATTGTACTGATGAGTTTGTCAGTCTTGCAGGCTCTCACTAACCCACTATTCGAACTCTTAGCTTCCAGTGACTAAAGATTACTTTCATGGAAAACTTCCTTCTTGGTAGCTATAAGTTCAGCTAGAAGAGCATGCAAATTGTGTGCCCTCTGAATCTACCCTCCATACCTGGATTTCCATAAGAAAAAGGTGGTCTTCTGCATGGACCCAACCTTTCTTCTAAAGGTAGAAGCAGCATTCCATCTGAATCAAGACATCATGTTACCAGCATACTTCCCAGCATCATCGACACCAATTGAAAGGTCACTTCATACTCTCAATGTCTGCAGGGCACTTGCTTTCTATTGCTCCAAAATTGAACCATTCTGGAATACCAAATGACTATTTCTTAAATATTCCAAACACGATAAGAAACACCTATAGGGCCCCAACGCTTATCCAAATGGATGGTTGAAACCACCAAGCTTTCTTACTAACCAACTTAGATTTGCTAATCCTTCCAAAAGGCCACTCAACCAGAGCTGTTCCTATGTCATCAGCCCTTTGTGCTGGTGTACCTCTACAAGACTTCTGCAAAGCTGCTACATGGTCTGGTCAAATATACTCTAATAAAGGTAAATGTACCTTTATTAGACACTACCACTTTGATGTAAAGGCTAGGAGAAACTGCTCTTTTGACAGTGCCATTCTCTCAATTGTCCTGCTAGGACAACACCGTTCTGCTTCTGGGTCGGTAAGCTTGTTAGTCACCCTATGTGTGATGCAGAGGGACCACAACAAAGAAAGGCAGGTTGCTTAACTGTAACTCATTCTTCGAGTGGTCATCTGTGCATTCACAGAACCCACCCACCGGTACCACTTCGGTGTCTGTGGATGGATTCATACGATCTAAACTATTTTTGAACGTGTCAATACCAGTTGGGTTTGAACAGTCAGTCTCCAGCTGGACTGGCAATAAGGTGGGGACACTGCCTATTTCTATGAGGGGGAGAGAGTGTGGAGTTCCCATCAAAAATGTTACTAGCTGAGAGAATTTTCCCGAATGCAGGCATTGTGCAGGCGCAGCACCCCATATATGTGAATACACAGATGACTACTCAAAGAACGACAGTTACAGGTAAGCAACCTGCCTTTTTCAGTGCTCCTGCAGTGTCTGTTGGAACACTGTGCCTAATCATCTGGGACATACAGGGGAATTTTACCTGAAGTAGATGGGTAAAATTTCTGGGGGGGGGGGGGTGCCATGTTGTGCAACCCAATAAGTAGAATTGCTTCTGATCTCTGTAAAATACTTCCCCAAATTAATATTTGTCTCTACACAAGCAAAATTGCTGTTTGCTTACAACAGGGCTGGAATGTGAAATTAATCCCTGAGACACAAATTTCCGGTGCAAAAAAGTAGAATCAGTACAAATTTGCAGTAGAAAAAAGTCAGACTTCTTGAAAGATGGAGATGGGAACATGAAAACACAAAGGTTTAAAAGAAAATACAGCCAGCCTTTCCCAACCTCTGTGCTTTGGATAATTTAGACTTAAGTCCCATCAGTTCCAGCCAGCATAGCCAGCAATCAAGCATGTTGGGCACTGTAGGTACCAGGTTGGAGAATCACAACAGTGGGCATGCAGATTTTGCTTATACAGAATTGTCACCCAGTTCATTAGCAGAGGAAGAGGGGATTAGGATCCTGCTAAAAATCATAACCCCTGCTCCTTTATTTGCTCTTGAAAGTACTATTAACTTTAAACAGGAAATTTAGATTGTGAACACATACCAGATTGGGGTGCCACAGCTGCAGCTTCTGCAAAATAAAATGGACTAGACTAAGCATTTTTAAGTGTAAACAACAACACACACTTTCTTCCTTGGAGAACAAAGAGTAGTACTTGAAGAGGTGTTGCTAAGAGTGGCAGTCAACCAATTTTCTTAGGCAGGCAGAGTCAGAAAGAAACGTACATTGGGTTTTCCCTAAATTCAGATATTCAACTACTTTGAAGGCATAACTTGAATGTTCCACAGGGATCATCACTGTATGTCTTGTTCAGTTTCACTGTTTTTACTGAAAGGAACCTAAAGCAGGGACAATTTACGAGATTTTAATCTGTGAATGGGCACAAACTGCAAGAGGTATGGAGGACGTCTGCATTTGTAAGTGTAGCTAGCATCTTGAAGCAAACTGTAAGTGCTGCAGATGTTTTTACCTGTCTGTACCCCTAAGCCCTGCAAATGAGGAGGGCTGACTATACATGATCTGACTTACATATAAATTGGACTTAAAGATGAATTTCTATTTTCTCAAGAATGGAACTTGTTCATAACCCAGGGAATTAAAAATGGCCAAATTTGTTTCAAAATCAGTTTGTAAAATACAGCATAAAATATTGCAATAAAAATTAGTGAAGATTTTCAAGACAACTCCTAGAAAGTACCTTGCATATCTAAAGATTTATTTATTTATTTATTTATTAAAAGTGTTTCTATCCTGCCCTTCACCAGGGTCTCATGACGGCAGTATAAGAACAATGCACAGCATCGAACAACAAATAACAAATGCTACATAATGGATCATGCACACTTGACTAAGATAATAATGCTTTATTTTTTAGTTCTGTTATTGCAACAGGAACATCTGTGTCACAAGTGTCCCAGCCACAGAACATGAAAGCTTCACTTCCTTTAGTAAGTCATTTACATTAACTTGAGAATTGTTTAAGAACTTTTGATCATGTATTTGAAGTCAGATTATACATTGTAAAATACTTGTACTAGTGCTAATATGGTTAGTATTGTGATAATCAGTATTAGCCTTTAAAAATCACAAGTTCTTGTGCATTGTAAACAAAAGGGTTTTTAAAAGAAATGATCTGTGTGTGAGGGAAAATGGATCTGTAGACTATTGATCAAAAATTGAAAAGAAAACAAAAATGGATATAACTTTTTATTAGGTTACACATCAAATGAGTGAAAATTCTGACTTTCAGCTGTGGCCTTCAAACAAGAACTCTGAGGAGAAGAAAAAAGATCTTGTGGAAAACAGTAAGTGTGACATCAAGCTAAAATGAAAGTTATTGTTATTATAGTGAAATGTTATGCCAAAACTGCTTGCTTCTAAACTACAGCTACCAAAGTTTATTTACTTACTTATTAGATTTCTCTCCTGCCCATTAGCCAAAATGACTCTGCAGACAGATTACAAAATAGAATAATAACACCATATGTGCTAAAATATAATATAAAGTATCAAATATATTACAACATTAAAATCTCAATCAACCACAGAAAAGCCTCACAATAAAACTACACTGTAAACTCAGTTCTTAAACCAATAAAGGACACAGTAGCACAAGATGTAAAAAGTAAAAAACTGTAAAATTACGTTAACAATTAAAATATTGGATAAATAAAACAGTCTTTGCCTGGTGCCAAAAAGAATAGAAGGAATCAGGTGAATCTCTCTGAGGAGCTGATTCCAGAGTTGGGGTGCCACCACCAAGAAAACCCTTCTCTTTGTAGCCACCCTCTTAGTTTCCTTCAGAGAGGGCTCTCTGAGAAGGACCTCAGATAACGATCTTAAGGCCTGGATAAGCACATATGGGAAGAGGCCCTAAACTATTCAGCGCTTTAAATATGAGTGTTGACACTTTGAATTGGGCCAGATTTCAACTGGTAACCATTGAAGCTGGTAGAAGACTGGTGCTATATGCTTATATTGGCCAGTCCTCATCAGTAGCCACACTACCCTATTCTGGACCAACTGAAGTTTCCAGACAGTTTTCAAAGGCATATAGGGCATTACAATAATCCAAAGAAGAGGTTACCAGAGTATGAATTACTGTTGCAAGGTTTTGCCTGTCCAAGTAGGCTCTTAGTTGGTAGATCAGCCTAAGCTGATAAAAGGTGCTCCTGGCCATTAGGGAGAGTGTGACCCCATCCAGGAGAGGTGTAATGTCACCCATCCAGACAGAGTATCCCTTTACCAACAGTACCTCCATCTTATCTCAAGCTTGAGTTTGTTGGCCCTCATCCAATCCATTATCAAGGCTAGACCATGAATCAGAATGGCCATTGCCTCACCTGTGTTAGAGGAAAAAGAGAGGTAGAGCTGAGAGTCATCAGCACACTGGTGACATCTCAGCCCACACCTCCGGATAACCCCTGGTGGTTTCATGTAGATGTTAAAACGGCATGAGGAATAAAATGGTGCCCTATGGAACTCTGTGGCATAAATGCTATGGTGCAGAGCAGTAATCCACCAGCACCACTTTATGGAATTGGCCAGTCAAGTAAGAGCAGTGCTTACAATTCCCAACCCAGTTAGCCTCTCCAGAAGGTTACTATGGTTGATGGTATCGAAAGCTGCTGAGAGGTCCAGGAGAACCAACAGGGACACTCCCCCTGTCTTTCTCGTGGCAAAGGACATTTCACAGGACACCCAAGGCAGTCTTCATTCATAACTCAGTTCTGAAGCCCAATTGAAATGGATTAAGATGGTCCATTTCATCCAAGAATGCCTGGAGTTGTTCAGCTACCACCCACTCAAATACCGTGCCTCAAAATGGTATACTTGCCACCAGCCTGTAGTTATTAATGTCCTCTGAATCCAAGTTAGCCTTTCTCAAGAGTTACAACCTCCTTTAATGAGGCTGGGACCACTCCCTCTTTCAATGAGGCATTCACAGCCTCCTGGACCCAGAGATGTTGCTTTCCTTGCTTGGAGTAATTAGCCAGGATGGGCAAGGTAGTAGGCCAAACCTGGCCAAGCACCTTGTCCACATACTCAGGCCCCAATAACTTGGACCAGACAGTGCTTTGGATGGCTCTGTTAATTGAACTGCAGAAATGGAATTAAATATGATGAGAAATTCTATTCATTCACAATCTTTGAAATGTTAGCAGAAACATTTTTAAAGGGAAGAAGTACCTGATCCGGACTGATAAGAAATTTAATATATTTTAGTTTTTCCATTCTTGGTTAATAATTAAAACAATTCTTCCTGTATGGATCCAATGTTTTCATCCCATTATTTTAAAATGTATTCTGTAGAGCTGCAAAACCTAAATTAGTCTCTAAATGCTGACATGCTCTAGTTCTCACTCCAGGTTGTTCTTTTACCTTTGTAAAATGCTTGGCTCAGTGCACTGTTCTTAGTTAGACTAGAATTTAGGGCCTGCCTAGATCTTTTCTCCAGCACTTGTAATGAAAACAAGAGCTGATCTTTCATACCTGAATATCCTTGCTTTTCTTATTCAAATGCTTTCAGTGGGGAGGCTACATAGATGTTGGAATCTGGAACCTCCATCAAACAAGGTAAGGGAGATGCTGTGTCCCAATAATGAGAGACATTCTGTTTAAGCATGATCTATGTAAACTGAGGAAACTCAGAACACAGTTTCCTTAACTAAATAAAGGGGACAGTAAATAGAAGAAGAGCCTCCTCTGTGGCTCCCCCTCAACTCTGGAACAGGCTCCCCAAAGAAATTCACCTGGCACCAACCTTGTTTTCATTTCAGCACCAGGAGAACACATTTCTTTTCTCTGAATATTTTCAAGGACGATCTTAAATTTGTTATTGCTTACTGGTATCATGTATGTATACATATATATTCTTTAAATTGTTATTTTAATTGGTTTTATTGTGGTTTTTAGCATTTTACTGAACTAGAGAATCCATCTGAATTAGTGGGTGGCATACAAATTCAAAAATAAATAAAAATAATGAAAACAATAAATGGTAACAGTATGCAATAGAAATGCAATCTGAGGAATCAGATATAAACAGATTAAAATATATTAAAACTGAAAACAATATAAAACAACATGCCTTTAAATTAAGGAGTATAAAATCAATTATTAAAATATTTGGAGAATAGGATTGGTTTTGCCTGGCACTGAAAAGATTGTAATGATAGCACCAGGTGAACTACTCTCAGAAGACCATTCCATACATGGGGCACAACCACTGGGAAGGCTGTTCTGTTAGACATCCTTCTTACCTCCTTGGAGGATGGCTTTCTCAGAAGGGCCTCCTCACCTGATCTTACAGGTCAGATAGATACACAGAAACATAGAGGAGATCTTTTGGCAACATACAGGTATGTGAGGGGGTGTCACACGGAGGTGGGTAGAGACCTGTTCTCCCCTGCAGAGGAGGGCAGGACACATTCCAATGGAGAAAATCTCAGGGAACCAATGTTCAATTGGGATGCTAGGAAGTACTTTCTGACAGTTAGGACCCCGAGGGTGTGGAATGGGCTTCCACAGAAGGTGGTTGAGGCCCCATTGGTGAGGGTGTTCAAGGATAGGCTAGACATGCACATGATGGGCATGTCGTGAGCGGAGCCGGCTGGAGCTGGGGGTCAGACTAGATAGCCCGGAAGACCCCTTCTGACTCACTCTGTTTCTGTGTTTACCTTTACCTTAGACCTATGACATGGTTTTTAATCAATATCTTTAACATAATTTATTGTTATTAATCCTGTCTCATCTGATATAGCTACTCATGTATTTTTATGAAACCCAGTATTATATGTTAACACAGAAAATATTAGGGATAGGTCTAATAATAGAAGCACAGGCTAGGAATTTCCGCCTCTCTGTAAATGTTACCTGTCTGTGCTGTGTTATCAGTTTTATTTCTTTTATTTAATATTTATGATAAATTAAGGTTCTTCAGATACTCAGGAAAGCCGTGAAGACTGGTTTGATGCTACAGAGAACCTCACAGTGACTGATTCTTCGTTGTCACATAAATTGCAGTCATTGTTAATTGGTACTGCTGGTGAGTTTTGAATTGAATTTATTTATTTATTTATTGCATGTATAATAAATGTAGTGTCAAATAATTGATTGTCTTTGTTCCAGGTAGCATATTTAAAATCATCTTCATGATCTCTGTGAAGTCCCATACATTAGAACTGATCCTGTACAGTTCTGGTTTTGAAATATTCTGGAAAGCTAGCTAAGGACCTCGTGCTCATTCCCTCATTATGTATTTGATCTATTTATATGTAGCTAAATATTTTTAAAATCCATAAGCAGCCTCCAAATACTATTAATTAAATCAAAATTAAAATATTTTAAAAACAAGACAGTATAGCAGTAGAACAGGAAAATAAAACAGCATGGTTTAATTACAGTTAGAACTAGCTTGAGTGAACAGATCAGAATGTGTTTGAATGATATCAAATGTTCTGCCTCCTGAATGTCACAAGGGAGCTTTTTAAACAGGTTGCATGCTGTCAACCAAGAAGGCTATTGTCGAGGCATCACATGGTCATATTTTGATAATCTTGGAATGGCCAGTACAGCTGCCTCTGGTGACCTTAATAGTTCTATATAAGGGAAGGCAAGTCTAATGGGTAAGTTGTTAAGGCCTTTGTATGACCATGGTATAACCATGACATGAAGTGAGCATTCTCCTGTGCAATTCTAGAGGAAAGTTCTGAATTCACCCCAAGCGTGCTGTAACCATTCTTCATTACTTTTTCAATTACACAGTTTTTATCTTTTATCTTCTTCATTTTTTTGTTCTTTCATTGGAACATTTTTATTATATATTTTCTCTTACGAGTGCTTGAATTTATATGCCACTTTCTGACATAGAACATAATCATTTGCTGAAACACAGCAAAGCATCATAACAATAGTTGAATACCAATTTGTTTCAAAGCATAGTATTTCCTTGCATGCATGTTTGGCCAAAGGCCTTTGGGCTGCTGAAAAAGCAGTCTGCACAACGGACTAGTATGTGCTACCACAATTAATGACAACTACCATGATATTCAGAAGTGAAACAACTTAAAGTAAAAGAAAATTCTTAAAATCTGGAACTTAATAGGCTGGTGTGGGAGCAATGTAGCATAGAAACTAAAAACTGCTATCATCTGAAAATGTCTTACCTACAAAGTACTTTAAAATTCTGGAATTTGGGTGAGTGATATTGGAAACATGTGGCACCCTCATAAGACCTTAAGAATAACAGGAAAAAGAACTGTCACCCCATTTTTTCCTGCTATATTCTATCCTCAGGCATTGCGTAGAACATAGAAGATGGGTAATTCTTTCTATATAAGGACATACCATAGGCAAGGCAAAATCTTTTATAAAGGCATGAGGTATGACAAGATATGAGTATAGCATGATGATGCAGAAAATTATAGATTAGGGGTTTGGTGATTATTGAGGATGCATTGGATTACACTGGAAAAGCCCAGTGAGAACCACCTTTTACTCAAAAGCATAGACATCTTGTTTGACTGGTCATCTCTAACATGAAGCAAAAGAAGGTACAGCCTTGGGATGCTGGCTTATCCCTGAGTCACAGAGAAGGTTAAGGTAGCAGCGTTGGTGATAATTAAGGAAAAATGCAAATTCTCAAAGGTCACAATATGTCCTAGCGTTTGAAGTTTCCAGATTTCACTTGTTCTTCAGGCAAGATCATAAAAAAGCAAAGAAGAAATTAGTGAAGAAAGAGAGGCATATTTCATCAGTTCAATGTCCTCAACAATTTTTGAGCAATTTTTCTCCCTCTCCCAGAATTTTGTAGACTTGTGCAGGCTTTTTCTAACATCTTGCACTGTGAAGAGATATGGAAATCCCAAAAGCTGGTTCTTTTATTCAATCATGCACCAATGCAGCACATAGATTCATGGTTCTAAAAAGAAAGAATTGGCTTTTTGTGAGAACTAGGTTTACTGTTCCAATATGTACATGGTAGGCATGTCATGAGCGGACACAACTGGAACTGGCTGGCATGAGTGGTCAGACTAGATGGCCTGGGAGGCCCCTTCTGACTCACTCTGTTTCTATGTTTCTACTAATTACTATTTCTAGGAGATCTTGACCTAACTTTTTATAGCCTTATTACTTAAACATGAACTGCAAAACTAGGACTAGAAAAACACCATTCATCTAAGCTTCTGTATTAAGGCCTTGAATTGCTGTGAAGCTAATACTAATATTTTACAAAAAGCAGTCATTCCATAAAAATTATTTCCCTTAATGGCACCAAACTTAGTCTGTCATCATTATTAAGGCTTTACTACATTTCTAATCATTTCATTTCAGCAATAAATACATTCTGTTAAATATGTTTACTTTTGTCTAATCTTTCAGAAACACAAACTACAAAAGATAGGAAAAAGGAGTCAAAGAAGATCTATTGTGTACATGTTGGTGGTTTAAGTCCTTTAGTATCAGAAGTGAGTCAATATCTATTTAAATACAAAGTGTTTCATTTCTTGTTTCTGCAGTGTGCTACAATCAAAATTTCCTTGTTTATTTCAGAGTGACCTGTGGCTTCATTTTGAGAAATATAATGTTTCTCAAATTTTGATCCGTGAGTACTCTGACAGTTACAGGTATGTATATGACATTATTCCATTGGTATTGTATATGAATGCATAACAACAGTTCTTCATCGTGGTCTCTTTGCATCACACATGTGGATGATGCACTTGCTCAGTGCTTGTATTTGGGAAGATTCTCTCAGCTAGTAACAGTTTTCAGCAGGTACTCCATTCCCCCACCCCCTCATATAAATGGAAAGAATCCCCACCCTCTTGCCAGTCCACCTTTGACCGCCATTCGCTGTGCCTTGGGTTCTTTCATTGTGTTCAATTTCTCTCACATACTTCTTCTGCACTTTGTACTTGACACTTATCTTTATCCTTTCATCCTACATCTCTTACAAAACCTTATCACCCTAACCTTTATCACAACCTTAAACCCTCCTCACACCCTTCTGTTTTTCCCCTTCCCCTCAACACCCTTCCAAAATAAAACCCTTCTATTGTCTCTCTTTACCTTTATTTCCCATCTCTTTTTCTTCTCAATGGCACAGCATTCTGCTTTTAGAAGGTGTGGCCAGTGTGGAGCAAAGATGCTGTCTACGGACATACACACTCCCTCTGCTTGATCTGTCTCGGTGAAGGACATTGCATGGACAAGTGTGTTCATTGCCAAGCCTTCACCAAACAGGCTTGCAAGAACTGGGAAAATCACCTCAAGAAAGTCCTATGGGATAGGGCTTTACTGGCAATGAAAGAGGCTACCACGGCTCAACCTGCCAGCCCTTCCACCTCTGAAGGAAGCATCCCTCCACATGCCGATCAAGGTGAGAGCGCTATATCTGAAAAGAGTGCTCTGCACAGTCTCAGTCTCCTAAAAAAATGTAAGGAGAAAAGGAAGTACCTTGAGACCGAAGGGACCACTAAAGACAAGCATCTCAAAAAAGACAAGCTGGAAAAGAAGAAGCAGCAGCATTCTCATTCATCATGGAAAGACATTCCATACCCATAGGAAATGGAACAGGGTACCTCAGTATCGAGTGAGCTTCCGATTCGTCCTCCCTCCATATGGTCAACACCCCAACCATCTCCTTGGCGCATGCTGAGCCCATCTCCAAGACCTTCTCCATGCTTCAGCCTGGTTGAGTCTCAGGCACCAGAACCGACGGTCCAGACTTCGATCTTGGAGGGAGAGATTTGAGAGTCCCCCGTGTACTCTGTGGCACCATCTGACCACTCAGTGCAACCCATTCAAGAGCACCAGGAGCCAGTACACCGTCCTACTCCAGCCTTGTACAGACAGCTGTCACTAGAGACCTCACTGGGCTCCATTCAACCAGCTCCCTTGGTAGAGAAGGAGCCAATACTGGATGCCTCCTCCATACAGAGGCTATGGACACAGATATCCATGGGATCTCCGACCCTATGGATACCCTTATCCCGCACCACCAATGTGTCACAGACCTCTGCAACCCACAGACCTGCCATCCATGTTTTGGGAAGAAACGACTGCCACAGTGACTGCTACAGCTCATCTGGAGGAATCTCCAGCTCGATCAACCTCATCAAGTGCTGCTTATCTCTCTGAGTCTGAATCAGAAGACACAGAGCAGGCATCCACATCACCTGACCTTATGGTTTCGACTCAAGGCCTGGGATTGGCCGAAGAGATTATGGGAAGTTTCTCCAAACTGGTGGTCCGTATGTCGACTTCTTTAGGGATTGACATCCAACAACACACAGATTCAGAGCAAGACAACATCTACGATGTCATCAAAATGGAGGAAGCGGTTCCGGTTGCTCTACCTCAGATATCCATCTTACGTCAGGTCATGATGGTGCCATGGGAGCTACTTAATCACTCACATCCCACCTCCTGGCACCTTGAATTGATGTATAAGGTCAGGGAACAGGACATTCCATTCCTGATGCAGCCTCCCCATCCCAATTCGGCAGTCATTGAATCCACTCAGGGCCAACAAACCAGAGAGCACACTGCACTGACCAATTGTGAAGGACGTAAGGTCAGTATGATGTCTCACTGGATCTACTTAGCCATGGGAGTTGGACTTAGGATCTCCAATTACGAGGGCACTATGGCCCACTATCAGTATTACCTATGGCAGAAGATGGAATTGCGTGCTGCATTCCTCCCTGACCAGACTTCATCAGCAAGGCAATGCAGCTCTCCAAGCAACACTTGGCAACAGCAAGACATCATGTGGACTGCAATTCCAGGGCGCTTGTTGGTGCAGTGGCTCTCAGATGACATGCATTTGATGGGACTGGGTTTTTTCACACTAAAATGGACAAGAAACTCGATTCCATCCACAAGGCTTTCCTCAATGGGATGGGAACCCTCCCAACACCCTAGTCATAAGTGGCCATGGAATAGACAATTTCAGTATTGCTCCTTCCAACCTATAAAACAGGGGTACTCCATGGGGCGTAAACCCTTCCTGCACAGACCAAACTATCCTTGCCAAACTGATGTGCCTCGGTACCAACAAACTAGGAAGCACGTCAGTACAAACAATGCCAGTGCTGATGGGTGGCGTGAATCATTCCTTTCTTAAACTCACCTCTCCCATTTGGGGATCGACTGCAACACTATCTCCTCATATGGGAGTCTATCACATCTGATTGGTGAGCTCTATCCATTATAGAGCACGGATATAAAATTAAGTTTGAAACTGTGCCTCCTCTCTGAGCAGTTTGGTATACACTAGCTTCAGTAGTCCTGCTACAGAAAATTTAGGATGACCACACTTCAGAATTATTTTTCTGGTGCTACAAAAAGAGGATTGGTCTGCATATTTGGACCTGAAAGACTCAGAGGAGTCGTTAGCACCTGTGAGAGAACAAGAAGCTCTCAGCAAGAGTCAGGTCTTAGAGCAAGAAGATTTCTACTTGGTGCCCATTGCACAAACGCACCCCCCCCACACACACCACCTGACTTTGATGAAGTTTTTCTTCAGCCAGAACGAGGCGACATTCCTCAGAGAGATAACATTGCTGAGCAGCCAGTGGGACAGCCCGTTGCCATGGAGAATGCCCAGCAGAGGAGAAGACTTCAGCGTTTGAGCCAATTAGAAGCGAGGGGGAGTCAAAAAAGCAGGGGGAGGAGTTTAGCCCTCGTGGGGAGGGGCGTCCC
Organism: Varanus komodoensis; assembly: GCF_004798865.1. Classification (NCBI taxonomy): domain Eukaryota; kingdom Metazoa; phylum Chordata; class Lepidosauria; order Squamata; family Varanidae; genus Varanus; species Varanus komodoensis. The sequence continues at coordinate 12,290,675 of NW_025335627.1, forward strand.
CGTCGGGTGAAGAGTGCATCATCAATCTGAGATAGGTCAGAAAAGAGGGGGCAACTGTGTTGCTTAGAACTGCCATTAATAGCTCCTGTATTATTCATTGCCTGCGTATCTTTGAAGTTGTTTAGAATAAAAAACTTTAAACCTTTATTGCCTGTTCCTGTGTGAGTAATTAGGAAGAGTGCTCCGGCCGCACGACAACTGTTTGCATATAGGCATTCATCAGGCACATAGGCAATTTCTAAGATTTATGGTCGGTACAGAAGTGTACGAATTCAACATAATCCCCTTCAGTCTTGCTACAGCACCTAGAGTGTTCACAAAATGGATGGTCCTGGTATGTGTCCATTCGAGACTTCAGGATGTGTGGGTCTCCCCATACCTAGACAATTGGCTGCTCGTCTCATCCTCTAGGAGGGACCTCCTGACCTCAGTAGAAATCCCATGCACCTTACTTCACCAACTGGGACTGTGCATAATGAGAAGTTATCCTTTGTTCCCTCTCAGGCAATCACTTACATTGGGGTGCATCTGGACTCCACTCAGGCGTGAGCATACTTGCCGTTAGAATAAAGGCAAAGACTGACAGATTCAATCTTGAAATTGCTCACCAAATGGACCATCTCTGCTCACTCCATACAGCAAGTTCTAGGACATATGGCTTCTATGGTGTCTGTGGTCTCTAATTCAAGGTTGCTAATGAGACCACTGCAGTTGTGGTTCAATCGCATCTTCCATCCTGAACGCAATCCACCATACCAACTGATTAGACCTTCACATTCAGTGCTACAAATGCTATCCTGATGGCTAGCTGAAACCAATCTGACCCAAGGTATGCCATTCTGGTCACCAAACCTGTCTGCAATGCTCTACATGGACGCATCTCGAACTGGATACGGGGCCCACTGTGCATCTTTCCGGACTGAAGGTATCCGTAAGAGAACATGGTCGTAAGATAACAAGACACATCAACTACCTGGAATTACTGGCAGTCTTCAGAGCTCTCCTGTCCTTCAAAACCATCTTGAGGAACAAGACCATTCAGACAACATCTCCACTGTGTTCTATGTGTACAAACAGGGAGGGACATGATTGGTTCTGCCCACACATCTCGCTCTTCATCTCTAGAACTGGTGTATCAACCATGGGATGGACATACAAGCAGTCCTTCTGGCCAGCATTGAGAACAAAGATGATTCCTTGAGCTCCTACATGTCCATGACACACGAGTGGGAACTCGATCGAGAAATCTGACATCGTCTCTTCAAACAGTGGGGAACACCCTTGATAGACCTCTTCACAACCCACCAAAACAGAGTATGCAACACTTACTGCTCCAGAGCAGGCATGGGACCAAACTCTGCAGGCAACACATTTCTGATTCTGTGGAACTACACTGTTTTATGCCTTCCCTCTGATAACGTTAATAATGAAGATGTTAGCAAAGATCAGATAGGACAATACCACCTGCATTCTGATTACTCCATGGTGGCTGTGCCAAGCCTGGTTCCTGACTCTGCTCCGTCTGTCCCAAGGGACATACATCCATCTGCTGGAGATTCCAGACTTGCTCACTCAGCACCAGGGCAGCATTCAGCATCCAGACCTGCACACACTGAAACTGATGGCGTGACTAATACATTAGCCTTGGCACTGATGCCGATCTCGGTACCATTGATAAGCTCGGTACCAGCAAGCCTGCATCCAGACATTCAGTACATCTTGCAGTTCACATTATGACCAAATACTCATTGAGCGTATGGTTCAAATTGGAAATGATTTACATGCTTTGCAACCAGTAACAACTTTTCAACTGAATCTGCAACTATCAAGAACATTTTACAATTTCTTCTCTCATTACACCAGGGGGGTCTGAAACCCTCTTCCATTAAGGTATATCTTGCAGCTGTTTCACACCTTAGAGGACATATAGAGGGTTCATCTGTGTTCTCACACCAATTAACATGCTGGTTCCTATGAGGACTACAAAACCTACACCTTGCGATCCAATTGATTGTCCCAATGTGGAGCCTGTCGGTTGTCCTTTAGGCCTTAACAAAACTGCCATTCGAGCCTTTAGCCTCTGCTGATTTACAGTTACTTTCATGGAAGACAGCATTTCTGGTGGCCATAACTTCTGCAAGGAGGGCTAGTGATATCCACTAGCCCTTCAGGTCGATCCCCCATACCTCAATTTCCATAAGGAAAAGATGGTCCTCTGCATGGATCCAACTTTCCTCCCAAAGGTGGCAACAGCATTCCATCTTAACCAAGATATCATCCTACCAGCATACTTTCCGGTGCCTTCAACACCGATTGAACGGTCACTTCACAGCCTCGATGCATGCAGGTCACTCGCTTTTTACCGGTCCTGAACTGAACCGTTCCAAAAAACCAAGTGCCTGTTCATCAAATACTCTGAACATGATAAAGGAACACCAATAGGACCTCAACACCTGTCAACATGGATCGTCAGAACTATACAACTCTCCTACCAAGTTGCTAAACTGGACTTGCCAATTGCTCCAAAAGGGCATTCCACTAGAGCTGTAGCTACCTCATCTGCCTTACGTGCAGGCATACCTGTGCAGGACTTATGCAAAGCTGCCACATGGTCCACTCCATGCACCTTTATTAAGCACTATCATCTCAATATGAAGGCTAGACTGGACTGCTCCTTTGGTTGTGCAGTCCATTCCACTGTACTTCAATAACACTGTCCCGCCTCCAGGTGGTTAAGCTTACTAGTCACCCATATGTGTGATGCACAGAGACCACAATAAAGAAAGGCAGGTTGCTTTCCTGTAACTGTCGTTCTTTGAGTGGTCATCTGCATTCACAGAACCCACCCACCGGCTCCACATTAGTGCTGGTGACTGGGTTCATACAATATAATGTAGTTTTTTTCTGATGTTGTAGTTACATGCTGGTACCAGCTGGGGGCAAGAGGGCAATCTTCAGCTGGACTGGTAAGAGGACGGGAACTCCGCCCATTTATATGAGGAGGTGGGGGAATGGAGTTCACGCTGAAAACTGTTAATAGCTGAGAGAATCTTCCCGAATACAGGCACTGCACAGGTGTAGCACCCGTATGTGTGAATGTACAGATGACCACTTGAAGAATGACAGTTACAGGTAAGCATCCTGCCTTTCTTTTAAAGAAAAACTTCCACTTTGAGAGTCATAGAATCCTAGGGAACAATCCATAAGGATAGGGCTCAGTCAAGCCCCTTTTCCATCTCCCTCTTTTCTGCTGTCTTTCTGATCTGTTCTATGCACACAACAACAGGCCATACTTTTGCATGGGGCTGGATTAACATATAAAAAACCCACATAGGAGAACATGCTTTTCTATGCCTGTGTGGGTTTTGTGTATGTTAATTCAGCTACATGTGAACCTAGTTTAATTATTTGACAAGACCATATGCACCATCTTCTCTCAGAATCCAAATTTATTTGTGTGTGTTATATGGAGAAGATAGCTAGACCTATTGGAAAGTTTGAATAGAATTGCCTCTGCTGGTAGTGGCTGTGCATCTTGCATAAAGATCATGCCTCTAAGATTATGACAGGGATTAGTGGCTCTGCATTGAACGGATCATATTGTACATGTCCACCTCTATACTTAAATAACTAATGAGATGTCTGTGTTAATATTTTTTCTTAATTTAGCACATTTTATACATTTTAGATATGCATCCCTTACTTTTAAAGCAGCTTCTGATGCAAAAATTGCAGTGAAAGAAATGAATGAGAAAGAAATAAAAGGAAAAGCAGTGAAAGTTAGACTTGTAAAGACTGTAAGAGAAAATGGAGACCTTGATCATCACAGTTTGGTAAAACAAGAACATGAAACCCAAAGACAAAATAATATTGAATATAGAAAGAATTGTGATTTAACTTTGGAAGTGCCTGCTTCTGTCTCAGCTGCTTCAAAGATTCCTGCTGGTAGTCCTATCTTTTCCAAAGGGTCGGATGTCTCCACAATATCCTTAAAGTCGTCATTGCTTAATGGTCCCAGATCCCAATGTGCTTCAGCCCCTTCTGAAGTAGTCAGTCATGATTCCAGATCTTCATCAAGAAATATATGCTTTGAAATAGAACAGGAGGTAACCTTTTTCTTTTTTCTTGGATTGTATGTTGAAACATCTTTTAAAGTACTGAGTGGCACATTCTTCTCTTGAAATGTTCAGTGTTGACATATAATACTCCTGATTGCTGAACTGATGCTTAAGTGATCAGGTGGAGCATTTCTGCAGAACTATGGCCCCCTGCTGTATCCAGCCAATGTTTAAGTAACCACAGTTGGAAATAAGCAGGATTTCTGTTGCTTTCAGTTGATTTCAGTGTCCAGGATTAAATGAACTTTAGTTGACTCTAGTTACAGTAAATGGTGCCAGTGTAACAGTTAAAATAGTTTCTTTTCTAGTAAGGAAGGACAGAATTTGGGAAAATTAAGGAACATAAATACAACACATCCTTTAAACATTTTTCTTCCAGCGGTTCTGTTTTGCATGTGTTGTTTGTAAGCAGAGGCCCCTATGCCTTGTGAAGCATTGTTCATGCAATACAAATATGTGTACATTGTTTGCTTAACATCATATTATGGTATATACTTTTATTTCAGCTTTCCGTAGGGAAAAAAAATAGTTGGGTTCCACAGGCTTAAATACTAGCACAGTTTGAATTCTTTGTTAAACATCTGAAATATTGTCTACCTAGATTGTTTCGGAGGGGCTGTTGCCATTGGGCTCAGTACAGTTTATTCCAAATCCATCTGCTACCTTTATACCTCCAAATGCATTAAATTTGAGAAGTTTCCGGAAAGTAGTGAAGAATTTGGAAGAGTTACATCCAGAGATTAGTAGGTAGGTAGAATTCATAACGTATTTACTGAGATTCTTTGGCGGGGGGATGACTCGTTTCTGTTTCTATTCTTTTTTAGAGACAATATTCTGGATGCTTTGGTAGAAACCAAAGAAAATAAGGGTTTGTTTAGTGGACTACCCCTTAGTACTATTGTAGAAATGACATCATCACTTCTGAAGAAGAAATTTGCATTGAAATCTGAGGGGAAAAATAGAATAGAGAAGCAAGCAGGTGAGGTGAACAATTAAAATACTTTGAAACTGAAACAATGCATGTGCTTTAATCTGTCACATCTTCCTATTAACAATATATATTCTTTAAAATTTCTAGATCTGCATTTTAGTTTTACACCCCCATGTTAAGCACTTTTACTTAACTAGCAAATCCCTTCAAATTCAACTGCTATGAAAATAAGCAAGCCTATAGTTGTGCACAAAATTAGCTTTGTGTTCTACTGATCTTATGGAACTTTTACTCATGATGTCAACACAGAATACATACACGATGCAAACCATACATTGTTAGTAGCGTGCATTGTATTGGTTGCTTTTTTCCAGAAATAAACAGTCCTACAGGGCCATGATCTAAGCTGGGGCTGTGAGAGGGACTCTTTCAATTCTTCCTACCACCAAGTGCCTCCCCAAAAGTAGGAGCAAGAGAATCAGGAAGGCTTGAGCTCACTGAAGTTCTCTGAGCTCTGCCTCAAAATGCAAGCTGATCCATTACTGAGTTTTGCTGCTTGAATAAGAGAGCCAGTGTGGCGCAGTGGTTCAGAGCACGGGACTGGGACTCAGACGATCCGGGTTCGAGTCCCCACTTGGCCATGGAGCCAGCTGGGTGACTTTGGGCCAGTCACAGACTCTCAGCCCAGCCTACCTCACAGGGCTGTTGTTGTGGGGATAAGATGGAGGAGGAGAATGATGTAAGCTGCCTTGAGCCCTTTGTAGGGAAAAGGCAGGATATAAATCACAATATAAATATAAGAAAACTGCATACTTGGGGTAACATTTTTTTAAAGTGTGCTTTCAAATACATATTTGCCCTCATTCATTCATTCATTCATTCATTCACAACATATTCAAAGTGTATTAATAGTGTATCCAAATATAAAGATAATTGCTCAAATCAAAATATAATATAAAACATTAAATAGAATATTTTGAACAAAAAACAAATCAAACCAATTTTAAAACTAGCTGTTAAAATCCATTGTTAAAATTATTTATTTATTTATTTAAAATATGTATGCCCCATCCTATATGCAAAAGCGTCTCAGGACGGCTTACAGAAATCAAAACAAACAATCCAACAATTAACAATAATTAAAAATATACATAAAACCAACAATAATATATCACAAATGAAGACAAAATCAAAACAGAATCAAAATCAAAAACAGGAGCAAAATCAAAATGCAACTGTAAAGTAGTTAAAACCAGATTAAAATTCCTAGCACTTAAAATGGTGGACAAATAAAAAGGTTTATTTAATATCCGGAGAAAAGGTGAGGCTCTGCCTGTTGCCAAAATGCTAGGGGACCCTATTCCAGAGGTCCTACTGAGAAGGCACTTCTTCTAATCAGCATCTTCCTCCCCTCCAGTAAGGTCCTGCTAAGAAGGACCTTATTGATGAATGTGTGAAAATGTGTCTTTTCTAACACATTTTTCTAACAAATCATTTTGAGATCACAAGCTCCAGAACAAGCAAGCTTTGTCAGCAAAACACACATTCGGTTGGTGGTCCAAACAGAGCAAATTTCGTAGTCAATGATCTGAAAAATTCCCATACATCCTTACTGAAAAGTACTTTTTATAATAAACAGTACTTTAGGGGTAATAAAAGCTCAGTGGAGTGAGTAATTTCAATATGAAGTAGCACAGGGAGGAAAGAGTTAAAACTTCCCATGTGCTATGTCTTCCATGAAACTACTGTTACTGAAAAAAGCAAATGGCCACTACTAAGCATGCTTCTATATAGCTTGGTCCTCTAAGACTCCTACCAGTGAAAGCAGTGCTTGCTCTTAAATGAGGTAAAAGTTGAATCAGGTTTCAGAACTCTTCAGACTTTACACAGTTCTCAGAACTTTGTAAATGCAAACAGCATCTGTGTTTCTCAAAACAGCATTTAGATGAGCACATTCCCCTTGAAGATACGTAGGCTCTAGCACACACATGCTAGAGACAAGGCAAATAATGAACCTTCTCTTCCCCCCTCCCAGCAAGAAAGGGAGTGCAGAAAATTGGTTATGTTTTTCAGCTAGGCATACATTTACCTTTCTTACCCTGGCCATTGGCAAAATAAAAATACCAGTGAAATGCCTGTTAAATGTAGATGAGCTCTCATGGATCCCCTTCTCTTATTGCAAGTGGGCTTGACCATAGATGAAAACAAACTTTGTGTTCTCTCTGCAACCTGACCCCATGGATAATCTCTGGTATATACTATGTGACCAAGGGTCTGGTTCTACCGTTCTGTCTCTTCTTAATTTAGACATAATATGCTGACAGATTTGTGTTCTGCAAGACAGTTGAATGACTTTAGATTTCAGGGTTTTTCCCCCTCACTGAGCTGAGTCTGGGTTTGTATTAGTTCTTGGAATTAGTATTTCCATATACGTAACTTCTCAGGAACTAAGAACAATTGTTTCTTCACCCCAGACTCTAGCGATTGATACAGACAATAGCACAAATACCTTTAAAAAGCAAAATGTTTAATTCAACTCTTCAAATCTGTTTCCCATTGACTGGATATTTGCAAACTATTCTCATGTTTTCAATTTCCTTTGCATAGTGACCCTGTAGCCATTTGGGGATTTCATGACACAACCTTATAATCTGCAATGTTGTGAGTAACACTGGCAAACACGACTGAAAAGAGATTTTAGCAGGCCTGAAAATAAAACACACTTTTCAATGAAGAGCTGCTGAAAGACACAGGTCTTCAAGAGTTGTATGAACAAAGCGTTAGTTTAAAGAAGTCCATAACTTTGTTGGAACATTTTCTTGTTTGCAAATATGTATAGTTGTGTTTTTGTTGTTGAAAAAAGGTTTGCAAAACACTGATCTAATCTCTAACTCTGCAAATATCAAAATCCTTGCTTTAAGCCAAAGTGAAAATGTTCATTTTGTTCTTTTTTGTCCATATTGCAACTGTCTTCTATAATTGAAACATTAGACAGTACTATGTAAATTCTCATAGCAGTAATCTGTTATTTAAAACTTCAATAAACAGTGGCTGGTTAGTCTAGTTTAAGATGCTTGTGCTTTAAAATCTAAAAAAGATGCAACTCCAAATAAAAAGGATGGGGAGGAAAGAGGAAAACAAAACTCAGACAGCAATTATTAATATTGTTTAGATCTTACAGAACTAGGGGTACTGGAGCTGGATGTTGTTGATCTTATCACAGCTTGCTGTAATAGAAACAGTACAAAGAGAAGAAAAATTGCTGGTTTCAGCTGAGATGTAATAGCCCTATTTCCGGTCTTTTTCCATGCTATCAATGGAAAGGCTGTTCCTCACAGTGGAACAGTTGAAACCTTTTCTCCCCAGTCAAATTTTAGGTCCTTCTGTGAAAGATTGTGCTCTGTATACTTCTTTTGAGAGAAAAACTTTCTAAATTCTTTTAGATATTTCTGGAAACCTATGGGGCTGAATTGTTCCATTATAATATTACCAAGTTAGACCTCATTCTTGTAATCCTCCCTGAAACTCATTATGGAAGTTGAAAATACAGGGAAAACAAAAAGTAGGATAAAATGCTAGCGTAAGCACAATTGGGGGGGCAGATCTTGCTTTGTTAAATGAGCCTGAATAGTCTATTCAAATTTCCCTGAATCTGTTAAAACTAACACATTTAAATCTATTCAGGATGCAACACTGTGACCATTAGACAATGTCTAGATGGCCATAGAAAAGGTTGGAGTTCCAGCAGTAAGCTCAAAACAGCATGCAGATGGAGCTGAAACTCTAGTTTCGGAGCACCCTGCCCCTACAGATGGTGCAGTTCTCATTGTACTGCCTGTGAGTGTGAAGTCAAAGGCCAGCTTTGGATCCAGCAGGGTGGGTGGTGGGGACAGGAAATGCCCTCCTATGAGTATCCTGGTGATACCTCTAGCTCCTCTCCTTGCAAACTGCTGTACAGTGCCTTGCAAAAGTATCCATCCCCTTTGACTTTTCCACTTTTTGTTGTTTTACAACCTGGAACTGAAATGGAATTGGTAGCATTGATGCAACTTGATGTACACAAGATGCTACAAAGGTGCAGAATATTTTTTATTGTAGCACAAACATCAACATCTTATGAATCAGCAAACTAAAATGGACAGGAATGGGTGAATTTAATTCAGATGACCATCAGGTGTACTACTGTGGGCAAGAATCCTTCAGAAGAAATGGAGTAGCCTTCATCGTCGATAAAAGAATAGGAAAAGCAGTACTGGGATACAATCTCCAAAATGACAGAATGATCTCAGTTCGAATCCAAGGCAAACCATTCAGCATCACAGTAGTCCAAGTCTATGCCCCAACCACTGGTGCAGAAGAGGCTGAAGTTGACCGGTTCTATGAAGGACTACAACACCTTCTAGAACTAACACCAAAAAATGATGTCCTTATCATCATGGGGGATTGGAATGCTAAAGTAAGAAGCCAAAAGGTAACTGGAATAACAGGCAAGTTTGGCCTTGGAGTACAAAATGAAGCAGGGCACAGGCTAGCAGAATTTTGTCAAGAGAATACGATGGTCATAGCAAACACTTTTCCAACAACCCAAGAAATGACTCTACACATGGACATCACCAGACGGTCAACACAGAAATCAGATTGACTATGTGCTCTGCAGCCAAAGATGGAGAAACTGCATACGGTCAGTAGAACCTAGACCAGGAGCTGACTGTGGCTCAGATCATGAGCTTCTTGTTGCAAAATTTAGGCTTAAATTGAAGAAAGTCGGGAAAAGCACTAGGCCACTCAGATATGACCTAAATCATATCCCTGATGAATATACAGTGGAGGTGACAAATATATTTAAGGAATTAGATCTGATAGACAGAGTGCCTGAAAAACTATGGACGGAGGTTCACAACATTGTACAAGAGGTAGCAACTAAAACCATCCCAAAGAAAAAGAAATGCAAGAAAGCAAAATGGCTGTCTGAGGAAGCTTTACAAATAGTTGAGGAAAGAAGGGAAGCGAAAGGCAAGGGAGAAAGATACACCCAACTGAATGCAGAATTCCAGAGAATTGCTAGAAGAGATAATGCCTTCTTAAATGAACAGTGCAGAGAAATAGAAGAAAACAATAGAATAGGGAGGACCAGAGATCTCTTCAAGAAAATTGGAGATATGAAGGGAATGTTTCATGCAAATATGGGCATGGTAAAGGACCAAAATGGCAGGGACTGACCAGAGGCAGAAGAGATTAAGAAGAGGTGGCAAGATTACACAGAAGAACTATACAAGAAAGAGCTTAAGGTCCCTGATAACCACAATGGGGTGGTCACTGACCTCGAGCCAGACATCCTGGAATGTGAGGTCAAATGGGCCTTAGGAAGTCTGAGCAACAACAAAGCTAGTGGAAGTGACAGTATTGCAGCTGAGCTATTCAAAATCTTAAAAGATGATGAAGTTAAAGTGCTACACTCAATATGCCATCAAACTTGGAAAACTCAACAGTGGCCACAGGATTGGAAAAGGTCAGTTTACATTCTGATCCCAAAGAAGGGTAATGCCAAAGAATGTTCAAACTACGCACCATTGCACTCAGTTCACATGCCAGCAAAGTTATGCTCAAAATCCTACAAACTAGGCTCCAGTAGTATGTGGACCGAGAACTACCAGAGGTACAGGCAAGATTTCCAAGAGGGAGAGGAATTAGAGATCAAATTGCCAGCATACGCTGGATGATGGAGAAAGCTAGGGAGTTCCAGAAAAACATCTACTTCTGCTTCATTGACTATGCTAAAGCCTTTGATTCTGTGGATCACAACAAATTGTGGCAAGTTCTTAAAGAGATGGGAATACCAGACCATCTTATTTGTCTCTTGAGAAACCTATGTGCGGGTCAAGAAGCAACAGTGAGAACTGGACACGGAACCACTTATTGGTTCAAAATTGAGAAAGGAGTTCAGCAAGGCTGTATACTGTTACCCTGCCTATTTAAGTTAGTTGCAGAGCACATCATGAGAAAGGCGGGGCTAGATGAATCACAAGTTGGAATTAAGATTGCTGGGAGAAATAACCTCAGATATGCAGATGATACCACTCTAATGGCAGAAAGTGAAGAGGAACTAAAGAGCCTCTTGATGTGGGTGAAGGAGGAGAACGCAAAAGCTGGCTTGAAACTCAACATTAAGAAAACTAAGATCATGGCATCCTGTCCTCTCACTTTCTGGCAAATAGATGGGCAAGAAATGGAGGTAGTGACAGATTTTATTTTCCTGGGTTCCAAGATCACTGCAGACGGGGACTGCAGCCAAGAAATTAAAAGACGCTTGCTCCTGGGGAGGAAAGCTATGGCAAATCTAGACAGCATACTAAAAAGCAGAGACATCACCCTGCCAACAAAAGTGCGTATAGTCAAGGCTATGGTTTTCCCAGTTGCAGTGTATGGCTGTGAAAGCTGGACCATAAGGAAGACTGAGTGCTGAAGGATTGAGGCCTTTGAATTGTGGTGCTGGAGGAGATTCCTGTGAGTCCCTTGGACCACAAGGCAATCAAGCCGGCCAGTCCTAGAGGAGATCAACCCTGACTGCTCTTTAGAAGGACAGACCCTGAAGATGAAACTCAAATACTTTGGCCACCTAATGAGAAGGAAGGACTCCCTGGAGAAGAGCCCAGGGCCAGGAACAATAGTTGGCAAAAGAAGAAGGGGGCGGCAGAGGATGAGGTGGCTAGATGGAGTCACTGAAGCAGTTGGTGTGAGCTTAAGTGGACTCCAGGGGAAGGTGGAGGACAGGAAGGCCTGGAGGAATGTTGTCCATGGGGTTGCAATGGGGCGGACACAACTTCGCAACTAACAACAACAACAAAGCACAAAAGTTAAGTAAACAAAATAATCTTGCTATTGTTGGTTGCATAAGTATCTCTCTTCTCCCTCTTCCTGTTGCTGTGAATGAATAAGCTCTGGCACAATCCACTACCACTGGATGTCATAACCTGTAAGCAGTTGACCAGAGTCTACCTATGTGCAGTTCCAGTGCCAAATGATCTCAGATGGAATACAGATGTTTCTCAATGGTTCCAGAGTTTTTTAGAGAGCATGCCTAAGCACCAGCACCATGAGACCAAGATGCTGTCAAAAGAACTTCACAATAACCAACAAGGAGGAGCTGATAGATGGGGCGCAGATTAGAGGAGCTGTGAATCCAAGTGATCACTCCGTCCTTTGCTTTGAGATCAGGGGAATGGGGATGACAGGTCAAGTGACAGGTCAAGTATTAGAAGGTGGGATTTCACAAGGGGCAACTTTGGTCAATTGAAGACCAAAGTGGGGAAGGTTTCCGAGGAGAGGGTACTGGAAAGCAAGAGAGTTGAAGAGGAGTGGATGGCACTAAAATGAGAGGCGTAAGCCTTGACGATACCACTAGTTACCAAGGTAACTATCAGGTTATCAGGGAGGGGTAGCACCTCTGGTGTAGGGGCACGTCGTGTCCTCTTAGGGCAGCTCATCCACCTTTGGTCCCCACTTGTCACCCAGCTCTCACCTGTGGCTCCCAGTAGCTGTAGCATGCACAGCGGCCACACCCCAGGCAACAGCTTCGACAGGCTGGCCAAACCAGGTAGAGGGTAGCTGTTGGGTCTAGACCTTCGGTGAGATAGGGACTTGTCTGTCCTGAGCATGTGAAGACAGACTCCGGCAAATTGAGCGGGTGAGACCTACTAGAATAGTCATGAAGGCAGTTTCTGCAAGCATTGTGGTATGCTAAGAGCATGGCAAGACATATAGACACCCTGGTCAACCACAGCATCTACCTGAGTGACTGAGCAGCCCTCTTTAGGACCACACTGCTCACCTCCGTAACAAGAGGAAGGGGCTAGAAAAGGTGCCCTAAACATTGTTTGCTTCACAGAACCCTGGCCAGCTTACCGCGGCTGGAGGGGATCCCATCTTATGCGGTCGAACAACAAAACTGAAAACAAAACGCAAGGTAACACCACTGACTATTGGCACATGGAATGTACCCACGCTTCAAGACAACCACTCAGCAGATTGACCAGAAAGAAGAACAGCCCTGGTTGCCAGAGAGCTCGCAAGATTTAACATCGATATTGCAGCCCTGTGTGAAATTCGCCTAGCCAACGAAGGTCAGCTCACAGAAACAGGAGGCGGTTACACATTCTTCTGGTGTGGACATAGCAGTGATGAACGTCGTGAATCTGGAGTTGGCTTTGCGGTTAAGAATCATCTTGTCCGCATACTTGCCAGTCTTCCCAAGGGTGTGAACGACCGACTCATGACAATGCATCTCCCACTACCGAGAGGAAAGCAAGCCACACTGATCAGCGCCTACGCTCCCACAATGACGAATCCGGATGAAGTAAAGAACAAGTTTTATGAAGATCTCGATGCCCTACTCTCATCCGTGAAGTGCACCAACAGGCTGATTCTACTTGGCGATTTCAACGCGAGAGTAGGATCCGATCACTCTGCCTGGGATGGCGTCATTGGAAAAAACGGAATCGACAAATGTAACAGCAATAGCCTACTACTACTGAAGACATGTGCGGCTCATGATCCTATCATCAATAATACCATCTTCCGCCTGCCCACTTGCAAAAAGATGTCCTGGATGCACCCATGCTCCAAGCACTGGCATCTCATTGATAATGTCATCGTGCGGAGGAAAGACAGACAGGATGTAAGGGTGACCAAGGCCATGCCGAGTGCTGACTGTTGGACTGACCACAGACTCATCATCTCCAAATTAAGCCTTCACATCAAGCCTAAGAGATGTCTGCAGGGAAACAAAGCTGTGATGAAAAAGATCGATGTCAGTAAACTGAGGAACCCCAACACAGCAGCTTCACTAGCAGAAGCTCTTGACAACCAACTCTCAGAACTGCAATTAGAGGAAAATGCTGAGAAGGACTGGGAACGCTTCCGGGATATTGTGCATTCTTCTGCACTAAAGGTTCTTGGACCCTCACACAGGAAACAGCAGGACTGGTTTGATGAAAATGATGAAGAGATCAAGGCCTTACTTGCTGAAAAGCACTGCCTTCACCATGCTCATCAAAACGACCCGTTGTCAACAGGTAAGAAAAACGCCTTCAACAACGTTCACAGGACTGTACAGAGCAAGCTTCGCAAGATGCAGGACTCCTGGTTGAATGCCAAAGCAGATGAAATCCAGAAGTTTGCTGATAGAAACGATGCCAAATGGTTCTACGAAGCCCTCAGATCCTTGTATGGACCTCAGCCTTCAGGGAGCTCCCCTCTACTGGACTCAGATGGTGCAACTCATTACTGAGAAGACTCTGATTCTACAGTGTTGGGCTGAGCACTTCCAATCCATACTGAACTGCCCATCCTCCATCAATAACAAGGCAATTGACAGAATGCCCCAGGTGGATATCAACCACAGCCTGGATGCCCCACCATCAAAGTCTGAAACCCTACAGGCCATCAGTCAGCTGTCCAGTGGCAAGGCCCCAGGATCTGATGCTATCCCAGCGGAAGTCTATAAGGAAGGTGGTGCAGTGCTAGTCAACAAACTCACTCAGCTGTTCCAGTCCTTCTGGAATCAAGGATCCATTCTTCAGGAACTGAAAGACGCATCCATCATACACCTCTACAAGAGGAAAGGAAATCGACAAGTCTGTGATAATCATAGAAGAATATCACTGCTCTCCATCACAGGCAAGATCCTTGCACGTGTGTTGCTGAATCGCCTGACTGACCACCTGGAACAGGGTCTACTACCTGAGACACAGTGTGGCTTCTGCAAAGAGCGTGGCACTGTGGACATGATTTTTGCAGCTCAACAGCTCCAAGAGAAGTGTCAAGAGCAGAATCGTGAACTGAACACCACCTTCGTGGACCTCACCAAGGCATTTGACACTGTGAGTTGCGAAGGTATGTGGCGCATCATGTCGAAGTTTGGATGCCCTGACAGATTCATCCTGATGGTATGTCAGTTCCACGACGGCATGACAGCTCGTGTTTTGGGTGACGAGAAGCTTCAGAGGCCTTTCCCGTCACAAATGGCATCAAGCAAGGGTGTGTGCTGACACTGACCCTGTTCAGTATAATGTTTTCAGCCATGCTGACAGACGCCTTTCAGAACAACTCCTTGGGAGTCAGCCTGAAATACAGGAACGATGGGAAACTGTTCAACCTGTGAAGACTACAGGCTGTCACCAAGATAAAGGAGACTGTGCTACGAGACCTCCTTTTTGCTGATGACTGTGCCCTGAATGCTGGATCAGAGCAGGAAATGCAAGCCAGCATGGACAAATTTGCAGTAGCATGCGACAACTTCGGCCTCCTCATCAACACAGAGAAAACCAAAGTGCATCAGCCAGCTCCAAAAGCCCAATACCAAGAGCCCACCATCACAGTGAAGGGACAAAAGCTGCAAGCAGTAGACCAATTTACATACCTTGGCAGCACCCTTTCCCATGCAGTGACAATTGACATCGAGGTCAACTGCAGAATCGCCAAGGCAAGCTCTGCATTCGGCAGACTGCAGACCAAAGTGTGGGACTGCCGTGGAATAATCCTTGCTATAAAGCTTAAAGTCTACCAAGCAGTAGTGCTAACTACCCTGATGTATGCCAGTGAGACTTGGAAAGTATACAGGAGGCATGCTAGGCAACTGAACCACTTCCACATGACTTGCCTTCGCAGACTTTTGAGGATTCAGTGGCAGGACAAGGTGCCAGACACAGAGGTCCTCTCCAGAGCAGGCCTGCCATCAGTTCACACCCTGCTGATGAAAGCCCAGACACGCTGGGCAGGCCATGTTGCAAGGATGCCAGACCACCGCATCCCCAAACAGCTCTTCTATGGTGAGCTGTCTCAAGGAAAGCGATCGCACGGGTGACAAAAGAAGTGATGCAAAGACATGCTGAAAGCCTCTCTCAAGTCCCTGGTTATCGATGCCACCTCCTGGGAGACCCTGGCACAAGACAAATTGACATGGCACACGCTGATCCACCAAGGCTGCCCAACTTCTGAAGCCAGAAGGACAACTATAGCACAAGAGAAGCAAGCACTCCGTAAAGCCAGAGTTGCAAACATTGCAACAGTGGTGCCCACACATATCTGCCTGACATGTGGCAGAACACTCCGTGCCCGTATTGGCCTTATCAGCCACCTGTGGACACACCGTGGACAACTCACAACCCATTAGATGTCAGGGTCCTCATCGAAAACGATGGACGAACATCACCAGTTACCAAGGTGGGGAGGCAAAGGAGAGCACCTCCATGGATGAGAAGAAAAGTGGTAAAAGGCATTAGCTAAGAGGAACCTCCATAGGAAATGGGCACTGGGGCAAGTCTGATCAAATTCGCAGATGATACTAAACTGGGAGCAGTGGCCACAACTGAGGAGCAGGTACTCCAGATCCAGAAGCATCTGGGAAGACTATGGAAGTGAGCGGCGGACAACAGGATGGTATTCAGTGTCTTTAAGTGCAAGGTCTTGCACTTGGGGCATAGGAATGGGTGTCATACGTACAGGTTAGGGGACAAGTGGCTGCAGAGCATCACTTGTGAAAAGGATCTCAGGGAGCTGGTCAACTACAGGCTAAACATGAGTCAGCAGTGTGACGCGGCAGTCAAGAGGGTGAATGCCACCCTTGGATGCAAGGGGTATTACTGCTACTCTACTATTTAGTGAGCCCACAGCTGGACTATTGTGTTTCATTTCTAGGCTCCTCATTACAAGAGGAATATAGCAAGGTTGGAATCAGTGCAGTGAAGGGCCACTAGGATGGTGGTTGGATTGCAGGATAAGCCATATGAGGAGACACTGAGGGAACTGGATCTTTTCAGCCTGGAGAAGAGGAGACTCAGGATCTGTTGGTGACATATAGGTATGTGAAGGGATGCCATGCAGAGGTGAATTATGGCCTTTTTCTCCTGCAGTGGAGTGCAGGACATGTTCCAATGGAGCAAAGCTCAGGGAACCAAGATTTAGGGTTGATGCCAGGAAGTACTTCCTGACATTTAGAACCCCTAGGATATGGAATGGGCTTCCACGGGAGGTGGTTGAAGCCCCATCAGTGAGGGTGTTAAGGATAGGCTGGACACGCACTTGGTAGGCATGTCATGAGTGGAGCTGGCTGGAGCCAAGAGTCAGACTAGATGGCCCAGGAGGCCCCTTCTGATTCACTCTGTTTCGATGTTTCTATAAATTTGTAAAGAAGCCCTAATCAGGGTTAACAAAAGCACCCAAGCTATGAACATTCCCTGGAGTATTATTAAATCTATATTTACAAAATGGAAAAAACATGGCTGAACTGCAACTTTGCTTAGAGAAGACTGTCCATCAAAAGAGGCCAATGCTGAGTCTTAAGAAGCTGTAGAGACAGTGCTGAAACTGAAGAAACCATCCATGGGCATATTACTCAGATGCTCCACAATGTTTCATTTTGTATCAGTGATGGTGTGAAAAAAGCCATTGTTGAATCAGCCCATGTGAAGTTTGCAAAAAGTCATGTGGGAGAAACAGCAAATATATAGGAAAAACTTCTCTTTTCTCATGAGCCCAAACTTGAACTTGTTGGCTTTGCTGTAAACCTCTGGGCATGCTTTGAAGCCCACAGTGTTCATTGCCCTATGAATGCCATCACCATGGTGAAGCATGTTGAAAAGTCATGTTGTAGGGATGATTTTCCTTGGCAAGGACTTGGAAACAGGTCAGGATTGAGGGCAACAGAGCCAAATACAGGACAATTCTAGAAGAAAACCTGTGTACAAGAGATCTGGAACTGGGGCAGAGAAGGATCTGTTGGACAAGACTCGTAATACCAGAATAAAGGCAAGAACCTGAATAGCTTAAAGCTCAGATCTTAATTAAGAATCTGGCAAGTTGCTATTCACCAATGGCCCCATTCCAGCCTTATAGCTGAACCAGTTATGTCAAGAAGAATGGCCAAATATTGCAGGATCTAGATGTACAAACCTGATAATTACCAAAGAAGACAGTGCATTGACTCAGTTGTGAATATCTACGCAAACAGTAAGTGCTGGCTTGTTTTGGTGTATTTTTGTGCCACAATAAGAATATTGTGCCCATTCACAATGAAGAGTATCTTATATACATCAAGTGGTAGGAGTTCCAGTTAAATCCATTGCTCTTCCTGGCTGGAAAAATCAACGGGGTGTGAATACTTCCACAAGGCACTGTAAATTGGCCATCTAAACATTTTTATCTGGAGGGTAAGGGAAGTACCAAAGTAATCCTCCCGTTCACATTGCTCCCGCCTTCCATTAGATGTCAGTAATCAGAGGTCAGAGGCAGCCCTATTGAATCACACTTTAAAAAGAAAATGTGCTTGGGAAAGAATTCTAGAACAACTTTTTTTTTGGCAATTGGTAGAAAGCTTTTAAGTATCCAAAATGATATTTCTGAACATAATTATCTTTGTTTCATGCCTGACTTCTACTCTTGCCATGTACTGTAAATCTCCATAGTGCACAACAGATGGCAGCAAAAGAAAGCTTGCTGGTAAATAGGAAAAATAGATCATCCAAGAATTCAATAGTTACAAAGCAGTATAATTGTGGATCTATTTTTTATGGCTCAGGCTAGGTAGAATTCTATTTCACAACTAAAAATGTATACCAAATATGTTTTTTCCAAAGAGAGCTTTGACTTTTCTGAAAGAGAAGTTTAATGTAACATATTTTAGTCTGTAAAGAGAGGTTCAACAGATGGAATGCCCACTGCTGATGGAAAGCCAACTGCTTTTCTAAGATCCCTTATTAATGACTTAATAGCAAGTGTCCAGCAAAAAGGTGTGCATGTCATTTCACTTTTGGCCCTGCATGTGAGCATCTGAGGAAAAATGGGCAAGCATCCCTTCTTTAAAATCCTTTGCCAGAATAACTTTTTGTTAATACTTTATTTGCCAGAAATGTCTGTCATATGCATATGTATTGATTTACTTTAGAAGTCTCTGTCATTCAAAAATGGACTCAATATTCAGTGTCTTTTTTAACTGGCCAACTAGGATTTCAAATCTGTGTTATTACAAAAATGCAGAACCCAGAAAAAATTGAATACATACTTCTACAGAACACGGAGAAAGAGGCCAATTTTGTTTGCCTCCTCTGGCATAAGGTTTGGCATTCTTGGTGCCTCAGTAGGGATAGCTTTTGGCTTGTAACCTAAACATTCAACAAGCCACCTTCTTTATTGGCCAAGAATATGTCATCCTCAGCCACTAAAAGCTTCCTCAAGCATGAGTTCTCCATATTGGTACTAATCTGACCTTTTCCCCTTAGTTATCTCCAGTTTGCCTCATGTGCAGCTCCTGCCTTCTGCTTGGCCATATATGCTTTTCAGTACTGTTTTAGTTCCAAGTGGGGGTAGGGAGAATTCATGAAACTGTCCCTTTTTCCCTTTCCCTTTTTGTGTAGCTTTGGCAGCTGTTACACTCCACTCCCTGCTGCTACTGCATGCCATTTATTCTTGTTCGAAGGGAAGGCCAGCAAGCATTGAATCCTACACTCATTCTGATTCATGTTCTGTGGCCACATCTCTGGCTGTATAGTGCCATGACATGGAATCAACAATGCTTCCTGACCTCAGTATGGCATCTTTTCGAAAGTGAAAAGGGCATCCAGCAGGAAGTTTGAGTTGACAGGGTACTGAATGCATTGTCTCCATGTGCACCTTCCCAAGTTCTCAGCCTTTGCACAGAATGGCAAAGTTGGAGGAAGGGGGAGGAGTCCATTTTTGCTCTAGTCTGATTTACTGCCAGTTTAGAGGAAGGAATAAGAGCTCAATGGAGGGAGTGCATGGATGCATTCTGATGGACTTGGAGCTTTCACTGGTCTACAAGGAGAAAGCCTTGGAAATGAAAGTAGCTAAATTTTACCAGAATTGGGTCACTAATAAAGGAAAATTAAGTCCTGAGTATTAATTTGCTTCAGTTTCCAAGATACAGCTTCAAGTCAAAATTGCATCAAAACAATTCAAAATTATGAGGGGGATGTGTGATTATGCTCCGTAACTTTTCTGCAAAATTGTCATTTGGTTCACTCTGTGAAATTAGATGTGGTTCAGGAGGAGCATATGGTAGGCTAAAGTTTGGGTCCCCTGACATCGACAGCCCCAGATCAGCTGCATCCTGCTCATTGTCTTTATCATCATTTGAGTCTAGAGAGTAAGATTCTGGTGGATCTGGAATTGGCAAGTAATTCCAATACATGTATTGTTCATTACATGTATTGTTCCACATGTAATGCAACAATAATGAGGGGCCCAACTCTTGTCCTGATCCCCTATTTTGCATCCACAATATATAGGTGGTGTGCCTTTCTTACCACTGCCGTCATACTGCACTTTTGAGATGCAAATGTAATCTCGCCACAAATGTAGCAGAATTCATCTGCGTTGTTTACACAGTTTTGAGGCATCTTGGCTTCTGAGGGAAAATATCACACAACTGTTCCTTGGAAATATTAAGCAATGACACTTTCACAAGCCACCAGATGTAACTGTATGGTACGTAGATCTGACCAAGACAAATGTACCATGCAATAAAAGAACAATAAATCACAGTCAGGTAATCATCTTTAGTCTCAAAGTGAAGATAAATTTATACACTTCCATGTGGTGCCATTTCATTGTTCTTCCATACTTTGTTGAGAGGTTATGAGGCATCATGATCAGACACCTCCCTCCCTTGTAGGCAAACACACTCGCCTCTGTATAAATCTTTATTGTGAAGTATCTTGAAAACCTTAGGTAACCAGCACCTTTATCACCTGTTTTCTAATTCATCTAATCAAAATATGTAAGAATTAGCACATTTTATCTCTGTGGTTGATAATTTCCCAAAACGTGTAGACCAGTGTTTTGCTATTAGCGTCTTCTCTGTGTTCATCAGTCTCCACCTTGAGTCAAGGAAAACCAGGCTTTGACTATTACCATGCCCCGGATCTGATTGGCTTCATGCTTTTACCTGGCAGTTCCCAGACTCTTTTAACACTCTATGTCTGAATGTCAGACCCTTTTTCCTTGAGAACACCCTTCCAGACTAGCATAAATTGCTTTATCTCTTAGAAAAAAAATCAAGGCAATGGTAAAAAAGGGGTTCTTAAAACTGAATGAAAAACTCACAGATACAAGCAAACTTGAGCTTTTCCAACCGCTTCTTTGGGGTTGATGTTAAGCAAAATGAAGGGAAATGGAAAACACCTGAGTTTCCAAGAGACAATGTATAGGGGTGCAGATTAGGAGAGCTCTGGATGTGAATGATCACTCCATCCTTTGCTTTGAGATCAGGGGAATGGGGATGAGCGGCACATGTTTAGCTAGTTAGTGTGATTTTTGTAACTGTTTTCTGTTAGCCAAGGCATTCTAGATTGAGAGAGGTATTACTACCACTCTATACAACTCTGCTGTGCCTGCAACTGGAGTATTGTGTTCAGTTTTGGGCCCCTCGTTACAGGAATGATATAGCCAGGTTAGAGTCAGTGCAGCACAGGGCCACAAGGATGGTGGCTGGTATGAGGAACTGGGTCTCTTCATCCTGGAGGAGACTCAGAGGGAATCTGTTGGCAACATACAGGTATGTGAGGGGGTGTCACACGGAGGTGGGGAGAGACCTGTTCTCCCCTGCAGAGGAGGACAGGGTGCGTTCAAATGGACCCAAGCTCAGGGATCCAAGGTTCAATTTGGATGCCAGGAAGTACTTCCTGACAGTTAGAACCCCTAGGGCATGGAATGGGCTTCCATGGGAGGTGTGTGAAGCCCCATTGGTGAGGGCGTTCAAGGATAGGCTGGACCTGCCCATGGCAGAGGACTGGCTAGAGCTGAGGGTCAGACTAGATCGCCCAGGAGACCCCTTCTGACTTGCTCTGTTTCTATATATTGGAGCTGTAATAGACTTAGAGCTGTAGCTTATTAATGTTTCTTCAGATAGTGTTCAGTGGCTTTCAAGTAAGTATACATAGGATCTTAATTTTGATTACACTAATGTTTACAATAGAGTCTCCATTGGACAACTGGGACACATTCAATGGCTGTTCTCACATTTCTCTGAGAACAAAAATTGGCCTGGTGATTGCTTGGATATGGCATCAGCCTTGTGCGCAGCACTTGATTCCCTTGCAGCAGCAGATTAAAAATCAGCACCTCCCATACTGGTCACAGTAGCAATATAGGAAGCTAATTTTAAGTGTCACACCAGTTAGAGAGTCAACAGGATTACACTGCATGAGAGGGCAGCCTACAGCCCTCCATGTCTCAGAGCCTAATTTCAAAAGCCCTCGAATGGATCAGATGAACTTGTGCAGCTGTCATGAGAGGAGAAAATGTCAGAGAGAGAATGGGGTGGTGGGGCTTCTGCAGGCCCACTGGGATTATGGGGCACCACAGGAAATTGCTGAGGGAATGGAGGCTTGAACCAGGAGACCACATAACTTCTATGCCCACACAAGTCTCATTTTGAGGGCATTTTCCTCTACCTTCAGGTGCCAAATGAAGCTTGTATGAGGTTATTTATGGAGTTCCAGACAGCACTGGCTTCTGCCCCTGACCTCTTACTGCTTTGACTCCCCCTATCCCAAGGCAGAAACAGGATCGCTTCTCGATCATCCCAGAGAGCAGGAGATGGAAAAATGGGCTTAAGTTACAGAAAGTCAGATTCCAGCTAAAATCAGAATTCCTGTTAGCATAGGACAACAGGAACCAATGACCTAGGGAGGCTGTGGACCCTCAAGAGGCATTCAAGATGCAACTGGACAGGATGGTTTAACCAGGTATCCTGCACTGAGCAGAGTGTTGGACCCAAAGATCCTCTGGCCACTTTCAGCTCTACTTATTCTGTGGCACCGTGAAGAGTTCCAGAGACCTGAGGGGCGTGTCCAGTAATGCGTTCGCCTTCCTGTGGCTTTTGGAAATCTCACGAGCTCAAGCCGGGCGCAAGTCGAGCCGACCTCGTGCACAGAGCAAGCCCGGGCGGCCCAGCTGGACGGCTCTCCAACGCCGCGGGGCTCCATGTCTTCCTGTCCAGCCCTTTCGCCGTAGCTTGCGCTCCGCCTGCGCGCACGGGATCGCGCCGCCTTAGCAACCAGGAGCAGGAACGTGCCTGGCGGGAGGAATCTCACCAGCAGCTCTAGTTGTGCGATCCACAAGCCCGGCCGACCCAATCAGAGGCCCGCCGCCCACGTGCCCCGCTGAGCGACTGATGGGGACGCAAGGCGGCTCTCTTTCGCCTCTCGGATGGGAAAGCCCCCAATGTGAAAGCGGCGGCGCGCTGGCGCTCGTCGCTGCGCTTGCTCGGCCGCCGCCGCCGCTCTCCCCCTCCCCCTTCACCGCCCCCGGCGTCCTCCAGGGCGCCTGTCCTCGGGATGGCTCGCTCGGCGGCGACGCGCGCCGCTGGGACCTGACCAAAGGAGAGGCGTCGATGCCATGGCTCTGGGGCTGGTGGTGCTGCTGAGGCGCTTCTTGTGGCTGAGCCTGGGTGAGTGGGTGCTGCCTCGTGCCGGGGCGGCGATGGGGCGGGGGGGAGTCCCTTGTTGGAGCGAGGACGAGGGCTGTGGCTAACGGGTAGACGTGGTGGCAAAGAGGCT
This sequence comes from Varanus komodoensis, assembly GCF_004798865.1. Classification (NCBI taxonomy): domain Eukaryota; kingdom Metazoa; phylum Chordata; class Lepidosauria; order Squamata; family Varanidae; genus Varanus; species Varanus komodoensis. The sequence continues at coordinate 12,314,296 of NW_025335627.1, forward strand.
GGTTGCCCACATATCGTGGCGACCTGCGTGGAGACTGGAACCCCCTTCTCTTCGGTGGGAATTAATGGGACTCTATCTCATGCTACGAGTTCACGAGCTAGTCCCGGCTCCGAGAGCTGCTGAAGGCAACTGGCAATACCAAGCAGCCTGGGCGATTTCTCACCAGTTCCCTGCCTGATGCTAATGGCCGGGGTGACTGGGTCTACTTTACTTTCTAAAAAAGTACGAGCGCTCTTGGACCGAAAAATGATGGCGCGCCTTCTTTGTTTCCCCTGAGAGTGGTTCGGTTGACGAAGAATGAATTTGTGGGCACGTTCTGTTTGGTCGCTACTTGCTCTTAAGCCTGGGAGGGATCGCCTTTGGGCGGTGGATCGGGGCCGGCGGCATCTCAAGGCACTCCGTCTCGTTCCCTGAGCGTCCAGGAGAAGGCTTCTGGAAACAAGCCTGGGGCAGCTGTTAGGGCTGCGTTTGAAGGAAGGGCTCACCAGTGTGGGCACCGTGGCACGGAGGATCAGGCCCACAGTGCCGGAACATCCGCAGCTTTCCCTACCCACTCGCTAACTCGCCGTCCTTCCCTCACCAGATAACAAGGAGCCGAGGGTCAGCCATTGCGGAAGAGGACACCGCATCCTCTCCCGCCCTTACCTGCACGTTGGCGCTACGCGCAGCCCCTGCGCCGCGCCGTTCGGTTCTCAAACTCTCGGCAGTGAGAGGGGGCGAAAGAGCGGGCAGAGGTAGTGCGCGCTCTGCCGCGGCGCACTCCCCTTTGCCCCTCGCTCCCTCTGGGTGGCTCAGCCCGATTCCTCCAGCTGCCTCACCTGACGACACGGTCGTGCAAGCAAGGACAGCCTTCCAGAAGGGGAGGCCAGGCGAGCGGCTGGGGCGAGCGGCAGCCGTCGGGTGCCTGCAGAGAGAAGGAAAACCTAAGCAGTGTCGTCCCCGGTCACCCTCTCACCACAGCTTTGTCTTGGCCACCTGGCCCCTCTGAGGAAGCATGCAAGCAAGAGGAGGCATCCCATTCCTTTCTCACTCACCCTTCCTCCATTACCCAGGAAGAAAGAAGGAGAGCAAAGAGGTACTTTGGGCCCACAGCTCCTTTTTGTGGTGCCCAGCCAGGGTGAATGTAAGCGAGAAGCGGGGAGGGGGGCATCACTGCCTTACAGGCACACTTCCTTGCCTGTCCCCAGAAGTGGCAAAGCTCAGAGGAGGCCCTTCACCTAGGAGAGCCCAGGGTTCTTCCTGGCTGGGGATTCTTCTGCCTTTTTTATGGCCAGTGTTAAATGGGCAAGAGAAAGAAGACTGGGAAAAAAATGCCCCCCCCAACACACACCCCCCCCCTTCACTTAAGGGCCTTCATTTCCTTCAAAGTAAAAGTGTCAATGTTAAGCAGGTGCCCCCCCTTCCCAAACGTGTGTAATTTCATAAGAAGTCTGGTCCTCGGTAGTGGAGCACCTGCAGAATGCTCAGTTTTAGCCCGCAGCTGGGCTGAAGAAGCTCCACTGTTGAGCCACTGCCAGTCAGGGAAATGAGGCTGAGGAAGAGGGTCCCGTAAGGCAGTCTCTTGTTCTCCTTCTTGTGCCACTGTACACCAACCACTGTTGGCTTGATAGCAACCAGTGTCTTTCAAATACACCAGTATCATATCCATGCTTTCATCAATATCTTACATTTTTAAAGCTAGGTCTTTAAAAGTGGTTGTACAACTAGGAAGACATATGTGACTGGGGGAAGTGCCCAGGGGTATTTCTCTAGCTTCCACTGATCAGTTGTAAGTAACTTAAGGACAATAGTCTTTAAAACAGGTTGGTGTCACTTTCATTAATTCCTCTACTCAAACTTTTGCCTACTCTTCATAGTTCTTCATTCTTCCATCTCTTGCTTTGCGGATTTGGTTGGCCTTTTTCATCCTTCACAACATCACAAGATTTCTGGCAGTGATTTAGAATTATGGTATATTATAAAACTTCTCATAAATTAGAACAAAAAAAATAGACTGCCTGCAGTGAGCATGCTGTGTGATATTAGCAAGGTTATGTTTCTATATGAAAGAGAGATGTTATATTTGTAAAACTAAAGCTATAAAACTAAGTAAACATAAATTAACTAAAAATTCTTCAGTATTTAAATAGACACTTGGACAGAATAACTGTCCAAGTGTCTGTCCAATAACAAAGCAGAACAACATGCTTTTGAAGTACAATGTGAAGATGCCATTTACATCTGCAAATGTGCATGTGCGCATGCATGTGCGCATGAGCTGGAAGGCCAGTGGGGGTCACCGTCCATTACACATCAGCTCCTTTTTGTGCTTGCATGCCTGTATATCATGCCATCAATGTGTATGCTGCTTTACAGAAAATTAGCCCCTGCTCCAAGAAGTCAGGCTTGGTTTCAGTAGGGGATGAGATTAAGGGTTTCCGTATTCTATTTCAGTAGCAATCTCCTTTCCTCAAGAAGCTGAAATGGCATGCATAGATTGCCCCCTTCTCTTTTTATCTTCACAGTGACTCTGCCTACCCTTGTGTTGTGTTAGGTCTGTGACTGGCCCAAGCTCACCTAGTAAGAGCTTCCTGAGTAGGGCTTTGAGCTGGATCTCGCTCCAGCACTCTTACCACCACACCACACTGTCTCTTTCAAGGCAAAGGCAGCATTTTACTTTCTCTTGTTTTACGACTGGTTTGTTTTTTAAAAATACATGCTTTCTGTCAACACACATAACTGAAATTGAGCATAAATGTGACAAGTTCCTTCCCTCTTTCCATTATTCCTGCCTTTCAAAGTTTGAGAACAAATATTTTAGTTATTCTTAGTTGTACATGTACATGGTAGGCATGTCATGAACAGAGCTGGCTGGAGCTGGGGTTCAGACTAGATGGCCCAGGAGACCCCTTCTGACTTGGTTGTTTCTAAAAAGAACAGATACACTGACATCTACAGTAGATACAATGATATTCCTGACATTTTGATGGGGTGCTTCAGTTAGTGTACTGAAAAATGTTCATCCTTGTATAGATGGCAGGATTGTTTGAAGAAGGGACCATTTCCTTTCCTCCTCTTTCTTTCCTATGTTTTTCTCCATGGCAGAACTCTACTGAATAATGTATTGGCTGTGCTATATATAATGATCTTATCTGTACAACATAATTAACTATTTACTAGTTTAGTTTGTAATTCTTCACTAGGAAACAGAAATTGTCTCTTTCCTTTATCAGATGTTTTTATTGTCCAAGAAATGACAAATTGATCATATGTTGGTTTAAAAAAAGCTGTTCCAAATTGTACAAGATCCTTCTTTATTATAAAAAGTAACACATTTTTCTTTCATAGAACATAGAAATAGGACAAGTCAGAAGGGTCTTGTGGGCCATCTAGTCTGAACCCCTGCTCCAGCCAGCTCTGCTCATAAATTGGTTAATCATATATTTCTTTAACTGACATCTTAAAATGTTTATTAGGGAGTAAGTCCTACTGAACACAGAGGGACCTATTTCTGAGCAAACAGAAATAGGATTGTGATGTTTTAAAATGCCCTTCTTTACGAACGGAACTACTATTTTAGAGTGAGATTTATATTAACCAGAAATGTGTTTGATTCTTTTCCCCCACTGCAAGTTGAATATTTAGGCAAACATACCAAAACTAAATACTTGGTTTGGCTAAATTAAAATAGGTTTTATGTGTGTTGGGAAGATGCTACCAGTTTTAGTAATTACCCTAAAATTCTTCATATATTCAGAATGAATTTGGTAATGGTACCTTATGGGTTCATAGCTTAGAATCAGTCCCCCATGAGTAATAGTGTTTGTGGTAGGTCTAGGGATATTAGCGAAATCTGCAACAGATTCACATGATGTTGTATGTCATACACACTATGTTGTAAGCCGCCCCGAGGCTTCGGCGAATGGGGCGGCATAAAAATGTTTTAATAAATAAATAAATAAAATAAATAAATGATTCCCTGAATCCAGCCTATCGATTCCATAGAGGACCAACTTTTCCCAAGTTGTATAGATTCCGTGGATCAGTTTTTCACTTTCAGGAAAAATTAGGGCTAATTAGCAGGAATGTATTAGCATAAGTACATATTAGTACTACTGTATTCCTGCTTATATATAATAATCTTCAAGAGTGTACTAGTGCTAATGTACATGAGTGAAAATTCTTATAAAAAATCTGACTCCATCAATGGGCGAAAGATACTTGACAACCTCTGAAACACAATCAGCACAAACAACAACATTTGTACATCCACAGGTAGGTCAACTCCTTGGGCCAGGCAGGATTGCTGAATGCCTTGGATTAAGTGCAATCTGCCAATCTAGATTTATACTAGACTGACAAGGCAAGGGCCACTCTACCTGTGGCTTTATGCAAGGAAGGAACATGAAAATAAGCCACTCATCTATTCTTACATCCATGGGATCCAGGCCTCTGGAAACAATACCAAGTAGTCACTTTGCATAGTCCTGATATTTTATTATTAAATGGTAGTCTAGACAACTTGTTTCATTGACAGTTATCTTTGAGTGTGGACAAAGTCTGGATCACAGTGCAATTAAAAAAACTCTACAAAGCAGTTTGTACAGAATTCCAACCCTCAAGTGTACATGTCACATGTGAAGCTACTATATTCAAAGTGTTTGTGTACAGCTTTCTAGACTAATTGGCAAGATACACATACTGAATGCAAGCATGATCTGACATAAACTCTGTAAAATGAAAGTACTGTAGCACCATGCTTGATGAGGAATATGGACAGTGACTATTATTATGTGCCATTTTTGTTGTAGTGATTTATCATTATTTGTCACATAAAGGTCCCATTTTAATGGATCAGCTGCAATGTGGGTAACATTCTGTAGGTTAATTTATTAAAGAATAGATCATTACACCTGTTACATTTATGTAAATATACCTGGTATATTTTGAATTCATTTGAATTCAGTGTGGGGACCACATTTAATTTTTCTCCTTAAATGGCATGTCTAGGTGTAAATAGTTTGGGATGAATTGGGTTTGCCTTTCCATCACAGTATCAGCCTTCAGTTCATGATTATCAGGTATGGCAAACTTGGGCACCTAGGCAACACTAGCAATTGCTCCCCCCTCCACACACACACACACACACTTCTGATACCACCCATATCGTAGATGTCTATTACAAGGCACATCCTCCAAGCTTTTCTTGAATTGGAAAGAGCTCAGAGAAGTACAAGGATCTTTCACTAGCTAGTCATAAGAATCTGTATCATTTACTGGCAAATTAAATTTTGTTAATTGAGAATTGATGATGTGTTGAATAGCAAACACAAGCTTTAAAGATGAAGGTAAACAATTATTTTATAATCTGACATAATCTGTCCCTTTTTTTGCATATTGAAGCTTTTCTAACTAGAATAATCTAATCCATTGATGTCTATGTGTTGGCTCATTTCAGATGTAAACCATGATTCCAAAACATGGTTTCTTGCATTGGTGAATTAATACAAATGTGGATTAGCACATGTACACTAGCACTGAGGTGAATTAGCACAGCTATCTACCTGGCCCAAGTGAAAAACTGGTTTTCAGTAAAAAAAAAAGCTGGTCTGTTCTGGAATCTGCAAGTAGAATTCATAGAAACCAAAACTTATTTGAGTCTGCCATGGATTTCTCCAACATCAGGTTCCTTGCAGGCAAACCATAGTGATAGATAGCTGTTTTCAGTGATTAGACATAGAAATGACAGCAGTTCACCTTAAACTAAGCATGCTAATTAATTTATATTATCTACTGTGCATTGGAATGAAATTCTGGTTTAAAAAAATCAATTCCATCAATGACCAGATGATGAAACAGAGGTCTCCTGACAATTCACAAAACACAGATGGAGCATATTTAACAAAATTCATACAACCTGGTGGAAATCAGGGCCCTTGACAAAAGAATGTTAAAGTGTTGAACGACTTGGATGTTTCCTAAATGTCCAATTCACCTACAGAAGTCTACTCCAAGATCAGTGCCTGGTGGATGGTGTGTTTGAGATGCTGATGTTTGATATTACTGAATTTAGAGGGGCAGAGAAAGATGATCGGAGTAGACTGTGTGGGTTGAAACTAAAGCCTTTTGAGGTACAGGAACTCTTAGCAGCTGAGGGAGAGCAGCAGATTGGCCACTCTCGGAGAGTGCCTGTTTCCTTTCTCTGATGCTCTGCTTCAATATTTGTAAATAAAGCAGGTGTCATAACGACTCTGTGTTCTCTTATTGCAAGGAACTAAACTCAATAGTTCTGCCCCCATGCTTTCTCCCTAGTCTTCAAAGACCAGTATTCCTCTGGTCTTTGGAGTGAAACGTTGCTGTGCTCTTTGGTTTCAACTGAGCCGAGAGGAAGCAAACACTAGTAGTTCTGAAATAAGTTACAGCATTGCACCAACAGATGGAGAAGATGCTGCAGTGATCTTTAGAATAACTTAGAACAACTGCAAAGAAGTTTGTAAGGAGCCTATGGCCTTGTTCGATCAATAGCTGGATGGGGTCAAAGCTGACCCCAAAGTCCAGTTTCAGAGCATGAAGTTGGATGGGGCTGAGGAGATCCATGAGCATGGATGAACTGGGATTGTAGAGGTTTGTAGCTGCTGGATCAGACAAAGGGTCTCAACTAGAAATGAACCAAGAAATGTTGCCAAGATGTCTGTCAGCAATGAGGAGAGTGTGATGCTTGAGAAACAGGGCAAAGACTTGGAAAGGTGCTCGGGAAAGGATTTTCAGGTGTTGAAGCAGTTGTAAACCCCACTGGACGTCTCCTTCAGTCTCCAGTGCAGACTCATCCAAAGGAAACTAAACTTAATAGACATAGAGTGCTGAAACCCTTAACTAAACTTAACACATTTTGCTGCCAAAGTTTTGTACAATGAGGTATAATGAAGCCAGGAGCAGGAGGCAGGGACAGCAAGCTGTTTTCATCCACAGAAATAAATGCATAGCTTGGCTTCATGTAAAGAGGTAGGCATGGCCTTATTCTGTTGACATTTTAATTTGGTTTCTGCAGTGTATTTGACCCACCATGGTGTTCTGATAGCTGCATGTAGATGCAGTACCTTTGAATCTTAACAGAAATCAGTTCAAAATGCAAAAGGTTATCAAAAATGTAATATTTTCATAGTTCTTGAAAATGCTCACGGATAGCCCAGTGTGATCAAAGCAAATGCTTGTGCCTATACAGACACTATTTAACATGGTGAGTAATTGCTTGATTAAAACATCTTGGTACTCAGAAAAGACAAAGGAGAAAATATTAGGCATGTAGACAAGAGAGGCAAAGCCATAGCCTGCTCCACCCCCAGAATGGACATCAGAGGCAATCCCTGGAGCCATCTCCATACCCAACTGTGCTGGTAGCTTTGGGCTCACCCCATGCTCCTACCAGTGAAGGTACTGATGGCTAACCCCCTCCCTCAAGGCACCATTAAGCAGAACTAGGATTCATAATAAAGTAGGAAAACAGGCGGGCTTCTCTAGGTCTTAAATTTCATCGCAAACATTCCATGCAGTCCTGCCATTGCTAAGGGAGAAAACTCTGAGGACTAATATATCAGCAGTCCAAAGCTGTGAATATTTTTAATCCTAGCAATGTACCACCTGTCTGCTATGAGAAGGAAAGTTGCAGCCCTGGAAGGTTATAAACAGTTGAAGTATATAAAATTAGTCTGTAAGATGACCGTGTCCAATAATCCATCCTTATTTGCAGAATCTGCAGGATTTCTATGCAAGTCCTCCCTTTGCTGGCTAGTTCTTTAGTTACCTTGCCCTGTTCTTAGTTTCAGTTTTCCTACAGGTTGAAAGGAAAGATGTAGTCTTCTTGGAATTACTTTTATAAATCTGCATGGACATTTTTGGCCTTCCACGATCTGAACATGAGCTGAAAAGTACATGAAGGTGTCTCTAAGCCATCCTGAGGCTTGTTGCAAAGGACGGCATAAAAATGTTTAAATAAATTAAATTAAATAACATTTAAACACTATTGTTCTTTATGAAGGCAAGGTGATTTTGGCTATTCCCCTATAATGGTCTGGATCATAACTTTCCTTCTGTGAATAGTACAGAGGCCATTCTCACAGAATGCTGCTTTCCCTGCCACCATCTTTCCTATGAAGCTCCTGCTCCTTTCCTGTGGGGGTCTGTGGACAGTTACAGCTGGAAAGTGAATTGGTACATAAATAAGGAGCAACTTACGGTCCAAGCCAATTTAATAGTAATGCTGAACTGCACCTGGATTGTGCCTTTCCAAAAGGTGCATTGCTAGCATCTATTTGATGGCTGATTTTGTTGATTTATTAGATTTATATCCTGCTCTGAGCTTTATCCCCACAACAATAATACTGCAAGGTAGGTTGGGCTGCGAGTTTGTGACTGACCCCAAGTCACTCAGTTGGCTCCTTGGCTGAGCAGGGACCAGATCTCCTGAGTCCCAGTCCCACGCCCTTAGCCACTAAACCACCCTGGATCTATGATAAGTCTCCAAGGACTTGGCTATACTATTACCAATTTAACACTAGTAAAACTACTAGGAAGTAGAGATGGATGGAAAGATCTGTTTCTGAATTGCATCACTTTTGCATGTGTTTATTCACAAGTCTCTTCTATCCCATTTCCACATAAATTTGATCAAAAACAGTAACCCATATAAACCTCCCAATTTAAATATGTTTTCAAACAATTTTTCTCAAAGTATACATCTCTAGTGGAGCACTGCTTTGCATCAACCAGTAAAGTGCAAAATCTGACATTCCAATCCAGAGTGTGGAAAAGGTCGGGTTGGGTGGTGTTGGAATTCAAAAAGATAAAATTTTCTGCGCATCCCTACATGCAAGTGACTTGAAATATTCATTAGTGAGTTCCAGTACATCAGGATGGTGTCAAATCTAGGGGCTGTTGATAAAAGTTAACCTTATGGGGAAGGTTGGGCTGCTTTTTTCATCTCTGGGGGAAAGACTGGCTGTTCTCAGTGGAATTTCCCTTCAGCTGAGCATATGTAGGTTCAACCTGTGTTGATTATCTAGTGATAATCAATTTTCTAGTTTCAGTGGGTATGACTGGATATAGAAAGGAGTCTATATTACTGCAATAAACTTAAAAAACTGGTTAGCTTGGAGGCAGCTGCTATATTTATACCATATTTAAAAGCAATAAGCTGGTGTCCTGGCTGTTTACCAGCCTAAACAGACAGTCTATTTTGGGTGAGGCAATATCATATCTCTTCACAAACTTCACAGGCTACTTTTATATCCAGGATGTTCCTGGAGGAAGCAACACTTGCTAGCATCCTGTGCCCAGGTCAAGAGTGCTGTTAAACAGCTCTGTGTTTGTGTGAAGGGCAGGCGGGTTGGTCACATCTTGTAATTTAGACATGGATTATTATTATTATTATTATAACATTTCTATGCCGCCCCTTGCCGAAACCTCGGGGCGGCTTACAACATGATAAAATACATTGAAATACAATAGTACATAATAAATTACCATTAAATATAACAATACAAAAAATACATTGATTTACAAATACAAAATTAAAATTATCAGTATAAAATAAAAATATAGGAGGAGAAAGAGAAGGAAGAAGAAGTTGCCCAGGCCAGATCATATGTTTTAACAATTGAAATGATGTTTAAATAAAAAGGTCTTTACCTGGCGCCGAAAAACCAGTAACGACGGTGCCAGGCGGACCTCTTTGGGGAGTGAATTCCATAGGTTGGGCGCCACCGCAGAGAAAGCCCTCCTCCGGGTACTTACTCTCCTAATTTCTTTCATGGAGGGTTCCTGGAGAAGGGACTCTCCCGCAGATCTCAAAGGGCGGTCGGGCATATATGCAAGACAGGTCACGGACTGTATCTCGTTAACTGTGCCTTCTATGGGCCAAATTGTAAACCATTCTAGGTCAGTATGGCTGTTGAACTATATATCAAAGAATAAATAAAGACATATTAAATTAAGCAATACAGTATTTAGCCCTTGTACAGCTGACTGCTTTAAAAAAGCTGGTATGAGTGTGCTTAGCTGGGGGCAAAGGGTTAATGCTTCCCTCTTCCCATAGACACATACTGGGGTCCGGGTCCAGGTCCAGGCAGGTCTTTTTTTCAAGTTAGCCATGCAAGGGCTAAATATGTATATAAATAATACCACATTCAGTTTGACCCCACAGCACACACAGGCTTTCATACAGAACTGTGTTTCTCACACAGGATTCCCAAGAATATCTGTTCTTGTGGGGCAGAGTCTGTAAAAAGAGAAAGAAAAGGCAATCCAGTCGTGAGAGGGCAAGGCTTCTGTGTGCTCCACCGTCTGTTACGACTCCCAGTTCGCTTTCCCTGTATACTGCTTCTGCATGTTGCTCCCACGGCTTGGATTTACCAGCCAGAGGCCTCCCCTGCTGCCCCCAGTCTGGGGGAAGCACTGCCCCCGTGCTGCCCTTTCAGAGGTGCTTTCCAGGACAAATGCTGGGTGTGGGGGGTGCGCTGTGGACAGCCTTTCTTTTTCAACCCACCCATGTGGGCGGGGCTTGGCCTTGGAGACCCTGCCCCCAGGAAACAGCGCCACTTGTGCTACTAAATCACCTGCTTTAGAGGCTGGTGTGGGATGAGCTATTGCGGGTAAGAAGAGGGAGCTGTTTGGCTAAGAATGTGAAATATACATTTAGTAATAAGTCAGTAGTAAATAAATAAAGCCGTGTTCATGCATGTGCATATGCTTGCTTGAGAAGTGATGGTGGCACAAGAAAAATACCTAAGGGGGCCTTATGTCCTCCATGAAGCCTTCCACACTACCTACGGTCTCATATATGTCCATCTGATATCACCTTCTACAAATGAAGGGTGCTTACTCTATGGAATTGTGCTCTTTTATTTTACACTCAACAAACATGCAAACTTTTAATTCTTTTAAATAACATGAGCAAATTTTAATACCAGGGTCAAATCTTTTAGGTACAGAAGCTGGATCCTCTGGAGGACAATTCCAGCATTTTACAAATAAGTTCCTAACTGAAACCACCCCTAGTCAGTTTATACAGTCCTTCAAACCAAGGAAGAGTAGTTTATATTTATTACACCTGTCTAAAATATTCAATGATACATATAAGTACTGTCCATAAATACTTCATTTCATGCTCAGCCCAAGAACAAGGAAAGACAAAGGAATATAGCATCTTTCTCATATGAGTAATTAACAGAATCCAGAAAACTGAATCAAGCTACACCATCCTATCCTTAATCCTTTTTTAAAAATCTCTCCCTCTTCCCTCATTCCCAATTTCAGCCCATCACCTCATTGTGGTCACTGCATGCCATGAAACCACCTATGGGCAACTCATCCAGGATTTTTGTCTCAGCAAGTTCAAATCCGACATGGAAACTCTCAGGAAGACGCTGTGGTGTGACTGGGATAAGACTTTGGGGTGAGTGCCAAATTGTCTTATCAAATGAGAATCAAAGGGGGATGTAAATACCTGCAAAATGGGGTACTGGATTTCAGGAATTCTGTTCAGGAAAACCCCAGTGTTAGGAGGCTTTTTCTGTTGTTGCTCCAGTTGAAGGGAACCCGTACACACACCTTGCTTCGGCTTGTCATATGAAATCTTCACAGCAGAAGACCTGCCACAGTACTGCAGATACGAATGTGAGCTGCCTTTATCCAGCGCTCTCTCGGCTTCCCCCATCTTCTAAATTCTGGAAGATAATCTAGCATCATCCTAATTTGTGTGTACAGTGTGAACCATGATTTTGTCAGATCAAATATCATGTATGCTGAAGAAATTTTAGTGTACTTTTTCAATATGTACATGCATCCAAAATGTCCAATTTGCCAGGCACACTCGCTTATTGAAGATCCTTGCAGGACCAGACCAAAGGCCTATCTAGTCTCACGTCCCCTTTCCCAAGGCAGCCAACCAGATGCCTCTGGGAGGTTCCAGACTGCTACTGGCTTCTGAAGGCATGCAAGCAGGCTGCTGCTGATGTGGAAGCAGCCAGAGGTCACCTTGTCCTTCATGAATTTGTGTGACCCTCTTTTAAAGCCCTCTAAGATGGTGAACCTCCTCACATCCAGTGAAAGCTGATTCCATAGTTCAGCTGTATTCTGTGTTAAGAAGTACATCCTTCTGTTTGTTGTTCCACTTTGTTTCCCAGGAGCCCTGAACTGTTCTCATGGTCTGTTCACTTCATCAGGTTTCCCTTGTAGGTCTCAGCATATGCTCTCAGACCATGAGCATATGGTAAAACAATAGAAGAGCCAGTGTGCAGCCAGATACGCTGGTCACAAGACAGCCATATAGATACATTTGGCTGGATTCACTGATGCCTTTAAGTGGGCAGTTAACAGTACAGCCCTATACATGTCTGCTCAGAAGTCCTTCAAGGAGATTTACTCTCAGTAAGTAGATACATGACTGCAGCCTAAGACTTTATTTCTTCAGGCTTTAGGCCGCAATCATATCTACAGCAACCTGGGAGTAAGACCCTTTGGACTGAAGGGGGCTTACTTCTGAGTGGGCACATATAGGGTTACAGTGGTGGCACATTTCATTCTTGCTTGCTATGTGATTTTTAAACTTGCTTTGGTGTGTGTTATTTGCATTGCCTCTCTGCGGTTGAGCCCTCTGGTTCTCACAGAAAAGGCAAAACAAACAAACAAACGATTGCTGAGCTGTGAAAATGGTATCCTGATTCTGAGATTAACTCCTTCTACTGGAAATCCTAAACTGATGGTTAATCTCCTCATACTTAGTTGAATCCTGAGGCCTGGCAACCCTGGATTACTCCTATGTTTATATCACATCCTGCACTGTACCTTTTTTTTTTTTTTTGTTTAAATTAAGCACCAGTTTTCTCACCTTACCTGTAACTTTCCTGGCCTTTCCAGGGGAAAGTTCAGCTAAATGATGGACTGCATGTCAGGCACCTGACATGAAATGCATGGAGGAGACTGCTCAGTCCCACGCAGCTCTGTCCGCTGCACTCTTGAGCCCACACCCGCCATTGCTGGCAAACTGGCAAAGCACTGCTGTTTCTGGCACAGACTGCTGCCAGGCCCTGGGAGCCTTCTTTGGTTGGTGCCCAGATGCAGACAACAAAATGGCAATCTTGCAATCCCACTTGAAGACTGTAGCTTGATCCCTGAAGAAAAAGAACTGGAAAAGTACTTGCAAAAAAACTTGAATTTTCAGCCTGGTGAAAAAAAAAATGTTTATATAACTGGACTGCTTTCCAGTCAGACTGGCTTCCGCAGGGAAGCAATGGGAGAGAACTTGTCTAATCATGTTGAAACAGTGATGCGTGTGATTCCAAATCCAGTGAAGAAACTCTCCCCTTAATAAAGAGATGCATACATGCATGAGGTGCTAAATCAATACTTGTGTAGGGGCCTGTCGGCTGTTGTAAGCAGGCCCAAATGTAAGGATCTCGTCCCAAATGTAAGGTTTTGTTCCATGGCTAATATGCTCCTTGGTGTGATCGTGAGGTCTGGAAATCTTTTAAGGGTTTAAGAAAAGTATGTAGATGCATTCCAGCTCCTATCGCCAGCAGGATCAGGAAGCGGTGCCTCACAGCTGTGCAACGAGCTGATCATTTTACATCAGAAACACATTTTAAAATGCAAGTGAAGCAGAGATGACATCTTGTACTCTGACACCTTGGATTAATGGTGTCTCCAGTGTCTGATCTCCCAAGTACAGTAGGGGGGAGTGAAGCACAAAGTGATCTGTTTTCATTGTACCTTTGCTGATTGCAGCTTGCTTGACCTGTGAGAAAACATGGTTAGTTTTGAATTTTTCTTGCTTAAAATAATATGGCATTGTAACATTTGCTCCTGAGGTAATTACACTGAGGTAATAATCCAGAGAGGCTGAACATAATCAGAATCTAACACTATATATGAAATTTTTATCACATATATATCCACCTTATGCCCGGGAAGTCAGGGCAACCTCCATGGAATTCCATGGCAGCACCCAGATCGCTTTGTTGCTGAAGGATGACAGCCCCAGGCAGTGTGAACCCATTCTCTTTCCTCAGGATGGAGAGGCCCAGGCGTGCCCTGCTCAGGCTGGCAAGCCATGGGTGCATTGCTCTGGTGAGGCATGGCCTATGGCTTGGCAGCACCAGAGTACTTCCCAGCCCCACATTCCTCATCAGTGCAAACAACAGCTGCTTGATTAAGAGATCAACCAAGAGTAATCTCGGTCCAGCTTCACTTACTTGTTCGGCCTCTTAGCATAGATGATGTGCCTGTGAATTCTCTGAATATTTATTTATTTAAAACTTTTGTATACCATCCACTACCAAATAGTCTTGGGATGGTCTTATTTTATTTATTTATTTATTTATTTAAAATATTTCTATGCCACCCCCATCGCAACAAAGCCTCGGGGTGGCTCACAAAGAATACATAAATGCATAAAAATAACAATACAACAAATAAAAAAAATTGTTTAAAAACCCCCGGTGCATTCTCGGCTAAAAATTTAAAATCCTATTAATTAAATAATTTAACAATTAAAGTAAGTTTTAAATAAAAAGATCTTAGCCTGGCGCCGAAAAACAAATAACAACGGCACCAGGCAGACCTCTCTGGGGAGCGCATTCCATAGATGGGGTGCCACTGCAGAGAAAGCCCTCCTCCGGGTACTCACCCTCCTAATATCTTTCATGGAGGGTTCCTGGAGAAGGGCATCTGTTGCTGATCTCAAGGGGCGAGAGGGCATATATGGGCGCAAGCGTTCCTTTAGATATCCAGGTCCCAAGCTGTTTAGGGTTTTATAGGTCTTAACCAACACCTTGAATCGGGAGCCAGTGGAGCTGACGGAGGACTGGGGTTATATGAGAACAACACCCAGTCCCCGTCAGCAGCCTGGCAGCTCTATTTTGCACCAATTGAAGTATCCGAACCGTCTTCAAGGGTAGCCCCACGTAGAGCGCATTACAGAAATCTAATCGGGAAGTTACCAGAGCATGTGTCACTGTCACCAGGCAGTCGTCTTACAATACAACAAAGTAAAGCATAGCATCAGGAACCACAGACCCATCCATTTTGCACAATGAACACTCCAAATGGCAGTGTTTGCAAGATATAACGTATATCATGGATGCACTTCGGCAGCAAAAACAGGAAGCTAGGAAAGAGCTTATCTAGTGGCAATTCTTGGCAGGAGTAAGTATCTTTGTGGGTGGTCTTGAGATCATGAATATCTGAGATGACGATGGTGATGATGATGATGATGGGCACCATCCAGTCATCTCCTCCCCTGGACATTTCCTTTCTCTTTTCCATCTCCCTCCCATTATGCATAATCCTGTGTGAAATGGTTCTCCATGAGAATCATGAGAATACAATAGATGGCAATGACTGCGTGAACTGTTTTTATTGGAATTCAGCTGAAGCAAGAGAAGCATTGGTTGAGCCGGCCCACGCTGGAATAACCATGTGAGATTGCATCATGTTGCTGCGACCCACTTCATTTTAACTTGACATGCAGCTGTTCCAGCTGGACCAAGATAAAAATACCCTCAGTGTGCTTAGGGCAACTATGCATCAGCACATATCTTTTCACCATTGTAATGCAGCATAGAACTGTGTGGCCTTGTTGGTATTTCTTTCTTCAAAATACTGTTGAGGAAATAAATGAGCATGCTGTAAAAAATGAAGAACTCCATACATTTGTTTGGAACTGGAGGTTTCAGTCTTCCCCTTGAAATCTAAATAACACAAAACATTCAGACATGATCACCAACACCAAGGAAAATATAGCAACATAGAAACAGTCAAAAGGGCCTCCTGAGCCATCTAGTCTGACCCCTGGCTCCAGCCGACTCTGCTCATGACATGCTCACCATGTGCATGCCTAGCCTATCCTTGAACACCCTCACCAATGGGGCCTCAACCACCTCCCATGGAAGCCCATTCCATGCCTTCAGGGTCGTAGCTGTCAGGAAGTACTTCCTGGCATCTAAATTGAACCTTGGTTCCCTGCGTTTTGCTCCACTGGAGCGCATCCTGCCCTCCTCTGCAGGGGAGAACAGACTTCCCATACATTTTATGTTGGAATTAGTTGTCCAAAGAATTATTTTCAAGGATAAATGTGTGAGCTAGAACCAGACAGGAATTGAGGACCCTGTGTAGGTCCCTGCAAAAGGTTCCTATGGAGAATCCGTTCCAACACAGATGGTAAGTGCCTGAAGGTAAACATCTCTGCCAGGAGACACAAGGGGTTCCGGCCTGGGTGGTCTGGAGCTACCTATCATAAATGGGATGTGACTGGCTTTCCACACATCAGAGAGCCTGTGTGGTACAGTGGCTAAGAGTGTGGGACTGGGGCTCAGCAGATCGGGGCTCTAGTCCCACTCAGCCACTAGGTGACCTTGGGCGGCCAGGCACTCACTCTCAGCCGAACTTACCTCACAGTTTTGTTGTGAGGATAAAAAGGTGAGGAGGGCAACCTTAAATGACCTTGCAAGAGGAATAAAGGAAGGATATAAATCAGTGTAATAATGACAGTCATACTATATGAGTTTTGTATATGTGCTGATCTGCTATGTGTTGGCCACTCCAATAGACATGACATAGCAGAACAGACAGAGAAGCTGTAATTCAATTAAAATTCTAATTTCATTTAAATCATTTAAAATTCAAATTTAATGAGTTATTTAACTTGCACTAACACAGTTTTTCTAAAGGTACCATCGCATGATGATTTTGCCTTTTTAAAGGATATTCTAAATAATATTCTCATGCTAAAATATCAACTATTAAAAATAAGAGCATGGTACTAGAATGGTGCCATCCAGAAAGGAATCATTATGAGAATGTGCACACACACACAGAAATGCTCTTTGACTTCAGTGACCATTTCACATAAAGTCTGAAAGACAGAAGAACCACAACAAAAAGATAGGAAAACACCAGTTTCATGATGATGTCATGTAATGCCCTATAAAAATGAGTGAACAAAGCACTGGTATTTCAAAGCAAATAGAAGCACTCTTAAGAGGGAGTAATTTTTATAACAAAAATTATAATTGGCCCAGTTTAATTAAAATGACACATAATTCAAACTGCCTTCAGGAGACTTGAATTGTTTTTAAAAAACTCATGTTTCTTCACTGGAATTAAGATCCAAGTGCCATTTTACTATGAGATATGGTTGGTTGTTCCATCAAATTTATTTTGCTGCAGACATCCTCATAAGCCTTTTGTGCAGTTTGTTTTCTCCAATAGACATCATGGTATTATCAGCCCTCCGAGAGCCTGGGTGTAAGCCTACCAAATATCACGGAATGAAAACAAACCAAAAATAGCACAACTATCCAGAAGGCCCAAGCAAGATCCAACAGTTGGTTGCTGTTGTATCCTAATACTCATTGGTATTCAGTATTACCATCTGCCTGTAACTGGTCTGTTAATATCATTCAGTTGGGTTTTTTTCTATTTTTGCCCACAGCAATATAGAAACCTTTACTATACTCACTTCACATGGCAAAAATTAGAAATACAAAGATTGCTGTGGTGCTTAGAGCAGGGGTGCACCTCCTCTTTCAGCCTCCAGGCACAAGCAAGGCTTGCTTCAGTGTCTGCTGTTCCTCTGCCCACCATCCGACCCACGCTCTCTCTCCACCGGGGGTGGGAGGGAGAAAAGCCCACCTAGCCCAGACTGCTCCTGCCCACAGATTCAAGCTAACACTTCAGACCCTTTTCCTCCTAAGCCATGCTATGGAACTGCCAGGGCAGTCAGTGGCCAGGAGGAACAACAAAGGATTTGGCCATTTCGGCTAGAATGCAACCAGAGTCTGAGAAAGACTGATGTCAAAATCAAATATCCAGTTTACTGCTGTCCTGCTATCAGTTTTGTACTATGAGCTGCAGGAGTTGGCTTTCTGACAATTGGCCAGCAAACTTAGGGGCATTTCCCCTCCTTCCCTGCCCACATACAATAACTGGGACAACAGCAGAAGATACAAACCGCCACCCATAAACTCATACATAAATGACTGTGGGGATTCAGCCTAATTAAATCTGTTCTTGATACCACAGGATTTTTCAGAAAGTAATCACTCCACAGTGTATGCTTTAGAAAAAGATTTGCATTAAAATACTGAAAAAAGTCTGGGAATTTGCCACTCTATCTAACCTGAAATGGAAACAACATTTTGTTTAAGAGTAACTGATCTGAAAGTAAGCCAGTTTGTGCAAAGTACTTGCAAATTACATTTCTCTGTGTATTTTTTTCAGGCTGGGGGAAGGAGTGTTGAGCAAGATGCTGTTTGTGGATTCCCCTTTTTGCCATTGTTACTGCTGCGCCTTTGGCTGCCATCCTCCCTGGGCCTAAGCTACACAACCACCTCTCACAGAGATGGGCAGCTTTTGGTCCTGCAAATGTTTTAGCCTACAACTCCCATCAGCCCTCACCACTGACTGTGCTGGCTGCTCCTGATGGTGTTGCCCATCTCTTGCCTATAGGGAAAGCACTGTTCTCTCCTCCTCCTTTTGCTGCCTGCATACGCAGAGAGATGGCTGGCCCTTAGGAGACTTCTGAGGTCGGTCGAGCCCTCCTCCATAAAGGTGCCCAACAGCACCTTGTAAACTCGTGACATGGGCCCTCCTAGTCAATCAACCTAATCCAGCATAAGATGGGAATGGAGAACCGTAATTCTGTCTATGGATCCTCACTGGATCAGGGCTCCTTGCAGTGGTTGCCTCCAAAGGTGCAGCATTGTCTTCACCTTGTCTATCTTGGACTGTTATCTAGCTCTGGTTTGTAGGTTGCAGGTGCTTTCATGTATTCATGAGGCAGGATTTGCAAATGTCCTTTTTTGTAGGTACATGTTCAGAAGAACCCAAACCCATTTAAATGAGGGGATTCATTATGCTGTTTTATTTTTGTGGTTGCATGACAACAATTTAAAAAGAGAGTTTGGCTGAGTAATTATTCCAGCAAGGCTATTTAGATTCCATTTTGAATAGATGGTGAAGACAATATGATTAATATGGAAAGGGAAATACAGGGGTTTTGGGAGGCTGTTCAGCAGAGACCAAACATTCTCTAGGCTAGCCATTAGAGCTGTTTGTCCTTGGGTCTGTTCATACCTCATGACATCCCATGGGGCTTAATTTATTTGTGGAGACTGTTGCCTTGTGCCAGGTGCCTGCAGAGGTGTGGTTTGTCAAGTTGTGCAAATCCAGGGGCTCCCATGCCCTTAGACAACTCATGGCTTCTAGGGTGATTTGAGAGCTGGCTAGATATGCATCAGATGACAAGCTGTGGAGCAGCCAGTGGAGAAAGCATTGTACTATTAGGTGATCTCAGTGTGATTACCCTACCTTAAACTTGATAAATATGTTCTTACATAATGTCCAGGTGGGGGCAGCGCCGGACTGATCATGAAACTAGCTAGGGGGCAGTTCCGGACTTAATCCTAAGAGGCACCACCTGGAACCCAGTGTGAAAACTGAAGTGGAACTAGGACACTCATTTCCTGCAAAAGGAACTTCACTAAATAAGGGAATTTGCACAAGGAAGTAGGAGGGAAATGTCCAGTGAGGCTTCAAAGCAGTAATAGGAATTTAGCTATAATACATGCTTCAGGTCAGGAAAGGTACCGCAAAGTCCAAAAAGTCTCCAGGGTGCCCTTCCTTTGCATGATGTTGTAAGCCGCCCCGAGGCCTCGGCAAGGGGCGGCATAGAAATGTTTTAATAAATATTAAATAAAATAAATAAAAAATAAATAAAATGATCCAGAGTTTCTTCCATTAGTGAGATGGCAATAAAAGGGCCTTCTATGCTGCTAAGGCAGTTAAGGGGTAGAATTCCTTGTGACCATTGGTCTTCCGTGTTTGTTCATTCATTTGTTCTTTCACTTGTAGGAGAGGTCTTTTATGAAACCACAATTTCAGTTTAACAAAGATTAGCGGGGGAGTGTGTCAATAAACATTTCAGACATCTCTGTCAAAGGAAGCTGGAAAAGTGAGGTGTTGGTCCTGGCAAGATGGTCTCCTGCCCCGAGTAACTTCACCCATTCATAACTGCAAACTGCAACAGACCAGTTTCTGGGGGCTTGTAGCTTAACTAAGCACAATTTATGTGCTAAGCACAATTTATGCCATAATGTTAAATAGGGGCAAGCATAGTGCTCTTTCAAAAGCAAAGCCAAGCCAAGCCACACTTTTAATCATTCATAAGTTGTTTCTTTGAGTTGCATACTGGATATATCATTACATTTTGTGGCTTAGTTATGTTTATAAATAGAGGTTCATCCTAAAAACATATCAGAAGGCATGAAAGTCACTCTACAGTTTTTTTGCATGGATACTTTCCTACTGAGACAGATGTTGCTATTTCCAGCACTTTTTGGACTCTTGCCTTTCCTGGTTCCAAGGCACTGCTGTTAAGCCATGCTCCTGTAGGTCATATATCTCTTAGTTCTGAATCCCATCCCAAGGGTCTTTCACTGGATAAGAAACACACAAACAGAGCAAGTGGTCTCCTGGACCATCTAGTCAGATCCCTGGCTCCAGCCAGCTCCACTCATGACATGCCCATCATGTGCATGCCCAGCCTGTCCTTAAACACCTCACCAATGGGGATTCTAACCACCAGGAAGTACTTCCTGCCGTCCACCTTAAATCTTGGTTCCCTGATTTTTGCTCCATTGGAATGTATCCTGTCCTCCACCACAGGGGGAAAAAGGTCACGAGCTACCTCTGCGTGACAATTCATGTACCTGTATGTCACCAACAGATCCCCTCTGAGTCTTCTCTTCTCCAGGCTGAAAAGACCCAGTTCCCTTCGTGTCTCCTCATATGGCTTACCCTGCAAACCAGCCACCATCCCTGTGGACCTTCACTGCATCAATTCCAACCTTGCTATATCCCTCTTGTAATGAGGGGCCCAGAGCTGAACACAATACTCCAGCTGTGGGTGCACCAGAGTTGTATAGAGTGGCAAGATCTCTCTTGATCTAGAAGTCACATTTCTGGCTGTGCATCCAAGGGTGGTGTTCACCTTATTGACTGTGGCATCACACTGCTGACTCATGTTTAGCCTGCACTTGACCAGTACCCCAAGATCCTTTTCATAGCCACTTGTCCCCTAACATGAATGCATTCCTATGCCCCAAGTGCAAGACCTTGTACTTATCTGCATTGAATGCTATCCTGTTGTCCCCCGCCTACTTCATAGTCTGTCCAAATCTTTGGGATCCAGAGTACCTGCTCCTCACTTGTGGCCACTGCCCCCATTTTAGTATCATTTGCAGATTTGATCAGCAGACTGGTCACCCCCTCTTCCAGGTCATTGATGAAAATATTGAACAGGATTGGTCCTAGGACAGAGCCCTGGGAGACCACACTCATCACCGACCACCATCCCAATGATTCCCCACAAAGAGTTACCCTCTGCTTTTGGTCTGCCAACCATGCCCTTATCCAGGGGTCCTCAAACTACGGCTCGCAGGCCAGATATGGCCCGCCAAGGTCATTTACCCAGCCCGCCTCAGAGCTTTCGGACTTGTTCAGAGATAACGATCTCCAAATGAGTCTGAAAGCTCAGCTGTCACAGGTGTACTCTGAAACTCTGTTTCGGAGACTAGCAGAGAGCTGGCTCACACGCCAAATTGTGACAGCTCCCTTCAACTGCATGTGCTCTGGGTCTCTCTGCTAACTCTGGCTAGCTCCTGCTGCTGTGCTGGTCTTGCCTGCAGGAATTGCACATGCACCAGCTCTTCCCCCTATTGCATGCATGTGTCGGCTCTGAATACAGAAGAGAGGAGCAAGAATACAGAAGAGAGGAGTGGATATGGAACCAGACATTGACCATCTCATTAGCCAAAAGCAGGCCCATACTTCCCATTGAAATACTAATAAGTTTATGTTGATTAACATAGTTCATTTTATTGTTTTTTCCTGGTTTTTTTGCACTACAAATAAGGTTTGTGCAGTGTTCATAGGAATTTGTTCATATTTTTTTCAAACTATAGTTTGACCCCCCCAACAGTCTGAGGGACAGTGAACTGGCCCCTGTTTAAAAAGTTTGAGGACCCCTGCCCAAATCCATCAGACAGTGCTTTGGTGCATCCCAAAATCCTCAGTTTCTCAACCAGGATCTCCTGGGTCACTTTGTCAAAGGCCTTGCTGAAATCCAGGTAAGCCACATCCACCACATCCCCCCCTTCTAGGAGTCTTGTCATAGAATTCCAGAATTCCTGTTTGTCTGTCAGGACCTCTTTTTGCCGAAACCATATTGCGTCCCTTCACTATCTAGGGAAAACATTTTAGTTTATCACTGTCTAGTACTTGCTAGAAGAAGCGGCCTTAAGAAGGTGGAGCTATTTCCAAGGCTGGGGGCAGGCGAGGGCCCAGATCTCAACGGGCCAGGTGTGTGTAACGCCTGGTCCTCCAGGCCCTGCCCAGGCCTAGCTGCAGTTAGTTAGCCAGGCTTCAGTGTGCCCTGCTCCCAGAGAAAGCTCTCCTTCTGAGGAGCTCCTGCTTTTGAGGAGGCTCTTTCTGAGTGTGCTTTTTCTCGGCCTGCCCTGCCTGCGTGCCCGGGGGCTCACAGGCAGTGTGACCTTCCACGCTTAAACTACAAGTGAGCTAGCAACTCTTCCAGGTCTTCTGTTGCCCAGCAGGCCACCGTCCCGAACGTTGTAGTGTCCCACAGGTTCTCTAGTGCATAGTCCTGGACTTAGGGTGCCCCACAAATTAATCACTGGGGTCTTCAACTGAGGATGAATCAACTGAATGGTGACCCTGATTACATTATTCATAAATGGTTGCATTATCTTACCAAACCAGTGTGTGGCAGAGACCATCTTGAAAACGACATCCCTCTTTCTTCAATCCTGCCTCCTGTTTTGGATGCTAAAACTGCCAACCCCTTTTCCAGTTCATTGGTGGAATAACTACCAGTCACAGCCTCAACCTATGCCTGGTTCCAGGAATCCCATCCCACCCAACTACACCCAGCCCTGGGAGACCCGTACTGACTAGCTGAACAAAGTAAAGCAGACTGTTTACAATCTTGCCTGAAATTACTAGCTAATCGTACTACTCCAACTAGAATTATTGAAATACATACCTGCAAACAGTGGTGCTATTGTTCCTTCATGATTTCTTGTTTGCTGTGTCCCCAGACTCAGCTGTTATTGCACCTTCTAATTTCAGTTAATAATTATATAATGACTTACATACCTATGAAACACAACAATATTCAAATATATGACAGCCTGTCAAGATGGTGAATATATATTTGGTCATCAAAAGAATTAATGGAACATTTAAAAATACATACTGGAATAAAAATAATCTTTTACACAGCATTGTGATTTCAATATATCCCTAGTTTTGATTTTATGCAGGAGCTAAAGAAGATTTAAGCATTTATTCTCTTTGAAATACATTTCTTTGAAATTGGATTATGCAAAGTAATCAGATTCTAGTTCAAAAAAGGAAAGAGAAAGAGAAAGAAGGGAATAATATGGATTTGACCAATGCGTTGTGTATGAAAATATTTGATTTAAATTTAAATTCAATTTAAAACTTCCAATAAAATTTTACCAGCCTTGTGTCAGGAATGAGTCACCAACGTGCAGCACTGAAATTAGCGCATTATCAGCTAGCCTAGAAAGTGCTCAGCAGAAGTGTGCAGATCACAATATTTCATCCAAATGAGAGACAAGTTTATAGAGAGAGATAAATGGAAGCAAGGAGCAATGGCTGATACAAGAATAGACTGGAATAAAGCAGACTGTACTATAAGAAGCACGTTCCCACATCTGTAGCACATGCCTTCCTTCAGTGTTGCTGTCAAAGCTTTTCAAAAATAATATATTCATTTCCCATTTATTTCTGTTCTTATTTATTTATTTAAAACTTTTTTACCCCATCCACCATTTTAGCATCTCAGCATGTTTTCCCTTCTTTTGTTCAGTTCTTCTGATTCACTCCTACTAGCAGTCTGCAAAGGAGTGATACATAGATACAAGTTATTCTCACACCACAGCTTTTAGTCATGTTTTAAGGTAATAACAACAGCAGGGTGGTTTAGTTTCAGTTTAGAAAGAGTGGTTTTGCAAGCCATCTATACTGCTCTCTGTAATCATAGAATAGTGGAGTTGGAAGGGGCCATGAAGACCATCAGGCCTAATCCCCTGCTCAGTGCAGGACTCCCAATTAAACCATTCCACTCAGAGGACTGTCCATTTTCTTTTTGGTGTTTCTAGTGCAGGTGACTTCTCTAGACAGCTGGTTCCACTTTCGTCTTGCTCTGACAGTGAGGAAGCATTTCCTGATATCTAGTCTGAATCTAGATTGTTGCAACTTGAACTGATTATTCTGTCCTACACTCTGGCATCAGCAAGAAGAGATCTTGACCTTCCTCTTTGTGACAGCCTTTGAGGTACTTATAGAGGGATATCATGTCCTCCTTCGGTCTTCTCTTCTCATGGCTGAACATGCCCAGTTCTCTCAGTCTCTCCTCTTGGGCACTGTTTCCAAACCCTGGATCATTTTTGTTGCCTTCCTCTGGATCCTTTCTGGTTTTTCTCCCTCTTTCTGCATCTGGTGCCCAGAAATGGACACAGTAATTCTAAATGATGTCTGAGTGGTGAAGAGTATAGGGGAACTATTACTTCTTGTGATTTGGAAGTAATACATCTGTTATTGCATTCCAAAATCATATTTGCCCATTTTGCAGCTGCATAGCATTGTTGGTTCATAGTTAGCCTGTTGTCCACAATAACACCAAGGTCTTTTTCTTTTTCAGTTCTGTTGAGCCACATATTCCCCATCTTGTATCAATGCATTTGGTTTCTTCCTCCTAGGTGGAGGGCTTGGTATTTGTCCCTACTGATATTCATTCTGTCTTTCAGGGTGTGCACTATTATACCCAGTTTTGTATCATCTGCAAGTCTGATTATCTTTCCTTGTTCTTCCTCATCTAAGAAATATGTTGAATAGCACTGGGTCCAGGACTGAACCCTGCGGCACCCCACTAGTTACCTCCCTCCAGTTTGAGAAGCTGCCACTGATGAGCATTATTTGTGTCTAATTTAGCAGCCAGTTTTGGAGACACTAGATAGTTTTTCTATCTAGTCCACTTTTTGTTAATTTGCTTATCAGGATGTTGTGGAACACTATGTGGAAAGCTTTGCTAATGTCAAAGCGGATTATGTCCACGGTGTTTCTGCTGTCCATTGGGAGGTTACCCTAATTTAAAATGAGATTAAATTAGTTTGGCACAATTTATTCTTGATAAATCCAAGCAAGCATTTATTAATCACTCCATTTTCTTTGAGGTGCTTGCAGACTGATTTTTTAATAATTTTCTCCAGAATTTTTCCAGGAATTGATGTCACACTAGCTGGTATGTATTTCCCAGGTTCATTCTTTCCCCCTTTTTTATGGATAGGGACCGTGTTAACCCTCCTCCACTCATCTGGTCCTTCTCCTGTTTTCTATGATTTATCAAAATTCCTCCACCAGCCTTTTTATGACTCTGGGATGAAGTTCATTGGACCCTGGAGATTTGAATGTGTTTACCCCATCTAGGTATTTCATGACCATTTGTCTGCCAATCTTGGGCTGCCATCTTTCACTTCCAGCTTGAACTTTTTATTATTATTATTATTATTATTATTATTATTATTATTATTATTATAACATTTCTATGCTGCCCCTTGCCGAAACCTCGGGGCGGCTTACTTCCTCTTGGTTTTAGATTTCCTTGTGGGAGAAGACTGGAGTGAAGTGGGAATTGAGTGCTTCTGCCTATTCCCTGTTGTCTGTTATCACTCTGCCATCCACTTTAAGTTGTTGAACAGCTTTCTCTTTCTCATGTCTTTTGTTCTGGATGTATCTGAAGAAGGCTTTCTTGTGTTCTTAGCATCCCTTCCTATTCTCAGTTCATTTCCTGCTTTAGCCTTCCTGATGCTGTTGCTGCAATTCCTTGCTATTCTTCCTTTGTGACCTGGCCCTGTTTCCACTTCCTGTACATGATCTTTTTTTTTTCTTTCAGGCTGTCACTTAACATTTTGTAGAGCCACATGGGCTTCCTCTATTGTCTTCTACATGTTTTTCTTGTTGGAATTTTTCATAGTTGTACTTGGAGAATCTTCTTTTTTTCAAGATTTCCCGTCCCTCTTGGACTCCTTTTCCCTTAAGAGTAAGTTACCATGGCACCTCACTTATCTTTGTTCTGAGTTGGTTAAAGTTTGCTTTCTTGAAGTCCAGGGTATGTGCTTGGCTGCAGTTAACTTGATGAATGCATCAAGTAGACCACAATAGAAATCTCACGGACTATTTCATTTATAAAGGAGTCTGAGATGATCACTGGCTTGTAAATCAATTGACTCCATCTGAAAAAAGTTACTTGCATCTTCTGGTGCTACTTCAGATGGATTCTGAAACATTTCCTTTCCATGCTTATAGAAATCAGTGAACCTGTTCTAGAATTCCACCTGCAATAGGTTCAGTGCTTTGATGTGTCTTTTAACATTGAATTGTAAATTCCTGTTCTTCTCAAATTTTAGTTCATTTTCGATTTTCTGAGTCAAATGGAACCTATTCCCAGGTAAATTTATATTGGATCATAGGCTAAAGGCACAATCCTATGGCCTCTTGAAATCATTTGGGAGACCATAGGCTTTTCTTAGTCTGGTGATCAGCAAGGTCCTCCAGCCTTGGTGTTTGAAGTACAAGGGCTGAATCCCCACCCTCCCCTACCCCGTCAGAGCCAACATGGAACATGGAAATGTGCTGGTTGCCCCCCACACAACTGGGCTTTGCAGTGGGGAAAAAGGAGGTGTTGGGAGGGCAAGGAGGGGAGGAGGCCGGTTCTGCAGAGTTGTGCTGATTCCAGCTGGTGCTCCATGCTCCTTCCTTTCCCGCTGTCTGTCCAAAATGTTTCCAGCCCTCTAGATAAAATGCAGGGTGAGAGGTATGCCAGTGGCAGAAAACTCTGCTGCTGCTGTACCTCACACCTTGCATTGAATCCTTGTAGGCCTCCATGTTCTTACAGGATTTGTGAACAACTGTCAAGAGGGTGAAAAAATTGCACTCTAAATGTGTTAACTGGTTTGATTCAGATAGCATGTTCATTGAAGCAGGAAATAGCAGCTGAATGAAATAATCAGATTTGTAAAACTTTGGAACAACAATATTTGCCTTGAATAGTAAAAATTGCAGGTGATTTAATTAGTGAAATTACTTCTGAAAGTATTTTGGGTGAAAAGAGGTGGGTGAGTATAAGTGCTGAAGATGGCATTCATTCTGAAATACATCTGCTCATAAATAATCTTTTCATCAATGCATCATGTCTCAGTAGAACAAATGTGATGTGCTTTTTGCTAGAGTGGGACTGGCTCTTGGTAAAGCTTATTTTGGAAACCAGTGTTTATGCTTTGGCATCCTGTAACCCCCCCGCCCCTCTTTTACCCAAATGGTTGCTGAGAAACAGTTGTTTGGAAACACATGCGATGGATGAAAAATGGGTTGGAGATGGATCTGCCTGAAGCTTCTCATGATCTGGTGCTGAAACATCTACATTCGGATCCTTCCTTCCTCCACCTTGATCCCATTTCACATTAGTGCTAGTGATGCAATTTAATGCTAGTGCTCCATTTAATAGAATTTTGTTTCATTATTTCACAAGGTATATTTGCAGCATATGCAGAATGGAACAAACTTTGTTAGGGAAGACAAAAGGAACAGTAATATGCAAATGCAAGGAGAATGCCTTGATGACAACTCCAAAAAGATAACACACCCTACGTAATAGGCTGCTTTTAAAATAGACCAGATGTTACTAGGACCTCTCAAAATCAACTTCATTTTTTCTAACCTGCTAGCAAGGATCATTGAAATAATACACAGCTATTCTACACAATATTACTTTGGTTGTGATGGAGACATTCAGCCCCCATGTTTCCTGCTTTGGCCAAAATGATGTGCAGCAGCTGGCACAGTTGTGTCTCACTCCCGTTTTAAGTTATGTTGCTGAAGAGGGGAATGCTTCTGTAGGGATGCCACAGGAATAATGAAGGCAAACCTAGATTTCAGGAGTGTCATGATTCCTATAGGTGATACTTTCAGAAGTACAGTAAAGTTGGTTCCAAGCACTCTGCAATGCCCTGTGAATCAGAGATGGAGAACTGAGGGTCCTCCAGATATTTTTGCCTACTCTTAGACACATATAAGGCATCAAAACTTTAGGCAAACAGCTGTATGAACATGCCATAACATATAAGAGCTGCATACACAGTGGTGGTGATGCAAAAAATCCCCAAGCCGTATAGATAGTGTGAGATAATTATGGTAGGGGATAGCTAAGGGAACAAAAAGATTACCAGGCTTAGTAAAATAGTTTATGCATAAGTAAATTTTGGGAAGTATGTCTATGTGCTAGTAAAGTTGTTTGTACTCCAGAAAAGGGAGAAGTTTAACAGATTTTTTAATGTACCTTTTTTAGATAGATTTTTCAGCACAACATACAGAGGAAGGATGTTGAAGGAGAAGCTGGGGACTTTTCAGATTTATCTGGAATTTGTCAAAATGTTGGTAATGTTTTCAGAAGGTATTTAGAGTAAGGGGCTGAAGGAGGCTAAGGGTGCCATCCAGTATGGCTGTCTGTAACGCTCTGAAGTTGGAGGCTTACAGGCATCCATGCATGCAAGGATTGCCTCCATGCATCTCCTGCCCTGCAAAAGACATAGCTGGTTCTGGCTATCAATGTCTTTTGCTCCTGCTTGTGAGGAGAAACTGCTGAGCCACCACCAGCGTTCCTAGTATCCCAGGACCCCTCATGCTGTCTCTAAAATGGCACTCACTGCTTTGGAGCTGCGGCCAGTGTGGAAAGAAGCACGCCAGGTGGAGGGAGGGCGTTCCACAGTTGGCATCCCAGCTCCAACCCTGGAATGCATTTGCAAAGTTGGAACTGGGGCTTCCACATACCCCATGGTCATTCAGCCTCTAGCAGCCTAGTGGGCTTATCTACATTCTGTATTGGGGCATCAAAGGCCTGGCGGGAACACAGGAGTTTTGCATCTTAAGTATTGCAGCTTGTCACTGTTGGGACAGCTTCACTAGCTTCCTGTGCATTTCTGAGTACAGCTCAAGCTGCTGTGCCGCCATTTAAAGCAATATTGGTTGTGACTAGATTATTCAAGGACAACATGATTCTGTGCAAAACTGCATGTGGTTCAAGATTATCTGGTGAGGGCCCTTCTTTGGATTCTTCTGCCTGCCCACAGAGGTTAGGTAGGAGGTGGCTGAGAAACTGGCCTTTTCTGTAGCGGCACAGCATCTCTGAAATCTCCTCTTCAGGCTTGTTTCTTCAGGCAGGGATGGGGCACCTCGGCCCAGTGCCCATCCCTGGCCCTTTCAGTTGACCATGCAGCTGTGTTTTAACCCCAAAGTCTTGGTCCAACCATAAAGCCTCACTTTAGATTTGAACCATCTGTGTCAAAGATGAAATACAGTTTATGGAATACAGCAATGAGATACAGATGCAGAATATATGCAAGCAAAAGCAAAAGCTTGTATTCCCTTTTTCCATGGCCATCCTGATTCACTGCATAAGCCAGGGAACATTCCACGGGTTTTTCAAAGTTGCTTGGGCAAGTAGCACTTCACTTCCTTTCCCCAAGCTGCACAATAATCATCTCTTGCCATGAATTTTGCAGAACTACAGACTATCTCAAATGTCAGGCCCTATCCTTCCCCCATTGGCCCCACACTTTCTCCTTCTGTCCTGTCCACCGCTTGAATGCAGCCCATGGGGGTGATTCCTAAGTTGGACCTGGTCCTCAGGCTGGAGGGGGCTCCCCACTGCTACACTGGTGCCTAGGTAAAACTTTTACTCATCCTGGTCTTTTAGCTCAGTATGTCCTGTATGTTTTTGTTGCAGGATATGTTTTGTCTGACTACAATTGAGACAGAAGACAAACGCAAGCTTTAGACAGGAACTTTCCTTAATATTAACAGGCATCTTCTTACAATTTAAGTGGGCAAAGTAGAGGCAAGGAAAACGAAAACTGGCACCCCAGTTCCCTGCGCGCATGAACCATTTAGAGCAGAACCATATGCACATTTGGGCAGAATAAGGTCCTGCATTTCTGAGCACTCCCCACCTCTCCAAATAGCGGTTTTTAGTATCTGTTACTTACTCCAGCTATCTTGAAGAGCTATTTTTGCTTGATTGGGATTTACCACACTTTATAGTCCGTTACTGCCTTATTCTTGCTTTTGTCTGTGTGTTTTTTAATTGTTGTACATATGTTATACTTTACTTTAGTAAGCCACTTTGGCCAGTTTTGGAGAAGCAAATGTAAATCCATGAAGTAGACATATCATGAGTTGACTGCTGGGATTCTTGCAATGGATGCATTGTCCCTTGATCTAGTTCAGCAAAGTGCTTCTTAATAGTCAGGATCACTTAATACAGATTAGTGCATTTCCTGCAGTCAACCACTCTTACCTTATAATAGAGCACAGATTTGGGTGTTTCCTTCCTGGAGCGCCACTGGTGGATCGCACTGAAGCCCCTTCATGCTCCCCCACATCAGTTCAGGTGGCCGAGTCGCTGGGCACGCGGTTTCGCAGGGAGAGCAGTAGGAAGGAAACTCCCATTATGCTGGGCTACAAGGAGAAAGCCTTGGAAATGAAGGTAGCTAAGTTTTACCAGAATTGGGGGACTAATAAAATAAAATTAAGTCCTGAGTATTAATTCGCTCCAGTTTCCAAGATTCAGGTCAAATTGCATCAAATTAATTCAAAATTACAAGGGGGATGTGCGATTATGCTCCATAACTTTTCCGCAAAATGTGATATAGCAATGAGAATGGTGCCACACCAATCATTATAAATGTATCTTTTTATTGATACCAATAACATAAATTTCCACTAATTTATTGGTTTTTCATGTAACATTTTCATGTTTTTTGTATGAAAAACTGACAAGCTCTAACATCAGATTAAATGACAAGCTTCCATCTTTATTTGGTATCTAAACTGAGCTTTTTGGCCTTTCTCTTGTGAACTGCAGTAGGATCGTCCCTGGAGAGATTCCAGCAGTAGTTAGCAAGCATGAACGGACTCCATTTCCCTTGGTATCTTTTCTCCATGCCTGCAACATCCTGGTGGAATCTCTCCCCAGGCTCATCACTCACTGCCCCACAGTTCGAAATAGTCAAAATGGGAGTGTAAGAAGTGAATTTTCAGTGACATGTTTGCACTAAGTGCTTTATAGGACCTAAGCAAATTTTCCACGTGTTCCACGTATCCAGAATATAGGTGGTATGCCTTTTTTTTAACCACTGCTGTCACACTGCACTTTTGAGATGCAAATGTAATCTCGCCACAAATGTAGCAGAAGTCATCTGCATTGTTTACACAGTTTTGAGGCATCTTGGCTTCTGAGGGAAAATATCACACAACTGTTCCTTGGAAATGTGAGGCAATGACACTTTCACAAGCCACCAGATGTAACTGTATGATGCGTAGATCTGACCAAGACAAATGTACCTTGCAATAAAAGAACAATAAATCACAGTCAGGTAGTAACTTTTAGTCTCAAAGTGAAGATAAATTTATACACTTCCATGTGGTGCCATTTCATTGTTCTTCCATACTTTGTTGAGAGGTTACGAGGCATCATGATCAGACACCCGCCTCTGTATAAATCTTTATTGTGAAGTATCTTGAAAACCTTAGCCAACCAGCACCTTTATCACCTGTTTTCTAGTTCATCTAATCAAAATATGTAAGAATTAGCACATTTTATCTCTGCAGTTGATAATTTCCCAAAATGTGTAGGCCAGTGTTTTGCTATTAGCATTTTCTCTGTGTTCATCATTCTCCACCCTTGAGCAGATATGTGCTCAGATACCATTAGATTTAGCCCATGATCTGACCATGGGATATTTTATTTTATTTTATTTTATTTTCAAAGCATATCTGCTGTAGATTAAAAATATCCCAATCACAGTTCTAAATTGTTCAAGTTACTTTTAAGGATAGGAAACACGGTGGGTAGGATTCAGATTTAGTCATGCCTAGAATAAATCCATTGAAAAGACTGTAACTAGAGTTAGTCATGACTGACATGAGCCCTGTGGATTTCCCTGGATGTACTATAAGGGCCATGAAATTGGGCCCAAAGCCATTGTGCTGTTTTTATCCCTTCAACCCTCAAGGGTCTTCAGACTCCTGCAGGAAGCTTCTTGGCTTGTGTAGGAAATGCTGAAGGCGTGAATCCAAAAGCTACCCCTCTTGAAGAGCAGTGACATGACAGTCTGACAGGTGCCTCTTTACCTACACAAGTTTGCTCTGATGCCCTTGGTTATTTGTAGCATGGATTAGAAGAATTACATAAGCCCAAGGTATAATGTTACAGACTTTAAGACCCTCTACTTGATGTGAAGAGATTTAGACTGACTGGAGTTCTTAAACATTAGGATTTCTTGGGACAGATTCTGAAGCAATTTTTTCTCTGCCCCAAATAGCATCCCGTCTTAAAGTATTTAATGCGTGGCTTCCTTATGATATTTCATCCTCTGGGTCTGTGCAGGAGGCAGGAGTCTGTGGCTAGTGCTACTGCTCTCTCTTTAATATCTCTGCAGCACCAGGCATGGCGTGTGTGAAAACCTTTGTTCTGCAGGACATAATAATCTCTCTGCAAGATGCATTGTGAAATGATTTCCCTGAGGAGCAATACCTTTCCCGCTGCTTACTTTGAGAGAGTCAAAAAGCTGCTGCTTGCCATTTGGTATCTTTCTATACTGTATTCATATATCATTTGAATATTGCACAGTGAGTAAAAAACATATCTTTTAGGGCAATTCCCTTAATGGAATTGAAGTATTAAGATGTGCTGTTTAACTTATAAAAAGTACTAGTCATAACAAAATAGAATCTTATGTACCCAGGATATTAACAAACAGGGAATAGGAATTACTTAAAAAGAATTTCCCTGCAGCTTGACAAATGATATTGGATTCTGTTGTTGTCATGTTGTTAAAGCAACTTTATGTCATGAGGTTACCATAAATTTTTTAGAACTCTTGAAAACCTCCATGGAGTCTATTAATTTTCAGTTCTGGCTTTATTGCCCAAAATGCTGGCAAAGTGATAGATAGTACTCTAAAAACAAACAAGCAAAATGGCCACCAATAGCAAATCCATTTTATAGATTTAAATGTTTAAAACTGAATTTTAGACAATTTCATAGATTTAAACATTTAAATGTTTTAAAGTTATTTTAAAAATATATAAAATCACACACACACACATTTTCAAACATGCAATATTTTGGTATAAAACACCAACTTCAGGTGCAGATAGGATTGTAGTTGCTTATTTTTTAACAGTCTCCCCACCTTGTTCCTATCCTTCAGCAAAGCTAAATCCAAAAAAGCACCATTAGACATGGTGGTGACAGAACCCATGTCAGACCCAGCCAATTTGGTATTTTTTTTAAATTACTGTGAGAGGATTCAGCTTTCCCTTATTCCTTGCTTCACTTTAAATGTTCCCTAAAGCTGAACTTCCAACCTTAGTATCTGTTTCTTCCCCGGAAATATTGCTTCTAGTTTCCAAACCTTGACTAGAGAGGAACAGCATAATGATGCAGTTTCATGGGAAGAGTAGGCAAAGAAGGGCTTGGCTCTCTTTTCCTGCCCAGATACGCTGTGCTGTGAAACTTCTCCTCCTGCGTTATAAAGATTTGGCAGCAAACCTGCATCACATCCAATTTGCTCCCGAAAGACTGGCCACATAACAAGCCAGGTTAAAACTTCCAAACAAATCAGGGCTTCAAACCAACTTCTGAATCCTGGCTTGTTAGAATTTGTTAACCATAGTTCCTGGTGTAGATGTAATGGGAACTTATAGCCAATCTCAGCTTCCTGGTTTGTTTCAGCCCTTAAGTGGAGGAGTGAAGTAGCAGCATGTGGGTGCACAAAGGTCATGCATAACCTGACTGCTTAAAATGCATTTCATTGTTTTCACCAGGCCATTGCCCACATTTGGGATGTCCCCATCACCAAAATAGCTCTGAACTTTTCCCCACTCACAGCATGGCCTCAAGTACCCAGTCAACCCAGACACAGTAACCTAGCTTGCTTTTTATTTTGCACAAGATCTGCAGGAAGGACCGATTTCATGGACTTATGCCAATTGCAGCTTCTGCAATTGTCATGCGCATGTGCTTGGATGAGATTCCCAGGCGCACGCGAGAGATGGAGGACTTTGGTGGGAATGGTGCTCAGACTCAGCGGAGGGGGAATGGATGGCTGAACCAGCTGTGGCTCAGAGTTCTCACTCTGTTATTGGAGTTGTTGAGACTAGCGAAGCCCCAGTGACCCAAACATGCCAGGTGAGCTGGCCCGAGCCAGCTCTGGATCAAAGCATTTCCAGAACAACCACTGAGCCCTCTCCCACTCCTGATTGTGGGAAGGAAGTTGGTGGAGAACAGGCTGGGGAGGGGTTCTCGGGAGGAAAATTTAACACTGTGGAGATGTGGACACGAGGGCCTGTTGACGCTCTCACCGGCTGGACCAATTAGTGGCTCAATGGGAAGAGCATCAGGGTGCCTGCTTCCATTGCATACCCCTCTCCAGAGACCGGCCCATAAGCAGAGTTTTGGGGGAATAGGGTCAGAGCGAGGGATCAACTTTCCACCTGGAGTGCATGTTTCAAGGCTTGTGAATACGTTGTTGCTGAATGGAATTAAGACTCTTTTAATAATTGCTTTTTGAAATGCTTATCTCATTTGAGAGGGGATGCCTAGCTCACAACAGCAATAAAATTGCAGCAAAAATGCTGATGCATAACTGTTCCAAATTTTGTTCAGAAATTACAGGCCCTTCAGTGCAGGACATCCCCAGTCACTTTCCAGAACTACAGAGTTAGAATAGCACTGGTGGAATAAGAAACCAACTTATACAATTAGTATTTTAAGGTATCTCCTATATATTTAGGAGTGTTATTATTTTTATTGTTATTAATATTATTGTTGTTTGGGCTAATAATAGGATATTTTATATTGTTGTATTTATTGTTGTATTTATTAAACCATTGTTGTAAGCCATCCAGAGACGTGTAGTAATTGGATGGGTTAGAAATGTTCCAAATAAATAAATACAAATTAAAATATAAGCATTCAGCATAGTCTTCATAAGTTTTTTTTACATTGACCAGAAGGACTGGTTTAAATATTTAAATATTTTTACATGTTAAAGGTGTTTAAATATATTTAAATGCTAAAGCTATTGAAAGAGCAGAATATTTAAATCCTCTTGTTTCCAGTTTCTGATCAGAGTTATGCTTCACTGGGCCAAAGAAAGGTTGCCTTTCTTCAGCGTTCAGGAGCCAGAGATCCCCTGTCCCTGACATAATATAAAGCATAAAACCTGCAGGAGAAAGACAAGACATGACCACTTAAAATATTGAGATACTGGAGAGTAAAGCAGCAACTTAAAACTACCCACTGGAGGCCTTCCCCAGAGGAAAGATCTTCACCAACTTAGGGAAGGCCTGGAGCATCAGGGGACACCCCCGTTTGGCGCCTGGGTCCTTGGCTCATGGTGTGTTTCTCAGGGTTCTGTCTTGCCTTGCACCCTATGGCATTCGACATGTGCATGGAACTGTTGTAAGCAGTCATTTGAATTTTTGCAATATGGTGTCACCAGCATGCAGATGACACACAGCTCTTTTCCTGATTCACTGCAAATGTTTTGCAAATATGAGGTATTGTTTGTATATTAAGTGCTCCTTTTGATTGTTTTGGGGAATTGGAACTTTAAGTAAAATTGACCCTCCGATTTCTAAAGTTAAGTGGCTTAACATTTGTGTTGATCTATGATTACGGTAAACTTGAAACCTCAGTGTTGTTTAATGAGACTGGTTGTTCCATGAGCCATGGAAACTTTGGAAAAAGCTGCATGATTGTTACTCCTCCAAGAGTGATTCAGTAGTGGAAATGGGAGCATCTGTTTAAGAAAAGAAGACCAAGTCTGCAAACCTGCTTGTTGTGTGCACTTTTATCTATTTGTCCATTTGAAGCTGATGACTCTGTGGAACTTCTGGTTTGATTTGGCTGAGGGTGGAAATAGTTCAAAGGGATGTGAAGGAGATTAGGGGAAGGCACTTCTGAGTGACTGTGAGTTCAGATCCTCAGTATCAATTCCCTGAACTCTTTCTCTGAACCAGTCATAGTTAAGTGGGCCTAACTAGGAGGAAAATTATGAAGAAGTTATTTTAAAGCAAAGAACTGTGGTCTATTGTTCATGAAGTGAATTGTCCTTTTGCTTCACCATCATCATCATCAGGTGTGGTGGGTAACAGTGTGGGACTAGGGATCCTGGAGCTCCAAGTTCTGTCCCTGCTGAGGCATGGAGCTCCCTGGGTGCCTTGGGGCCAGTTATTATTATTATTATTATTATTATTATTATTATTATTATTACATACTCTCAACCTGAGCTACCTCACAGGGTAGTTCTTGTGAGGACAAGTTTGAGAGGAGGAAAGTCATATAAGCCACTTTGAGTTCCTTAGAAGGAAACAGATGGGATATTAATATATAATATAATATAATATAATAATATAAATCCCACCTTCTCTGTAAGAAATTCAGCAGTTTACATAATCTTCCTCTTCTCCGTTATATCCATGCAGCAACCCTGTGAGGTTGGTCAAACTGACAGTTTGTGCTTGGCCCAGAGTCACCTGGTTAGCTCAATGGTGCAGTGAGGACTAGAACCCAGATCTCCTAAGCCCCAGTTCAGTACTCCAGCTGCTAGTTTGAAAGCACATTTAATGCTTCCACTGCCAACAGAATGACTCCGTTGCACCATGAGCACAGTCAGCTCTCTGCCATGAGTCCTTCTGTCCCAGCTAGAGCAGCAGGAACAACTTGCAACTCATTCTGTGCTTCCAAATTCAGTGGTGGTAAAAACGTGGCCATTGTCACACTCCTCAGTATTACAAGGTAAATTTAGCTTGATCTCAAGCTACATTTAATCCCTTAAACATCCTGAAGCTGCTGAGGTGCACCTTTTCAATGCTCTGTAGTCACTCCATAGTTCTAAAAAGGTCAGATGTAGCTTGAGAAAAGTTCAGTGTGACCTTTTAAGTACCCATCATGGTTGACCACTGAACTGTGCTGGCAGATGGCCAGCTCCCCTCTCCACACCCCACAGGCTCCCCACTGACTCCAGAGTGTTGTCACCGCATGAGCTAGTGATACCTTAGCCAATCATACCATGAAGTAGCTTGAATAAGTCCTTGGAATACTTCAATTCTAAGTGTATCTCACTGTCAAAGCAATAGGACAGGGGACCAGTTCTTTAGAGAGGTCATGGGCTCTCCCACATGAGACACATTCAAAAGGAAACTGGGAAGCCATCTGAGTGGTATAGTGTAAATCGGGGTCCTGCACTGACCAGGAGGTTGGACCCCATGACCTTCATGGCCTCTTCCAACTCTACTCTTCTATGATTTCTTTGGACAAGGGGTTATTCCCAGCTGGCACCAGTCAGTGCTGCCCCTGTGCAAGACCTGGTGCTGGCCCAACAGGAAGCCAGGATCAGGGTGAGATGCCTGCACCATAGGACAGAATGGGAGGAGTGGAGAATTGTGCCAGTTCCTTCTTCGCCATCCAGGTGGGCCTGTGCCCACCATGAGATCTCCTCCTCTGCTCTCCTCCTGTGGGGTTTGTCTCAGCAGGAGAGCAGCTCTCCAGCGCAGCCACATACTCTCTCTTTGTGTCATTGTGCAGGGAGCAATGTGGGCAGAGGGAGTAGCTGCCATCCTCTCACGAAGGCCCCAGAGCTACCACCTCTTCTGGCCTGATGAGGCAAACAGACCAGTGCTTGTTCTCATCTGTCCTGCATGATGTGAGCACTTGCCCCAGGACTAGCACTTGCCAGAAAAACCCTTAAAATGAGCCAGAAGGCTTATTTCTGGAGCGGGTCCCATCTGTGGCCTCAACTGACCTGTACGTTCTGGAGGCTATCCCCTGGGCTCCTTTCTGCTTGCTTTAGGGAGTGCTAGCTCCTTGTGCCTGCTGTGGGTCCTGCTGGTACATGGACACCATTGGTCACTGGCCCCGGTATGCCTCACAGCATCTGAGTCAGGAAGCAACCAGATTCGGTGAGCTTGAAAGCACACATTCCTTCACTACTGACTCGTGCAAGCTAGAATGCATTATCAGTACCCAAAGCCAAACCTGAAAGATCCAGAATCCTGGATTTTAAGAATTGGGCTTTGTCTTATAAGGAGCAGAGTGAAGGGGTGCCAGGCCACACAATTGATTTGCAGCCAAAATTCTGTGGCATAAGTTTTGTGCACACATGCACACACACGTGCGTTTGTATGTGTGCATGTGGGTATTTTAACCCATCGATAATGGATGCATTTTATCTAACTCAGGAGCTGCATGCAGGCCTCACAACTGAGCATCAAAGGTTCTCTGTTGCTTGGAGACTTTCCGGCTTCCAAGGCCTTCTGGGGCGGCACCGCCAACAGCGGCAGGCAGGGATGGGCACTGCAGGGGGACACTCTGGCTCACCCACCCGGGTCTGTTTAGCGCATGTCCCAGTGTGTGCAACTCCATTCAGTCTACAGTCCTTGTACAGCGGTACCGTGGCTCACGACCTTAATCCGTTCCAGGACTCTGGTCGTGACCCAAATTGGTCATGAGCCAAGTCAAATTTCCCCATAAGGTTCAATGTAAATAAGGTTAATCTGTTCTGTAAATATTTTTTTTAAATCACAGGGAAGATGGGGGCAAGCGGGGGGGTGCTCGGGGGGGGGGGGGGAGGCGGGCGCAATCACAGCCATCTACCCCCCGAGTACAACCGTGATTGCGCCCATCTTCCCTGCGTGACCGCGTTTGTGGCCATCTCCCCACCCCGCGAGTACAGTCGTGCCCATCTCCCCCCCCACCCCCAGTACAACTGTGATTGCGCCCGTACAGGGAAGATGGGTGTGATTGCAATCATCAGCCGATGCAGAGTTTGTGACCTCAGGCAAAATTTTTCTGAAATTTCTGTTCGCGTCCCAATTTGCTTGTGAACTGAGGAGTTCATGAGCCGAGGTACCACTGTACTATAGTGTTCCAGGACACGCCATGAAGAAAGCACTTTTAGCAGGATTAGCCTGGGGAAAGCTTGTTTTACTTTTTTTCCTGTTAGATCTGATGACAAGCAAAGATGGCCAAATAATAAGACGGAAAGCTTATGTGCCTAATGTACTGAAATGTCAGCTAACTTTTTAACTACATCCAGCCAGGTTAATGACATTCTTTTGTTTGTGTGCACAATTTGAAAGCTTCAGAAACCCAGTTTAATTTTCCTCATGCAACAATAGAAGAACTTCAGAAAAACAGTGCTTGCATGTAATCCACAGATCCATAAGCTGTCTGCGACTGGACAATGTAATTCTTGTGCAACTCTGAATGAATTCTTCTCAGCTATCACTCCTATGCATGAAATAATTGTATCAAGATGTATCATAATAGTACATGGACAGTAATCTAAAATATTTGGTGTGCATGGTGTGCTAGAGGCTGAACCTGAGTAGTTATGGTTTTTCTTTTTTGTCACAGGGAGGAAGAGAAGTCACTGTTAAACCTGCTCTGTGACATATTATAGCCTCAGTTTGCCCATTAGAGGTTCTCAAGATTTTCACTCTTGCTCTGCCAAAAAGTCACTGAGCATTCCCACTTTTTCCTTTCTTTTTGGGGCAGTTAATAGGACTCTCTCAGCACAAGTCTATCAAATGTAGTGTTTAAAAGGTGGAAGCTAATCAGCATTTGGGTCTCCCAGTACAGTCTGAGGCAAACTTAAATTAGCAGTCCAGGTGTCAAGGGAATGGGATCTGCCATTTGCGAGCATTTGCAGCCAAAGGTGAAAGCATATGCACTAGATGGGCAGGGTAGGAGGTGGTCTTTGCTCTGCAAAGACAAAGAAATGGAAGGCAACCTGTTAGGACTGCGAGGGGAGAACTGTCATGGCAAGGCCTGGGATGGTGTGACAGGGGCAGTGGCAGAGAGAGGCAGATACCCAGGAAGTGGGGAATAGAAATTGGGGGTCAGCAGTAGAAAGGATTTTGATTGATGATATCAAGATATGGGTAGATGGTACGTCAGTGTCAAAGAATGTGGGTTGCTTTTAAACAGTAAGGACCAGCCCTTCAACTGGCTAACCCCTCTCTGAGGCTTTCCT
This sequence comes from Varanus komodoensis, assembly GCF_004798865.1. Classification (NCBI taxonomy): domain Eukaryota; kingdom Metazoa; phylum Chordata; class Lepidosauria; order Squamata; family Varanidae; genus Varanus; species Varanus komodoensis. The sequence continues at coordinate 12,354,531 of NW_025335627.1, forward strand.
GTGGTGAGGCATCTTGTAATAGGAGTAACCTGAAAAAGAAGTTCCTTTTTTTCTTCTCACCAACTAGTTTTTGTCCACAAAAGCAGCCAAGACTTTGGGATGAGAACATTCTAGTTGACACAAGTTCAGCATGAAGCATTTATACAAAATGGTGCCAATATGTTATGGAGAGAAAAAACATGTCCTTGTTAGAAACTGGGGACATTTTGATCTTTCTTTAGCTGCCCTAGGACTTGCAACTTGTCCATATATAGCCGTGACCTAAATTCCCGTGCTTATTCTGAGAATATTTTCTTGGCAGTTTCCTTCTACCCCTCTTTTTACACAGGAGCCCTGCCAGGTCAAGCCAAGGGGTCCATCTTGGCCAGTGTTCTGTTCACACAGTTGCCAGCTAGCTGCCCATGTGCGATCCATGACTGCAAAGGCACCCATCCTCCTGCCCGTGTTTCCCAGCAACTGATGTATGTTGGCACACTGCCCATGAAGTTAGAGGCAACATATAGCCGCCAAGATGCATAGCCATTTACAGCTTTCCCTAGGTGTGTGTCCTTTCAAACCTCCTTTTACAGCCACCCAAGTTGGTGGCAACACTACATCAAGTCTGCACCATGAAGGAGTATTTCCTTTACCTTTCTTGGCACACCCACCAGTTACCTCTATGAGTCAATCCTGGGTTCTACTATTATGGGGAAGAGAGAAAACAGTATCTTCTCCATTTTCTTCACATCCTGCATACTTCTCTACCCCTCTGTTAGGTCTCTCCTTGCCCTCCTTTTTCTAAGCTGAACAATCCCAGTTGTAATCTTTTCTCATAAGTGAGTTTATGTAATCCCTTGATTATTTTAGTTATCTTTCACTGCACTTTCTTCCAACTCCACGATATCCCTTTTGAGGTGTGGTGACCAGAACTGTACATAGTATTTTAAACATGGTTTCACCACACAACTGTATAAGCCACATTCCTGGTGGTTTTATTTTCAGTTCCTCTTCTAATTATGCCTAACATGGACTTTTCCTTTCTCACAGCAACTGCACACTGGCAGACAGCCTCACTGAGGACAGCTTCATGTTGGACTGATTTAATCAGATTTGACCAATACGATTTTTTCATCTGGTTTACCTCTTATAGAAGAATTAAAGAGGGAAGTTTAACAAAACCAGGATTTATTAGTTATCAATTAGTTTTGGAACTTTTAGAACAATACAAATCCCTATCCATTCTCTCTCTTATCAATATTAAAGTTACAAGTGGGGTACCACTGGGCTCAGTCCTGGGACCAGGACTCTTCAACATCTTCATTAAAGATCTTGATGAAGAAATCCAGAGAATGATCATTAAATTTGCAGACAATACTAAACTGGGTGGAATAGCTAACACCCTGGAATTCAAAAAGAAGACCCAGGGGGACCTAGCCAAGCTTGCTGGGTGGAAAACAACAGAATGAAATTCAGCAGGGACAAACGTCAAGTTCTCCATCTAAGCAGCAACAACAACAACAGCAATAGCAGCTGCATTGATACAAGATGGGGAATACTTGGCTCAACAGTACTGAGAGTAAAAGGGACCTTGGAGTTGTTGTAGAGAACAAGCTGAATAAGAGCCAGCAGTGTGATGCAGCCACAGAAAAGGCAAACACTTTTTGGGATGCATAAATAGAGGTATCACTTCCACAAGTAGAGAGGTACTCATTCCCCTGTACTCTGCATTAACCATCACCTGGAATATACCCTTCAGTTTTGGGCACCAAGGTTTAAAAGGGATGTTCATAATTTACATCTTTCTTAAATTTTGGTGCCCTGAAGTGGACACAGTATTCCATATGAGGACTGACCACAAGGCTTAACCTGGACACCCTTAATGGTGCATTTGGAAAAGACCACCCAGCAGAATTTACTTACTTGAAAGGAACCAAAATGAGCCAAATAGTCTACCTCATTGCTTCAACAAACTTGATTTCTCTTTTAGAGGACATGGAGGTTGTCCCAAAACTTTACAGTGATCATCTCCCAGTCTCATTGATTTGGAAAGCCCTGCACCCCAATCTACGAACTACCATTCGATACACGCCTATGAAACTCCTGGAGGGTGAAGTGTATTGCCGTATCTAATGGACTCCAGCAATGGTCATGGAATCATGGGATTTACTTGCATCAGGCAACATGCAAAACATCAGGGCATCTCTAATGCCCAACACTCAAACAACCACCCTGGTAGAATTATATCAGGAGTTATCCCGAGAATTGAAACAAGCTTTCACTTGGACAGCAAGGATGCCTCAGCAACTGCACCACCCAGCCTTGAAGCCCTGGTTTGATAGGAAATGTGTTCAAGCAAAGAAAGACTTAGAGAACACTTATCAAAAGTACAAAGTCAGCGGCTCAAGATCTTCTTGAACAGGAAAAATCCTACAAACAGCTATTGACACGAAAGAAAAAAGAGGCTTGAAAGAACAACTCTGTGAAATTAATTGAAGCAGCCAAAGGATCCATCCATGTTCTGGTGGTTGAGAAAGATCTCACCAACTCGTGGACCAACAATGCCAGACTGCTTATATCCACCCGAAGGTTTGGGAGATGCATTTCCATGAACTATACAAAGATTTTGATGCTGCCCATGTGACCTGGAATACTGCGTTTGAAGGTGTTCCGCCTTGGTCCTCAGTCCTGATCTCAAAAATTTATGAACTGCCCAGATGAAAATGGGCAAAGCTCCGGGTGAAGACCTGATTCCTCCAGAGGTGGTCAGAAACAACTTAGAATGGTAGGTCCCGGTTCTAGTGTCGCTATTCTCTTATATTGACATGTCAGGGCAGATCCCAGAAGATTTCAACTCTGCTATCATAGTCCCCATATTTAAGAAGGGAAAGAGAGACGACCCTGCAAATTATAGACCTATCAGTCTGTTAAGCATTATTGGTAAACTATATGCTGGCACCTATATACAAAGCTCAAGGATTGGCTGGAGCAGAACATGATATTGGCGGAGGAACAGGCCGGCTTCAGGGAGGGTCGCTCTACTATGGATCAATGCTTTATCTCAAATAAAGTCACCTTGCTTTATGTAGCCTTTACAGACCTCAAGGCAGCTTTCAATTCCATCTCAAGGGTAAAACTATGGAAAAGAGATAGAGGCCTCTAACATTGATAGGCACCTGCTCCTACCTATTCGGACCCTATATAGAGGCACCTCCCTCAAGGTCAGATGCAGTGCGCATGGTCACCTTACAAGTGCTGTTCCAACACAAAAAGGGGTCAAACAAGGCTGCATTCTTGCTCCACTCTTGTTCAACTTTTATATTAACTCACAGGTCAACCTGCTAAACCACATCAATCCTCACCCCCACAAAATTGCGGGGAGGCATATAACTATACTGCTATATGCAGATGCTGCTGCTATTATTTCAAGGACTCCAGTCGGGCTCACAAGAGCACTGCAGAAGCTGACTGAATATTGCAAGGAAGAAGATCGGACAATTAACTATCAAAAAACAAAAATCATGACCTTTGCAAAAAGACCAAAAACTCGATCATGGATGATAAATCAACAGCATGGAAGATTGAGCAGGTTTCCCAATTCAAATATTTAGGTGTAGTCCTACAAGCAAATGGCTCCAGGAAGGCCCATGGCAAATACGTGGTGTTAGCCCAGAGAAGCACGTCAGCCATAATACAATTCATGAGATCCAAAGGTGGCCACTACATCCCCCTAGCACTCAAATTATACCAAGCAAAAGTACTTGCTCAACTACTGTAAGGATCTCAGTTGGGGCCTTTCCCGAATACCTTTTCCCGAATAGCACTACAAGATGTTCAATCAAAATTTCTGAAGGCAATACTGGGTGTTCCTAGGTATGTCTCCAATGCAATGATAAGATTAAAGACCGGTCAGATCAAAATTGAAGCTAGGACCTGAGGGGCTATCCTTATGCACTGGCTCAGATTGGTATACTTTCCAGTTGGCCTTACTCCACTAACTCTGCAAGACGATTTCAAATCCAACTGGATTAAACCAATTGAGCAGAAAATAGCTGTCTTGGGCCTTCCCCTGCGAACTCTACTAAATATGGGTTTTGAACAGGCAACAGAAACCATCAAGCAGCGCATAGCAGACATTGAAAGACAAAGTGATCTCAGTAGAGCCCCATAATTCTACCTTAGGGAGGACTGTAGATCCATTGTGATAGCTGCACTCTATCTTGAACAATTGGAACTGCATAAACACTGTGTTGCTAAATTCTTCGCGGCTGCAATGGGTGTTCGAAGACAGATCCTGAGGGAGTGTGGTTTTACCTTACTGGACGAAAGACAATGTCTGGGAATGTCACCTACTTAAGATGACTGATATGAACTATGATAATAGTATATTGTGTTGTAGTATTTATTAATTTGACTGGGGTTTTATGACAGATAACCTTCAATGTCTTTTTTTCTTTTTTAAAGTCTATTTATTTATTGAATGAAGCTGGTCTCTGACCATAATAAATTTTTTATCTATCGAGATGAGGACTGACTAGTGAGGAATATACAGGAACTACTACTTCTTATGATTTGGAAGTAATACATCTGTCAATACATCCCAAAATCACATTATCCCTTTTTGTGTCTGCATCACTTTGTTGGCTCATATTTAGCCTGTTGCCCACAATAACACTAAGTCCTTTTTCTTGTTCAGTTCTGTTGAGCCATATATTTCACATTTTGTATTAATGCATTTGGTTTCTTTTTCCTGGTGAAGGACTTATCACTTGTCCTTATTGAATCTCATTCTGTTGCTTTCAGCCCCGTGTTCAAGTTTATCAAGATTGCCCTGGTCTTCATTCTGTCTTCCAGGGTGTTCACCATTACACCCAGTTTTGTATTGTCTACAAATTTGATTTATCTTTCCTTGTACTTTGTTGTCTAAATCATTAAGAAATGTGTTGAAGAGCACTGGGCCCAGGACTGAGCCCAACAATTCAGCTCCCTCCAGTCTGAGAAGGTACCATTGATGAGCAGTCTTTGTGTCCAATTTGGCAGCCAGTTTTGGAGCCACTAGATAGTTTTTCTATCTAGTCCGCTTTTTGCTAATTTGCTTATTAGGATTTTGTGGGGCACTATGGCAAAAGCTTTGCAAACATCAAGGTAGATTTTTTGAAGAAGGGGACAACTTCCCTAGTTGTCTGGCACTTCTCCTGTTTTCCAAGATTTATCAGGGATAATAGCCAGTGGTTCTACGAGTTCCTCCACTAGCTCTTTTATGACTCTGGGATGGAGTGTATTGGGCCATGAAGATTTGAACATGTTTATTCCATCTAGATATTCCTTGACCAATCTTGGGCTGCCATCTTTCATTTTCAGCTTGTACTTCCTCTTTGTTGTAGATTTCCTTGTGGGAGAAGACTGAGGTGAAGTAGGAATTGAGCACCTCTGCCTTTTCCTTGTCATCTGTCATCACTGCCATCCACTTTAAGTAGCTGAACACCTTTTTTCTTTCACATGTCTTTTGTTCTGGATGTATCTGAAGAAGGCTTTCTTGTTGTGCTTAGCATCCCTTGCTCTTCTCAGTTTATTTCCTGCTTTAGCCTTCCTGATGCTGTTGCTGCAATTCCTTGCTATTTGTTTATATTCTTCCTTTGTGGCCTGGCCCTGTTTCCATCTCCTGTACATGGTCTTTTTTTTCTTTCAGGTTGTCACTTAACCTTTTGTGGAACCACATTGGCTTCCTCTGCTGTCTTCTACACATTTTTCTTGTTGAAATTGTTCATAGATGTGCTTGGACAATCTTCTTTTTCAAGATTTCCCATCCCTCTTTTTCCCTTAAGAGTGAGTTGACAGGGTACCTCACTTATCATTGTTCCGATTTCATTAAAGTTGAGTTTCTTGAAATCCAGGTTTTGGTGGAGGGCAGCAAAGATTATACCGGGCTTGGAAAATACATCTTATGATGAAAGGCTGAAAGAACTGGGCCAGTTCAGCCTTAAGAAATGGGACATGATATCCCTCCACAAGTACCTCAAAGGCTGTCACAAAGGAGAAGGAAAGTCCTATTCTCACTTATCTCAAATTGCAGGACATGCAACAGTGAACTACAAAACACCAAGTGCAGGTGAGACACAAGGAAAGCTTCCTCACTGTCAAAGCTATAGGGCAGTGGAGTCAGCTGCCCAGAGGAGTTACATGCTCTCCCACACTAGAGGCATTCAAGAAGAAAATAGATGGCTATCTGAGCAGGGTGGTGTAACTGGTGTCCTGCACTCGCAGAGGGTTGGATCTGATGGCCTTCTTGGCCCTTTTGACCCTTCTGTTCTATGATACAGATATGCATGTTTAAATCGGTGCTTTGTAATTACACTCTTAATACTTTGATCTCAGAAAATTCAGTGGCATCAAGATAATGCTGTAACAATATCCCTGTCACTTATCTGAGCAGTATTGAAGGTGGCAGGTGTGTCTTGCTGGGGTGTGTTGTAATATTTCTGATGTACAGCAGACTATGCTAATACTGAATAATCACATCACGGCCTATAGTCAGTCATTCAAGACTTACCTCATGCAGCAAATGCCCTAGTGGTGATTTGAATGAGTCTAAATTGTACAGAAGCGATTCTGTTACTAATCATGGCAGTGCCAGGTGCTCAGATTTGAGATTCAGTGCTTTAAAGGACATCATGTGCTTTAACCTGGTCAGATGACAGCATCTGTCATAAATAAATAAATCTAAATACAGCACCACCCAATGCATGTTTACTCAGAAGTAAGTCCCACAGACCTCAGCAGAGCTTGCTCCTGAGGTAGCAGACCTGCACACACTTCTTTGAGAGAGCCTCAGCTACTCGGCTGTATACAAATGTGTGTGTGTGTGTGTGTGTGTGTGAGAGAGAGAGAGAGACAGAGAGGCAATTCCCAGAGAGTGAGTCTGATTAGTCAAGAGACTTGCAGGATTGCACCATTTTCTTTATGTAGAGTTCCAGTTTGCAGGTTCTGTGCAAAACATCCAAATCATGAAACAATAAAACCCAAGTATTAAAATTGTACACATGAAAAGCCAAGCATGATTTAAAGTTGTTTACAACATCTCTTTAGAGTCAGCAGCAGCAAAGTGTCCTTTTACCAGCGAGGACATGCTAGGCAATGCCAATGCACTACTTGAATAAACATGCTTCAGCCTGTAGATGAAATTAGTTCTAGATCTGAGCTTGTCATTTGGCCTGAACAGCAAGGGGAGTGGGATGAGGCAGCCCCACGGCTCCCTTCTACCCACTCAGGCAGCAAAGGAAGAAGGTTACGCGCAACCACTCACTGCTTTCACCCCAGCCACAAAGCCAGTTGCACGACGGATGTTCGGAGCGGGAATGCTGGCGTGGGCTTTCTCCCTTAGAATTCCCCTTCCCCGCTGAGCTACCCTGCAACTCTCGTAGTAACCGGAGGGGAAATGGATTTTCCTAGCAACTAAATAGTGTTCCTTGTTGTAATGCAGAATATTTGGGGGTGGCTTCATCTTGAATTAACTTTGTAAGAGACCTAGTTTTTTTTGTGGGGGGAGTACACTGTTAAAAATGGCTTGTTCATATAGATCAGCGCAGTTGCCCAAAATCTGGGGCTTTTATGTACTATTAGGATGAGTGCCAGCACTTCACAGTTTACCAAACCGCTGTCAGAAACAGAAGTATATTTATTCCCTTCGTGTAGATTATCTCCAGTGATGGCTGAGCTTCAAGAATATGGTGCAGTTTCTGTGTATCAGTTGTTTCCTGCTTAAGGCATTTCCTAGCTTGCTTTCTCGGCCCATAGCGGAACACTGTGGCTCAGAACATCGGCCATCTGGGGAATGAGGGTGGTTTCCAAGAAGCAGAAAATGCAGGGTGATTCCCATGCAGGGAAAATATTACTGATTGCTTTATTGACATGTCAATTCAGTAGATTTCTTGCAGTTTGGATCAGCCTTTGTGCCTGTCTAAACATGCAAATGTGTCTTATTGAGGAACCATTCAGGAAAACTGCAGGCACTTGCCCCTGTGGAACTAGATGATTAAATGGGTCCATTCAGAAACAAATGGACACCTTTGTCTCAGCTGTCTATAGCTAATGGGAACACAGGATTTTCCCAGTGATAGTATGCACTAAGAAGTAACAGCTAAGAATTCCATCTTCTTAAAGTAACAGTAACACTAAACAGTAACCTGGCTTGGAATTCTGCTGCTTTCTGAGAAAGAGGCACAGGTTTGATATAACACTAAGGCACATATAAGCAACCTTTTCCTACCAGGATTTATTCTGGATTTCCCCAACAGTAGCTGTACACATCAGCATGTCAGTATGTGCACCTGACATACTGGAGCAAAACATACTGGAGTATGAGGAGCAAAACACAACTGCACTGCAGTATCATTTTGTAACAGCTGCGTTATCCGTTTCTTAATTTTTCATATAAACAAATTAGTCCAAGCCCTGATTCTGGGTTATAATAATATAAAAACCTCTGCATATAAAATATGTAAGAAAGTTTTAAGTAAACAGATCAGTAGCCAGATCTGAACACAGCACTCCAATAAAAAGCAGTGCCAAGGATAGCAATAACTTGTCTGTTGGCTCACCTTTCCTCAAACACAGGGTGTTTGAGTTAATGTTCGCCAGCAGTAAAAGCAAATGAATCGACCCACGTATCATTAAAGGTCTGGTTTTCTTCAGAAACTTTTCTCTTCTTCGATTTATCCGTGGTTGGCCTACGGGGGGGTGTGGGGGGAGGATCTCAGTAAATCGGCCCGGATCCGCAGATCAGTGGCTGTGCCAGAGATATAGGTGTGTTTAGAGACTGATTAGCAGATAAACAGTCAAGTGCTGTGAATTGTGACAGGTCCCAAGCGTAGCTTTTAACATTCAGATGAAGGAGATTACATTGAGACTAAGAGAATCCTTTCAGCATCTTTTCGTGTAACATAAGAGCCTGCAGGAAGCTTGTTGAGCAGAGGAATGTAGTGATTTACTTAACTAGCTAGCACTGCGTTCATTCGAGCAGATCAGCGGCTGTGCTGGCCCGTGTTTTGAGCGACGGAGCCGCAGCGGAGGGGTTCAAGAGCCACGTGCGGCTCCGGAGCTGCGGCTTGCCGACCCCTGCCCTCGATCATGGGCCCTCAAACTGCAGCCCGGGGGCCGGATCTGGCCCGCCATGCCCATTTATCCAGCTTGCCATGCCCATTTAGACCTGTGTGCGCACGCGCGCACCACCACCCACCACGCCCTGCACATGGGGAGGCAGCGGTTCGCTCACTCAGAGAAAACGATCTCCAAGCGAGCAAGCCGCTGCCTCACAGCACATGCCGGCCCTGCCTCGCCTCCCCTTGCCCCCAAGCCCGCCCACCCATGCCTTGCCTTGCCTTGCCTTGCCTTGCCTCGTACCCTGCCCATGCCTGCCCGCGCCTCCCCTTGCCCCCATGCCCGCCTGCCCATGCCTGGCTTTGCCTGCCCCCCCCCATGCCCGCCCACCATATATAGAAACTATATATAGAGACATAGAAACAGCGCAAGTCAGAAGGGGTCTCCCTGGCCATCTAGTCTGACCTCTGGCACCAGCCGGCTCCGCTCACGACATGCCCACCATGTGCACGTCCAGCCTATCTTTGAACACCCGCACCGATGGGGCCTCAACCACTTCCCGGGGAAGCCCGTTCCACACCCTCAGGGTCCTGACTGTCAGGAAGTGCTTTCTGACATGCACCTCAACTCCTTCCCACAGCTTCCTTTCTCTGGAATCCCTGGCCTCCTCCTTCCTCCCATCTTCCCTGAAGCATATGCATTGTTTCAGTTTCAAAGTATTTAAGAAACATAGAAACAAGCAAGTCTGGCCACCCCTATAATATAGCAAGATGGGTAACTGATGAAGGTACTCAGGGTCCCCATCCTTTTTAGACTAAAGGGCACATTTACGAATTGGAGAAACTGCACTGGCTACCTCCGTAAAAGCCTAATCAGTGGATTGCCGCATTGGCATCCAGCTACTGCATGTATAAAACCTGGGTTATGTCTTTCTCAGTAATAAATGTTTCTTTCATGTCCTTGGACACCGAAACATCTCTTTAATAAAGGATTGTCTAATTCAGCTAATGCTTCTTTTAAACAGAGATTTCAACAATGCCCAACAGTTGCTTTTTGTGGGATGTTATTCCACAGATAAATATTGTACAGGATCAGTCTTTAATATCCAGTGATGTATGTGGTCTTTTAAGTTGTTGACCTGCTCCATGGAAAGGAACAAATGGAAGGAGAAATGGATTCTCTAGGCATTTTTGTCAGATAAAAAGACCGATATTTTAAATTGGAAGTATAACTGTGCATCTCCTGTAAAACAATGAAGTCAAGGATCTTACAGTGTTTTCACTATACGAAATGAATATTTATTGGATATTAGGTCCCTTTGCTGAATTGCTAGAAAGTTGCAGGCATTTCATAAAATGGATTTTTAAAATTCAAAGGGTTTTTTAAATGTGCAGGGGATCCCTTCGTGGGCACCCTTAACGTGCCTCTCTGGGAACCCCCTTGCACTAGTGTGTCTTGCAGCCTCTGACCTGCCACCTCCCATCCCTAACGTGGGAGCAATAATGCTCACCTAGCTTATATAGTTAAAGGTTGTGTGAACACAGTACAACATGAGTAGCAAATTGAAAACTGGAGAGTGCTATAGAAATAGGAGGTATTATCAAAATGACTGCCGCTTTTGAGTCTGCTCTACTGCTTTTGGTGCCTTGGGCTGCATCACTTTGCTATGCTGCAAGGACAGTGGGGACTGGGCTCGGGGTACAATCCTTCATCTGTCGTGTTCCTCAGAGTTCTTCTGTATATTCTTTGAGCCCTGTTGTGATTATTTTGCAACTGTGGCCTGCACAGAATGGCAAGTACAGAGATGGAGGTGACCTATTTAACATAGTGCAATTTATTCACCAATGATAGCTTAGTTCTTTCCTCAGAATCCTGCTTGGTAATTCTACATATCCTCTCACTTTAGCTATTCTAGGGAGTCCTTCTGTTGTCGACAATGCTTGCTCCTGATTATTTTTTATTTTTGTAGTTACGGTGTAAATCATTTTTCTGGACTCTCTTCAGGTCTTTCATATGTTGCAGGCACAGTACTTGGGTAATTTCCATTACTGTTGTCACTGTGAGCTTGTTCACCTGATGAAGAGCACGGCACTAGTTGACATGGGGCTTCTAACTCTTATTATTATCTATGCAAGTTGTTTATAGGCTAGGTTGTGTTAATTACATGCACTGTCACTTGATGCACTTCAAGTTCACTGTACACAGTAAATGTCAATCCCCTGAAGATAACAGAAATCACTGTTTGCTATGGTATTGGTCATTGGTTCTCAGATGAAATGCAGGTGCTCTACTTCAATCTATGAACCATCAGTTTTTTATATGCATTGACTCTCCCTAAGCACCTGTTTAAAGACTGCATGGAGAGGAGGTCAATATAGTGGCTACCCTTCATAAGGATTTCTTAATGCTCAGCATCTGAGAGTATATTTAATCCTGCAGATTTATTTTGTTGCTGAATTATTCTTAAGGCCGATCCACGCATGACATTTTACATATGCAATTTCAGGCATTTAGTATGAAAAACACAGTCACTGAGCTGGATGTTCCAACAACCCATAGTGCTGACAAAGTGGGGGTTGCTGAAGATACAGCAAGAGCATGAGAGCATGATACTTGCTGGCTGGCTGGCTGGCTGGCTGGCTGGCTGGCTGGCTGCCCACGCCCTGCAGCAAGGCTGAGCTAGAGCACAAAGAGTCCCTCCAGCTCTGGGTTATGGCCATGCCCATACCTGGAACTCTGGGTTGTTGCATGAGAGACCGCCCATAGTTGGAGCCCATGTTGAATGTTTGACCTGGTGGATGTATGCTCAACTGCAGTTCAGACAATGCCTCTGCAGAGTGTGTGAAACGACTGTTGATGACAGCATCAAGCGGCATTCTTTTAACAAGTGCCCTTTGCTCCTTTCCAGGTGGTATGGAGAGCTGACCAACTGTACCATCCTGATAGCTACGAAACTGAATTGTTTTTGGCCAAACCGGCTTGTGGATGAGTTCTTCATAGCAATTCACAAGCACTACTTCAAGAGCTGCCCTGTCTCAGGGAGGTCTTTGAGAGACCCTCCCAACACTGTTTTATGCCCATTCATTGTGGTGCCCATTTTCGTCACTCTGCTTGTGGCTGTTCTTGTGGTGTGGCGGAGCAAACACAGTGAAAGTGTTGTCTAAACTTCGTCAGCGCCCGGAGGCAGAAGGTAAGGCTTGCTTCAGTCAAAGAGATACCCCAAAGTCTTCAGCCTCCAAAATCAAGGAACAGGCACACTGGACACCAAGCAAGCATAACAGTTTTGTGGCTCATTCTGTGGCGCTGTGGATGCCAAAAGAGTATTTCTGGACAGTCTGTAATAGAAGAAAACACCCCGCTATCCCGAGAAAAAGGCTGTAACTGTTCACATTCTCCACGATGAAGATTTTGCTAAGGCCAAGAAAATGCACTGAAGACTAAATGACTTTCTCAGCCTCCAAAGCCCTTTCACAAGTCCAGGATTTAGTCATGTTAGAGGCTTTTCTCTGCCATTCTCTCTTTTCTTTGGATCCTTCCCATTTATTTTTCTTTTGGGTTATCCCTGGTTGCTTTTTTATCTTCAGCTTTTCTTTGGCCTTTACTTACCTGTACCACTTCCTGTAAGACTGTGGGCTGTTTTTTGGTCAGGAATTTGGAAAGGGTTGTGGGGCTGGGGGAGCCTTGCTGCATGCAGACACAGGCAACTGTGTGTCTTAAGGAGCCTGTCTACTCACATAAGCCCTGAAGCTTTTTTTGAGTACTTATAAAAGGCTCACACCTCCATCTCTGCAAGCTGATACGTGCACAAAATCAAAACAAAATGTGTTTTCTACAGTTGGGAATATGTATTTTCAGCATTATTTGGTAAGAAGTGAGGAAAGGACTTGGGTTTGAGAGAATAGCAGAACAATGGCCAGGGTGAGATATTTGCAGGATATTTGCGTAAATAAGAATAGGGAGTTGGATCTGGACTTATGTAGAATAAACCCACGGAGATCAAAGGGTCTTAAGTGAGCCGTGACTACAAGTCCCATTGATTTCAGTAATCTAACCCCAGGTGCAGCCCTTGACAGCTAACCAAGCAGTTCCTTCAGCTTCCGCAAGGGGCAGGTGACAGCCTGAGCTGCAAGCCTGTGCCAGAATGCGTGTGGAAGAGAAATTGCTGCAGCAGCAGCAGTCGGGATGGGTGTCTGAGCAGCGGCTGTGGGGCTCAGGACAGCATGGGCACTTGTGCTTTGCCGGGGAGGGGAGAGTCGCTCATGGGGGGCAGCAGCGGCAGCATAAGAGCTGCTGCAGAAGGCCTGCGCATGCAGCAGAGGGAGGGCAGGTGGTGGGCCGGCTGCCCCTCCCCGGCGTGCTGCCCCAGACACTGGGTTGGCAAATAGCTTGGCCACAGGGAGGGCAGCGGAGCCACATGCCAGCCTTCCAGACCTTGGGAAGCAAAGCGGACCCATCTGAAGGCCGGATACACAGAGATGTGTCAAGCAAGGACCCTTCACATACGGCCCAGCCCTGCGGAAGCGCACTCAAGAGTAAGTCCCTTGCAGTCAGAGGTGGTCCCTCCCAAGGGAATGTCCCTGGGGTTGGAGCCTGAGACTTGGATACACTTGTGCACCTAAGAAGCCCTTGTCCGGCTGAGCATGCAAGGCTCAGAGGACATGCCTATGTCTAGGAACTCCTGGAGTGCAGCAGGAGGAGAGGTGGAACAGCCCTCACCCCCCCCCCCACCTGGGCACAAGACAATTCCCCCTCCTCAGCCCTCCATGGGTGTGGAAAGTCCTGCCTCTGAGGAGTGCCAGTGCTCAGTGCTCGTACCTGGCTTGCCTCATGCTCAAGCTCAAACGTGAGCTCTGCACATAGAAAGCGAGCAAGCCTTGTGCAAGACGGGAAAAAGCAGGCAGGCAAAGTGGAATCTTCCCACTTCCGTTTAAAGCAGAAAAGGGGACACTAATAGTAAATTAACCAGTGTTTTTCTGGGTTTCCCTCTTAGTCACCCATAAGGGGTATGTTGAAGCTTGCTGGTAGTTTTCTTTGCTCATTCTGAAACAGAAGGGCCCCCTCTGTAGACAGACATCAACTTTTCCGCCCTACCTTCTGAATGGGGAAGAGTTAACCTTTCACTTCCTAGTAGCTGCTGAACAGAGGAGAACCTCACTAGGGGAAGTAGCAGAAGATGCATTGCTCTGAGCCCATTTGCACTTGCAGGAATGCGCTGGAAGGTGGCGTGCATGCCTTTCCACAGGCTCTCTGGGTCTCCCGAAGAGAACATGCTTATCCTTCTGTGTTCTTCGCTGAGCTTTTACTAAATGAGTTGCCCACGAAGTTTCAGCAGGGTATGCAAGAGGAGTGAGTCCTCAGTCTGTGGCTGTGCTGTGCTGTGCCTCTCATTCCCCTCCTTGAGGGATTTGGCACAGCTTGTGTGAAACGCATCATAGCGGTGACGCTAGGCAAATTTCAGGGTTATGCTGCTTGAATACCAGTGCAAGGCTTGCTGAGTGGGGGTTGCTGCATTTTTTCTACCTAAAAAGACAGAAGATTACACCCCAAGATATTTTCACAGCGAAGCGTGGTGGTGTTACAAGAATGGCCATCTCAGCATCTTGCCCTGTGGTATTGGATTGAACAACCTGCCTCTTGTTAAACCGTCCCGAGACTTTGGTAATGGGGCGGCCTACAAAAGTTTTAAATAAATAAATAATACATACAAAACAGGGAATTTGGGAAGAAAAGTTACTGCATACAAATAGTGTACTATTTTAAATTATAATTAATAAATGTGGATGTAATGCAAAATGTAAAAGATTTATTAAAATGAAAATAAATTTAAAAATTAATTAAAATTTTAAAAAATAATTAAAAAATGTTTGCTCTGTTCCCTCGGGCTGCAACAGAAGCCCAAGATGATGCTGTGCCGTTCACTAAAAGGGAGAGCGTGACACGAGGCGGAGCCATGAGGGCGCACTCGCCTCGGTCGAGGCCTTCCCGGCTCCTCTCTACTGCCCCCTTTCCGAGCCGAGCCGGAGGAAGGTCCCCTTGCAGGCGCTTGCCCGGCTCCGCAGGGGGTGGGCAGTAGCGGGAGGCCAGAGAGGCGAGCGCAGGGTGGCTCCCCCGGCTGGGGGAGGGCCGCGAGGAGGGAGGCAATGGCTGCTTTCCGAGGCGAGGGGAGGCAAGGGATGGGGCCGCGGCTGGCCAAGCGGGGTGCCTTCCGCCTCTCCTTGCTGCAGGGGGAAGAAGCATGGCAGCTGCTCAATGGTGGCGGCAGCTTGCCCAGAGAAGGCCACGGCAGAGGTGCGGGAGCCATGGCCCCACTACTGCTCTGCCTTGGCCCATCTGCCCCTGGGCTTGGCGAGGTGGCTATGGCTTGGCCTGCAGCCTGGGAATGTGGCTCACGTAGTTAAAATAGATTTTAAAAGTTATATTTTTCTTAACTTCTATCTTTTTTTTTTTACTGTCTTCATCTCTCTCTCTCTCTCTCTCTCTCCCCCCCCACCGCCCTCCTCTCTTCTGTATTCCCACTCTGTATTCCTGCTTTGTATTCAGAGTCAACACATGCGTGCAATGGAGGGGAAGAGCCGGCGCATGCACAGTTGAAAGGAGCTGTTACAATTTGGCGCATCTGTTGGCTCTCTGCTACTCTCTGAAACTGAAAGAGTTTCAGAGAACATCTGCGCTGGCTCAGATCTTTTGGACTCATTCGGAGATCGTTTTCTTCAAGCAAGTCCAAAAGCTCTGAGGTGGGCCAGGTAAATGACCATGGTGGGCCATATCTGGCCAGCAGGCCGTAGTTTGAGGATCCATGGATTAGAAGGTCCCTCTGTCGCCCGGCTAGTGTTTTAGAGAAAAACAACTAAGCAATGCTATTTGCGGGGTATGTCCACTATGTGGATCTTCCACTTCTCCAAAACCATGTTGGCAGTGAGGCCTTGTTTGGCTTTGGCTTCTGTTATTGTAAGAGGGAAGCCTGCTTTGTTTCCCAAACCAGACAGAGGCAGCCAAATTCTGGTCGCTCTTGGGTTTTGTCCTACTCCTCTGCCCATCCTTAGTGGATAAGAAAGCTGTGCAGGATCAGACCAAAGGCTCTTTTGTCCAGCATGCTGGACCTGTAGGAAGTCCGTTTGCCGCAACAGCACCCTTTTGCACATGTTGCCCAGCGAGCTGCAGGCTGAGGTGGGCTGCACATGACACTGGAGGCCATGGGGATGTTCACATGGCACAACAGCCCACAGTGAGATGGGATGAGTGTAGGGTGCATATACAAAGAAAATAACATGACCCGATTAAAGTTTTTGCACAAGGGGGAGAATTTAGCTTTAAACCCTTTCACAGTGCAGTCAGGGCTGGTGCTGGGCTTTTTTGTGCTCAAGCCTTGTGCCCTGCCACAACTGCTAACCAATTTTCAAAAACAGATGTAGAAAAAATGAACAGCACAAAACTTGAAATTGCTATTTAAAAAAAAAAATGAGAATAAGTAATACCACAATCTTAGATTTTTTTTTCTCAAATACAAAACAGATTTAGCCTATGAATTGTGATGTTAAGATTTAAGTGTCTTGGATGATTCCATTTCAGGTACATCAAAATCTAACCCAGGATCCAGAAGTCATTAGAGGCCTGTGGCCAACATTCTCTTTTTGGACAAGGTGCTTGAGCAGGTGGGAGCTGGGCAGCTCCAGGCACTCTGGGGGAAACAGACCACCTGGATCCATTTCTGTCTGGCTTCAGGCCTGGTTTTGAGGCAGAAACTGCCTTGGTCGCCCTGTGGGATGACCTGTGCTGGGAGAAAGACGGGTAGAGCATCTCAGCAGCTTTCAATACCATTGACCATGGAATCCTTCTGGATAGACTGGTTGGGTTGGGAGTTGGAGGCATTGCCCTACCTGACCAGCCAATTCAAGATAGTACCTTGGCCCCATGGCAATTATGTCTTGGAATGCTGCAGGGTTCCATCCTATCCCCCATGTTGTTCAACATCTATATGAAACCTCTGGGAGAGGTCAACCAGAGGTTTGGGCAGAAGTAGCATCTGTATGCCAATGACACTCAGCTCCACCTCTTATTTCCATCTGCTTCAGGTGAGGCAGTGTTGACTTTGAACTGGTGTCTGAGTGAGGTGATGAACTGGAGGATAGTCCAGGGAGAGGATGTCCACTCTGTCCTGGATGGGGCTGCACTTCCCCCAAAGGACAGAGTGTGGAGGTTGAGGGTGTTCCTGGTCCCAGAGCTGTCCCTGGAGCACCAGGTGGCATCTGTGATCAGGTGCAGCTTTTATCAGCAATGGTGGCTGATAAAACGCAGTGAGCTGTGACTGGATCTAGCTACTTAACGATACTTTTCTCGTTAAGAATGAAAGTTTAATTACTGTTTAAGAAGTGGTGCTACTGTCATGCAACCAAGTGCACAAAAAGTAGTTATAACAGGTTGGTGGTAATAAACAGCCTCAATTATGTTGGAAGCATTTATTTCTATAATAGGCTTGATTGATTAAACAGGTTGTGCATCTTGTCATATTCTGCAATCTTCTTGGGTACTAAGAATTCCCCCCCCCCCCCCGATAGGTTATGGTTGAAGGAAGCTCTTTAATTTCAGTTTCCTTGCAATCTATAGCGCATACAGAATATCTTGTTCTAAACAGAATATGCAAAACTAGAGATGAATAATTTGCTGTTATTTTCCATCAGGTACCCAGCTTCCAATTTGGATTTTGTAAGTTCTGATTGTAACCATCACAGGTTAATTTCATTGCCTTCAGGCTATATGGGTTGATTATAGGGGTTCCAATGATTGATATTGCATGCTACTGCTCACTACTTTAATTAGACTCACAAAAGCAGGCATATACCTAAAAAATCCAGTTAAGGTCTTGATCCTATATGCTATTTAGCTGAAGAAAAAGCTATTCAAACACAGTATCTACTATGATCAGTTTGCATACTGTTCCAAGTAATGAAGGCATCAAATAGCTAAGGAAAATATACTTGGAAAAGCTAAGGAAAATATACTTAGTAACAGTAGAAAAACAAGATAGGAAATTCTGCTTAAGATATATATTGCTGTTTCTATGAGTTTACTGAATCTGCCCTTTGGCACCAGATTATTAGAAGATAACCAGATTATTATCTTCTACAAATTACTCTGCATTTATAGACGTATTCCATAAACATTTTCTTTGAAATAAGATATCCCCCATTGTTATTCCTTATTGACCAAGATGTTGGCCAGAAACTTACCACTATTTTCTTTGCATTTGTGCTTTTATTTTTTTATATAGGTATAGTGGAGCAATAACCATGCATTTTATGTATTTTCTCCTTCTGTTGAGGATAAGACTGGTGTCTTAGTGGATTGTTTTGATAAGTTGCACCAAATCTCATAAAACAAGGAAACCAATCATCAGTGGGTCATATACATTATAATGTGGTGTCTGCTTTATGTCTGGAACCCAAGAATATGGGAAATGAACAATTTTGCTAAAAGCACAAAAATGAATGATACATCTTATTCTTTTAAGAAATACCATTATGAATTTAAAAGCAGTTATTTTTTCCTCAAGGATCTAATAGATTTTTTAATGTCTACTCAGAGTTAATGCAGTATCACTTTTCACTATTCCAATATTCCTTTAGGTTAAGACAGTTGGCTTATTAGTTTTGAAATTTCTCCTAGACACAATGCTCTGCAAGTTTAGACAACAAAAAGGCTTACCAACCTCAGCATATTGTAGGAACTTTTATGTCAGACTGTGCATTCAAGCAGTAGCTTAAACATCATTCCTTATTGAAGGCAAAAAGTTCATGCTTTTCTTGTTAACCCAAGAGGGCTAACAATAGCAAAACACCTTCAATTGCATATTATCCTTGTTGTGATAACATGAAACATCTTTTTAAAAAGTAAAATGGCTTTAGAGAGAACATAGGAGGAAAAATATTAATGGCATGGAATTCTGGCTTTACTCTCCCTTATCTTGAGAGCAATGGAAGACCACTTATTTTAGTTTCTTTCACCTTCTCTAGCTTTCAATCAGCAGGCACACATTAGTAATGATTTCCACAACTGCAAAGGATGACTGAATCCAGAACTTGACTGTAAAGTACCAAAATATTTTAGGTTTTGACATTTTGGAAAATACAAACACAAGAGTTGAACATTAAAATAAGCAAAACTGCATTAAATAAAAAGGTTTTATTATCTGAGCTTAAACAGGATGAAGATCCCAGCATTATTATACATAAACTTTTATTTGTGGAGAAAAAAGCTCAGAGAATAAACATCCATATAATATAGTTAAGCAATGGCAATAAACTATATAATAGTAAATCATCAGGCACATTTAATTGAGAAGGAGGTCCCTGGCACTTGCTTCTGACATGCATAGAAGTAGGCTAGGAAGTCAGGAAAAAAAAAATAATATATATATATATATGTGTGTGTGTGTGTGCGCGCGCGCGCGCGCGCCATCCTGTCACAAAGGCCTCCCTCAGGACTTACATAAATAATAAAAACATAATACAAATGAATTTCAGATTCACCCTGGCTGCAGTTAAAAACATATATAAACCAATGTTAAAAGTTAATAAAATATTGTTGGAATAAAAAGGTCTTAACCTGGTGCCAAAAAACAAATAACGATGACGCCATACTGACCTCTCTGGGGAGCGCATTCCATAGGTGGGGACACCACCGCAGAGAAAGCCCTCCTCCGGGTACTCACCCTCCTGATATCTTTTACAGGGGGTTCCCAGAGGAGGGGCTCTGCTGCCGATTTCAGGGGGCAGGAGGGCAAATACGGAAGAAGGCATTCCTTTAGGTATCCAGGTCCCAAGCCGTTAAGGGCTTTATAGGTAATAACCAGCACCCTGAATTGAGCCCGGACTTCAATGGGAAGCCAGTGAAGCTGATAGAGGACTGGGGTTATATGAAAATAATGCCTAGTCCCTGTCAGCAACCTGGCTGCTCTATTTTGCACCATCTGAAGTATCCGGACTGTCTTCAAGGGCAGCCCCACGTAGAGTGCATTACAGAAATCCAACCAGGAAGAAACCAATGCATGTGTCATCCTCCAGGTAGGGATGAAGCTGATGGATGAACCAAAGCTGAAGGAAAGTGCTCCTTGCCACCACGGTCACCTGAGCTTCCAGGGACAGTTTTGGGTTGAGGAGCACTCCTAAGCTGTGGACCCTGTCCTTCAGAGGGAATGCAACCCCATTCAGGACAAGGTCCAAGTCACCTACCCAGGAGCTTGAACCACCCACCAACAGGACCTCCATCTTGTCTAGATTGAGCTTCAGTTTATTGGCCCTCATCCAGCCCATTACCTTGGCCAGGCACCAGTTCAGTACAGCCACTGCCTCACCTGGATCAGTTGAGAAAGAGAGGTAGAGCTGGGTGTCATCAGCATACTGATAATTCCACAGCCCAAACCTCCTCATGACCTCTCCCAGTGGTTTCATGTAGATATTGAATAGCAAGGGGGGATAAAAATGGACCCCTGTGGTACTCCATGGCATAGCTGCCATGGCGCAGAGCCACAGTCCCCCAGCACCACCTTCTGGAATCGGCCATTAAGGTAGGAGCGGAACCACTGCCAAGCAGTGCCTCCTACTCCCAGTCCCGCCAGCCTATCGGAAAGGATACCATGGTTGATGGTATCGAAAGCCGCTGAGAGGTCCAGGAGGACCAACAGGGACGCACTCCCCCTGTCTCTCTCCCTGCACAGGTCATCATACAGGGTGACCAAGGCAGATTCAGTACCATACCCGGGTCTGAAGCCGGACTGAAATGGGTCCAGATAATCAGTTTCATCCAAGAGTGCTTGGAGTTGTCCCACCACCACCCATTCCAACACCTTGCCCAGAAATGGGATGTTGGCCACCAGTCTATAATTGGTGGCCATCTCTGTATCCTGGGATGCCTTCTTTAGGACAGGCCTGATTACCGCCTCCTTTAAAGGAGCAGGCACCCAGCCATCCCTCAGCGAGGCATTAATGACCTCCAGGATCCAGGCACTGTGAGAAGGCAATGGTAGTGGAGAATTTCTTCTTCGCCATCCTCACCGCCACAGCATAGGCTCGATAATGAGCTCTTCAGTGTGTTCGGTCAGATTCATCCTGTGACTTCCTCCACCTACGCTCTAGATGTCTCCCAACCTGCTTCATTGCCCGTAGTTCAGATGTGTACCATGGGGATGAACGGGCTCTGCTGGGCAGGAGAAGATGCTTAGGAGCGATCGTGTCAATAGCTCTGGCCATTTCTCCATTCCACAGTTCAACCAGAGCATCAACAGGAGCACCAGCCTTATCAACCGGAAAATCCCCCAGAGCCTTCAGGAATCCATCCGTATCCATCTGGCTCTGAGGGCGGACCAACACAACAGGGTCCGCACCCTTACAGAGGGAAAGACTAGCATCGAGCTTGAACCTCACGAGGAAGTGATCTGACCATGACAAGGGAGTCAGACACAAATTCCTCTCCCTCAGATCACCCTTTTCCTGCCCCAGCGAGAAAACCAGGCCCAGCATGTGTCCACGGTCATGGGTCAGGCCTATGACATGCTGAGACAGCCCCATGGTCATCATGGAGGCCATGAAGTCCTGACCCACCCCAGTCAGAACAGTCTCGGCATGGAGATTGAAGTCCCCCAGGACCAACATCCTGGGGTCTTCAACACCAGATCCAAGACGATCTCCATCAGCTCAGGCAGGGAGTCTGATGGGCAGAAGGGTGCACGGTACACCAGCACAATCCCCAATCTGTCTCGGTTGCCCAGCGCCAGATAGAGGCACTCTAGACTGGAGAGAACAGGAAGCCTCACAAAGGAAATAGAAGCTCGATAAAGCAACCCTCTTCCCCTCCCCTCCGGGCGTGGCTGGCACTGAACCAGATACCCGGGCGGGCACAGTTGAGAGAGGGACACATCCCCCCCTCTCTCCCACCCAGGTCTCTGCAATGCAAGCCAGGTCAGCCCCCTCATTCACAATTAAGTCGTGGATGAGGGATGTTTTGTTATGGACTGACCTGGCATTAAGCAGTGATCCCAAATCCATGTTATTAATCTATCTTCATAAAAACACATCTTTGAAAACACGATTGTAACTCAGAAGCTTATTTCTTTAATCAGAACCAGTGCCTGAAGGATCCATTTGGCTCTGAATTTTTGGAACGCTTCATTACGTCAGAAGATGAAGGTATATATACACTGAAACTTATTGTTTAAATATTTGTTCAAATTCATTTGAAAATACATTCTTATGTCACTTGCTGCAGGAGGAATCTGAAATGTGAGGTGATGTGTTGTGCGGTGTGCAAGATTTATCTCCATGCTGTAACAGCACTAATCATGACGGGCTCCTCGGCAGGACCAGAGGCCACTATATGCTCCAGGGACAGAATGCAAAGCTGCCATTTCACTCATGGAACCTAAGAGGAGAGAGCTTTCTCTGTTTCCTCCATTGCACTGCAGCAGCTTGCATTGCCTGAAAACAAACTGCAGAGTGTTGAGGAATACTCCGGAACAGCATGGAATGTGGATACAGAAGAAAGTGAGAGTATCTTCTTAAAATTGCAGTTATCTGCTGGACCAAAAGCATAATGTGAATGGAATGGCAGCACTAAATTTTACCCCATATTTTTCAAGTTCTGGAATTTAGGAATCCTGCAGCAGTAGTACTGTTTTTAACAGTATAATTTTATAACATTCATTTATAGGTTCTACAAACTCATTATGCTAGAGAATATTACTGTTTGTCCTTTTCCATTTTCTCCACAAGTCCTGAAAAGAAACAGCTCTTTCCCATTTCTCCCCCAAGGCCTATTTATCCAGCTTCCTCACTAATGATGTGGGACTTAAAGTTGTGGGTATGTTACAATATACAAGTAGCGATCAATTCTCACCGACACATATGGAAGCTTAAGAAGACTAAATATTAATGCCAATTTAAAATCTTGTAAAGGGAGAGTTTATTTTGCTGAAAACATCCCATGATTTATCTTTGAAGACAGGCATGGTAGAATGAAGATACACTTACTTCCATCTCCATTCTTGGCTCTTTTTAAGGGTCAGGAATTATGGCTTGATTCCAAAAAAATCACAGGGCTCTTTCTGTCACAGATCTTTGGTCTAGAAGAATCAGGTGGGAGGAAGGCAGTATCTTCCCTCTCCTGCTGTGGACCCAGAGGTGCCTTGGATATCTGCTCTGAAGGGCTGAGGGACCAGAAAGGTGGGACTTGGGAGCATCAAGAGGAATTGGCAGAAAAGTGCCTTTGCTTAGAGGTTTCCCATAGTACTAAGAACGGAGGTATACTTCAGGCTTAATGACCCAGCTGCATGACCTTTGTGGTGCGGAAACTTTGCAGTGCATCTTACTCCTGCATCCCCAAAGGTACTTCGTAACATCAAAAACTATGGTTGAAATGCAAAGCTCCTGCACTGAGGGACTTCCCATTGGAACTGGGCTTTCTAACAGTCCCTTTGTAGCACGAGAAGGAGCCAGGTTACATCAGCTACAACACTACAAAGGCAATGTGGAAAGCAGCTCCAGGGACTGAGTTGTGCAGCTTCAAGGTACTAGCACTATAAAGCTAGTACAGCACTTGGCTGTGTGCAAGGCATTGAAGAATATGACACACTGAAATTAAAGACAACAAATTACTGAGCACCAATACTAGGGTATGTCTTTCATAGGATGGGGAGGCCAGAATGCTGAAGATGGAAATTTCTTTCTAGATACATGATTTCACAATCAGTTATTGAACAAATAAACAGATGAAAAAGCTGAATAACTTTAATCAGGCTTTAAACTTACTTCCACATTATACATTTTAATGGCGGGGGGGGGGCACATTCCTTCAAGTTATATTAATGCTACTGATTACATAGATGAATACGCAGTTACTTTTGCTTTTCTATGTATCAGTATTTTAAAGGGAGAATACTTTCATGAACTCTGTCCTTACTGGGAACAGCCTCTTTCAATCTTGAAATGCATTGCAGTCAGTGCATTATAGCGGCCTTCAAAATTTGATCTCGCATCAGCCTTGGCCAGCATGTGCAAATAAGGACAACGGAAGTTATAGTCCAACATCAGCTGGAGCACTGGAGATGTTCCATCCCTTCATTATCATTTCAAAGAAACATTTGTGAGTTTCCACCCTGCAAGCCAACAGTAGTACCTAGAAAAGGACCCTTTTATCAAATGCTTAAACAGAGGCTTCTCAAATTTGAAGAATTGTTTATGTATGGCAACAAATCTCTGCAAAATATCAGGTGTAATCTAGAAAAGTTAAGCACATCTGAGTTCCACTGACTGTAATGGGAAAGATAAGTACTTTTCCCATTAAAAAATTAATCTTTTACTAGACGGCACCCAATTTCTATGCCCATTTGGTTTCACTGTTAGAATCAGTATTATTGTGTAACTTCAGCGCTTTCCTTATTAGCATTTAAAATCATACCATAATGGCAAATCACAGTGGTATCTAATGAGAGTTTCATCCATATGGCATAGGTAGTCATCAAGGCAAAAACACTGTGCACACAATATATATGAAACTACACAAACATTTATTCATTCTGGCTTTGGTGGTAGTTTATCATGGTAATCTAGACATAATTCTTTTCAGCCATATAAATGCTAAAGAAAATTATTTGATGACTATGGCTCTCTCTCTCTCTCTCAATCCCTCCACTGACTCCCAAGCCAAAGACAGTATCAATATGGGGCATCAGTTACGTTCAACTTATGTCAGGAAGAACTAGGGTAAAATAATGAGCACACGCTGTGTGAGAGATTCACTTCTAACCAGTTCCTGAGGTATATGTGCCCTTCCCCAAGCAATTACACTGGTCTACAAGGAGAAAGCCTCAGAAATGAAAGTAGCTAAAGTTTACCAGAATTGGGTCACTAATAAAGGAAAATTAAGTCCTGAGTATTAATTGGCTCCAGTTTCCAAGATACAGCTTCAGGTCAAAATAGCATCAAAACAATTCAAAATTACAAGGGGATGTGCGATTATATGCCATAACTTTTCTACAAAATGTGATACAGCAATGAGAATGGTCATTTAGTTCACTTTGTGAAATTAGATGTGGTTCAGGAGGAGCACACGGTGGGCTAAAGTTTGGGTCCGCTGACATCGACAACCCCAGATCAGCTGCATTCTGCTCATCGTCTTTATCCTCATCGGAGTCTAGAGAGTAGGAGTCTGGTGGATCTGGAATTGGCAAGTCCTCACCCCGGAGGACAGGACGCAGTGTGGATGGAATGTTTGGATATTCCAAGGTCCACTTCTTTCTTGAGATCCTTTTTGCAACTGGGGGAACCATGCAAAAATAGCAGTCACTACTATGATTGGTGGGTTCCCTCCACACCATTGGGACTGTGAAAGGCATGGACTTTTTCTTCTTGTTTAGCCAATGATGCAGATAAGTTGCACATGTAATGCAACAATAATGAGGGGCCCAACTCTTGTCCTGATCCCCTACTCTGCATCCAAAATATAGGTGGTGTGCCTTTCTTACCACTGCCGTCATACTGCACTTTTGAGATGCAAATATAATCTCGCCACAAATGTAGCAGAAGTTAGCTACGTTGTTTACACAGTTTTGAGGCATCTTGGCTTCTGAGGGAAAATATCACACAACTGTTCCTTGGAAATGTGAGGCAATGACACTTTCACAAGCCACCAGATGTAACTGTATGGTACGTAGATCTGACCAAGACAAATGTATCTTGCAATAAAAGAACAATACATCACAGTCAGGTAATCATCTTTAGTCTCAAAGTGAAGATAAATTTATACACTTCCATGTGGTGCCATTTCATTGTTCTTCCATACTTTGTTGAGAGGTTATGAGGCATCATGATCAGACACCTCCCTCCCTTGTAGGCAAACACACCCGCCTCTGTATAAATCTTTATTGTGAAGTATCTTGAAAACCTTAGCCAACCAGCACCTTTATCACCTGTTTTCTAATTCATCTAATCAAAATATGTAAGAATTAGCACATTTTATCTCAGAGGTCGATAATTTCCCAAAATTTGTAGACCAGTGTTAATCATTCATTCATTCTTTTCAATGAATTCATGCACCGTTAGAATAGCCCATATCTCTGTGTGGCTCATAATATGCTGCAGTCTCATACATACATTCTTTGATATAGAGCTAGCTAGCTAAGTAGGCTTTAAAATTACTCTTCATACACTGCATCTTTATCACAAAAGGTTTGGTTTCCAAGAGTCTTATAACGAGATTGCAATGTGCATTAAGTTGCTCTCATGGATTTGCTTCTTGAGCTTTGCGTAGTTCTCCCAAGTTATTACTTCAAATTTCAGGATATATTAACAGTCTGAAATACTAACCACAGCAAAATCTGAAAGTTTAAAAGGCATTATTGAAAAATAATCACTTTTCCTTTCATTGCACCTGTGTGTAAAATATTTTTTTAAGTAATACACTGCATTTCTAAGTAGGCTACAGAATCAGCCTTGGTTTCAGTAAGTGCTCTGCACAATAATGCAACCTAAAACACTGTAGGCAAAAGATGAACAGAAAGCAGCAATTACGTTTTTTTTTTTTTAAATTAAATAGAAAAACTTCAAGAGTAGGTATATGTGGCTTTATGCAATTACTTTTGCCCAGTACAGGGCACATTTTAAATTCATTTCCAATTTCACTGCAAATTATTTCATTTGCATAGGCAAATGTTTCTGCAACTTGGTTCATGTGAAGACCAATTTTATTGCCAATTTTCAGTGTTCCAGTAAACATGCTATTCATTTTTATTAGTCATGAAGAAAGTTTGAAAATGTGTAAATAACCCTACTAGTGATTCCTTTACAGTCCCAAGCATATTTCAGTTCTGGATATACAGTACAATTTCAGAAAACAAAACATTAAGGGTTAGCAAACAACTGTTTTTCCAACCAACATACACAACTGTCTTGCTGCATTGACGGTGAGCTCTCCATTTCACATGGACTATTACGAAGTTTGTTTTCTTCTTCAGAACAACATGAACACAGGACAAGTACATTCCAGGTATTTTGCTGTTTATCAAGCCAACACTGCATATGCAAGCGGTGGCCTTGTCTCCATCTCCCTTCATCATCTTGCATAGCGCTTAATGTAATCTTCAACTTTAGACCGGAAATCCTCCTGGATGAAATAAATGTTAGATTTGACTGCGTAAGTACTGATGGGCTGTCAGCTTTTTACATTTTAAGATCGTAGAAACACACAAAATTTAGCCTCTTTGTACATATCAAGGACAGGATGATTCTACTGCCACAAGAAACATTAAATGTAGCTTATTATGTTTACTGGAACAGTCATGCTTTATACAAAGTGAGTGCACCTTTAGTTTTCTCTTTCATTTAAGAATGCTACCAGTTAACTGTTGATGGACAATGGGCACTTCTAGGAGGATTCATAGTTTCAAATGCTGCTTTGTAGGTTATTTTAGTTAGGAGTGTGGAGGAACCCAGCTCTTGCTGCTTCTATGCACTAGTGAACGCCTGGGCCAGTGTATTCATCTGAGAACTGACACTGTCTCCATAGAAACATCTTTCAGCTTAGCCCCCCCCCGATAAAATGGCACTGTGAGGAAGGAACAAGGGGTGGGGTGCAATCCTACGTGAGTGGCAGCAGAAGTGCAACTTCATATGGAGTGCCACAGCTCAGTGGCAGAGCTCAGCATGCAATCCCTGACACCCCCTTGCTGGAAGATACTCCTGTCTGAGACCCTGCAGAGCCACTGCCAATGTTGTAGGCAAGCTTGAGATGGAAGGTCTCACCGGGCACAAGGCAGGCAGCATCCTCTGCTTGGGGGGCTTTTCTAGAGCCCCCTGCGGGGAAAGGGACTGCACCAAGCAGGAAGCAGCTGAAGGACCCCTCTGTCTGAGCAGACCCCTGTGCACACCGCTGAGCAGCCTGGCTAAGACAGACATTCTGTAGCACTCTGCTCATTCACTGTTCTGGGAAGTAAGCAAAACCAACAAGGTCTATCACATATTTTGACCTGAAGGCACCTGGCAGTAAAGAACACACAAAGAGCGCAAAGGTTTTGCTTCAAGCCACCCTGCACAATAGCCTTAACTTAGCAAAAAAAAAACAAAAACACACACACACACCACCCCAAAACATCTAAATAGTTATGCATCTCCTAAAATTGTTTTATGCTTAGCACTGTTCAGTCATCAATCGTTCCAGTTCCCTGGGCAGGCTCACACGACCACAGAAGGAAACAACCCCACGGTGGCTTTTTGTGTCCCGCTGTGTGCCAGGCACCAGCATGCTACCCTGGCCAGGTGTGGCTGCCTTGGCACTCTCCTGGTGAGGGGGGTGGCCGGGGTGGTTTATGAATCACCCTGACGCCCAACAACAAGCTGGGGGCTCCAGGCTGCTTTTCACGCCCCTCCAGCCACTCCGTCCCCTGGCCTGGATGTCATGGCACCCTGCATCGGGCAAGGGGGATCATGCTGCTAAGGGAGCATGAGGCTTGCACAAACTGGGGCTGTGCTGTGATGGCACCGGTCCGCCGTGCCAAGGGCCTCTTTTTATGAGGCAGCGTTTCAGACAGCCGTGCATTGCAAGCAGTTCAGCCGATGCTGCAGCACTTCTTTTTGTGGGCAACGGCATGGCATCTGATTCATTCCACTAAGAAATGTGTAGACCAGGAACCGAAATGGTTCATTAAAGAGCTCTGGCTCTGCACACAGCTGTAACACAAACAAGCAACACAGCAAACTGAGTGATGACTTTCTATTTGAATATGAAAAGAATCAAATCTCATCAAAAGTCATGTGTTGTATTCTTGGTTGCAGTATTCTTATGTCCACGCCTTCTCTGTACTTAAGTCCAAATGTGTAATATACTGGCAATTTCTCCAAAAAAGCTTCTGGCTTAGCAGAAACAAACATGCATTGTCCCAGCCTTTACTGATTTTTGTCACATCACATCTAGTGAGATATGAGTTTTTAGCTTTGCCCTGCTTTATAGAAGACTAATCACTTTACATTTCCATACCATCCAAATCCCAATGTTGTCCAGATGGTTCACAAATATTAAAATCCTAAAACACCACATGATAAAATGTTAACATAAAAACTTTAAAACAAAATGAAGCCAGAGTCAAAACCAGCAACAGAGAAAAATCTAAAAAATAGAAAAACTCACATTTAAGCACAAACTGAAGAACTAAAAACCTAGGAAGATTAAAGGTCTTCACCTGACACTGAAAAATCTATTGTCTAGGTGCTGGTCAAGGCTCTCTGTGCCCTGGACAAGCCTGTCCTGGCAGGAAAAGGTTTGCGAAGGAATACGCCCATTGGTATCATGTCCTGGCTCAGCTCCTATTCACAGTCACACAATTCCCTCTTGCATGAAGGGGAAGGAGTAACAAAAACATAAATACCACCCCATCTCTGTATCCTCAGAGAGTATAGGATCTGTTTTCATGACCGTTTTCATGACATGTCAATTCCTTCTGGCAAGCAAACATGACCTGTCTTGTGGTGTGGTTATAAATTTCGCACTTGTGTGGCCTCTCTGTATCATTCTCCCAGGGTCAACTGCACTAAGAAGGCTTCAGCTTTTCTTCACAGTGAAATGGCCTACTTGGTACTTTTTTGTAAATATCTGATTTTAAGTTGCCTCATCATCTCAAAATATCATTATATGTACTATAGATAATACCGTCACATTTACAGAAGACTGAAAACATTTACAGAAAACTACATTATCTGACAGTGCCTTTCACAGTCACATTCTGTATCTGGGGCAAAGTGGTTCTTCACAAGTTCAACAAGATCAGGATCACAGCTATGTGAGCTCTCTTGACAAACCTTTGAGCACTCTTGGAAATAATATTTTAGTGTGTTAATCATAGGGAAAAAACCCACATCAAATCCTGTTTGGCACTGGACAGAATTCCAATGAGAAACATGAGCATGTGGAACATCACTGTCCAAAATACTCCCAATTTCCTGCACTGTACAGGCAAGCAGAAAAAATAGTGATAGAAGAATCATCATTCTTCTTTCCACAGAAGAATAGCAATGGCACTTCTGTGGCAATGGAACCTTTGTCCACGATGTGGTGGAGGTCCATCGTGAATCATGCCTTTACTTGAATTCAGGCCCCTGTGGAATGCTGCTTCTAGCTAAGGCAGCAGCCCTGTCAAGATCCGCACATCCCACAGGGCCTGCTGGGAAAGCATGTACCGTCAGTAAAGTGTGCACAACTTCTCCTTCATGGACATTATGTGCATACTTTCCATGAAATATAAGAATTGTTGTAGATTTTTAAAATTACAGAAGCACACAATCTCTTCTACTGACATTAGCCTCTAGTAATGGTGTACTACAATTGCTTATGCAACTTATTTTGCACTTATGATTCTTTGGTTCCTACCCAAAACATTTATTTTAATATTTCACTTCACAGTATGATAGAATAGCTTGATACAATTATCATGTTGCACAATCCTGATGCCACTTCTTTTAATTCTGTTGTTTTTGCCAACTTCATCTCTCACACACATTCCCAAATCGCTGGGAGCATCACCTGGTACCTAATAGCCTTCCCCAATCTGGAGCCTTCCAGATTACAAATCCCAGGATTCTTGATCACTGGCCTTACTGGCCAGGGCTGATGACAACTGATGCTCAAAACAGCCAGAACGCACCAGGTGGAGAAGGCTGCTCTAGAACCTTTGTTGACGTTGTTGTTCTGAAGCAGAGTTGCAAGAGTATTTGGGGAGAATGACACAGGCATTTGCAGACAGGAGGGAGACATTCAACAGATCTCAGCCCCCAGACAAAAGTCTATACCATCTTCTTTCACATGCATAGCTCCAATCTAATACAGTAAAGGAATAGTCTGCTTAATAATGAATTTTGAAAACTGATATATAAAAATTTCCCTGAAGACTATACAAGCAATTTTAAATATGAATAGCATTCTTTTAAGCGACCATTTTCAGTACACCTGCACTCACCTTGTCACGTAAATGATGTTCTGCAGCTTCAATATTCAAAGGATCATCAAAATTCAAGAGATCCTGAAAAGAACAAAACCAAGGACTTTAAAGAAAAGGGTTGGCTGCATTTATCAAAAACATGAACTTGGATGAAAAGTGACATGCTGAAATGACCAAGATCCAAAGAAAACATTTTAATAAGCTTTGGGCTTATACATCTTGAAAAGCAGTCCACACAAGAAGTTGCTTTGTAAACTGAAGGGAATCTTTAAAAGTCATTTACAATATATGATCTTCACAGAAATAGAAATCAGAAATTTCACCAGGCAGGCACAATGAACTGCCTAAAATAACTCTTTGGACCTCATCCATATGAAAATTCTTTTTATTATCTAATGGGAAATCCAGTCAAATGGTGAATCCAAAGTTTTATTGACACCAAACCCATGGTTTAATAACTGGATGTACACAAAGGCCTGGTTCAGATGTAACAAACAGCAGTTTGGCCATCAGACCATGCTCTAGGCCAGTGGTGGAGAACCTACGGCACGTGTGCTGTGGCGGGCACGCAAGCCCTCTCTGTTGGCACATGAGCCAAGTCGGCCCAGCATTGCCCCAGCAGCCGAGCATCAGATAACAGCACACACAGGGGCCGTGCACATGCTCAGAAAGGAGTAGCAGCGCCAGGTGATGACATCACAAGCTGTGACTCGTTAGTCGCGACTCGTTTGAGCTTCTGCATGGCCGGTCAGTGCGCTGCCAAGGATATATATATATATATATATATATATATATATATATATATATTTGCTTGGACTGGCTGCGCATTGTTTTTTCTAAACTAAAACCTCAGTATTCAGGTTTTATTGCAGCGTTGGCACTTTGAGATAAATAAGTGGGTTTTGGGTTGCAGTTTGGGCACTCGCTCTCCAATTTTTACATTTCAACTCCTGTATTCATCGCCCTGATAGGCTGTAAATGTATCTCTTTTATCAACCATTTATCTGAATCAGTGATTTGGGACAGGCTTTCTGTGGAAAAATTCCCAATGCTATATTTTTCCATGGAAACATTTCCACAGCATGAGATATGTCCAGAAAGTAATAAATATGATTCTTTTAAAAATTCTTTTATTGAAAATTTTTACAATTGAACATTGTCTCCTTCAAAGTATGCACCTTGTGAGTCAACTTGCTTGCCAAGACCTGTTGGCCCATTCGGAAAGAGAGCCTAATTTTTTGAGTCGAGTGATCACAGGAGATGAATCCTGGGTGTCTGAGTATGATCCCGAGATGGAAAAACAAAAATTCAGGATGGCCCCCTTGGCACAAGAAACCTTGAATGAGCAAATCAAGAGTCAAATCAATGGTCATCGTTTTTTTCAATTCGCATGAAATTGTCCATAAGGAATTTGTACCTACTGGTCAAACTGTGAATCAAAGATTTTACCTGGAAGTTCTTGGTTGCCTGAGACAAACAGTCTTCCGTGTGCATCCTGAGAATGGCTCAACTTGGATCCTTCATCATGACAACACACCAAGTCACAGTGCTTTGGCTGTCAGAGAGCGTTTGGCTGGAAAACACATCATGGTGCTTCCCCATCCACCCTACAGCCCTGACTTGGCTCCTTGTGACTTTTTCATACTCCCATAGATGAAGAATGGTTTGAAAGGACACCATTTTGCTAGTGTGAATTATGTCCAAAGAGCTACTATGCAGGCTCTGAATGCCATCCCACTTGAAGATTTTCAGGGATGCTATGAGGAATGGAAAAATCACTGGGAGTGTTGAATACACTCACAAGGTGCATACTTTGAAAGAGACAATGTTCATTTGTAAAAGTTTTCAACAAAAGAATTTTTAAAATATCACTCTCATTACTTTCTGGACACACCTCATATAAACAACCCCTGGTTTATATAGAGTGTGTTTTTTCAGGTTACTAAAGAACTATAGTAACTATAAAGAAATGTTATGATTTTCCATTTGTACATTTTCCAGAAAACCCACATTACTGAGTTGAACTGGTCAATTTTCTTCTGAAAAGTGCTTAATTGTGGCTTATGTTGTCTTATTTTCATAGGTTTTTTAAAATATTTCTTGCAAATGCAATCACTTTGAGTTACCAGAAAAAGTATTTCAAATGAACACATGAGTTTATAAATACATAGTTAATTCTTCCAACCTTTTCAGGGAAAAGATCCCATAATCTTGAAGCCATTAACTAGCTCCTAGCCATTACTGACCTAACTTGCATTAACGTTGGAGTCAAAAACAAACTTTACTGACTCAATTGCCTGGACACGCTTATTATGCAGCAGCCACAGCTTACCTCCAAACCAGAAGTGGAGAAACCCAGGACGCACAACTGTTGCCAATACTGGATTGAAGCTATGTTTGTTTCATTATGCCATCCTGCACCCAACACAGATGGTGCAGCAAATGATATTCATCACAAGCCAGGAGGTGAGGGAAGTGGAGCCCACAATTGGAAAAGGGCTGTGCAAGCCCAAAGCCTATGATGGACAAACCCTGCTGGGCAGTAACACCCGGATTGATCCAGGCAAGCTGAATGTCACTTAAGTGGAACAAAGAGCTCAGCCTTTGTTAAGGAACAGTAATTTGCTGGGATCCAAAGAGTGATTGTAGGCAACTCAAAGGCCCTAACCCTAACCCTTAGGCATGTCCGGTAGAATTTTTTACTTCCCTGCAAGCTGCTTACTTCCCTGAAAACTCCCCTCAGTTTCAACAGAGGCTTGATGTACAGTGCAGGCCCTATTAGCATGAATATGCAGGCGCTCTGCAGCTTGTCCAAATCTCACTTGGGTGCTTGGAAGTCATTGCCCAATACTTTATTTCTAGTAAAGAGGGCAGTTTTAGTTTGCCAATAAAATTAAAAAAATGCAGCAACAGGTCCACAACCATAAATTCAGTAAATTCACATGGAAGAAAAACACATGTCAACGTAGCCCAAATCAGTTAATTAGTTATGATAGGCTACAACTCTATACACACAGTTGAAAGTAAATCTCATTGAACTTACTTTTGAGGAAATTTGTGTATAATTGCACTATAAATTATAATGAAAGCAATGGGCCTCAAGTCGGTGACAACAGACTTAAGGTAGTTTCAATGGATATGCAGCTCAATTGCAGGAATGCTCCCCCACCCCCCAAAATTAAATGCCTCAATTCCATGGAGCTTTACACAGGACTGAGGCCTTAAACATGGCGGGATTTAGCTAGCTTTGCTAGATTAGTAATAAAGTCCAAAATTCCTAAACACTTCACTCCAGCAGCAAATACTCCTCTGTATTTGTATGAAGGCAAAAATTCAACCCTGTTTAAATTCAAGCAGGCAGTGCATTGACAAGCTGATGTATTAATTAAATCACTGTAGGGAGAAGAGGGATCACTATGGAAACAGGAGATTCACTCACAAAGGTTTAGATTAGTTTCTCTGAAGCATGTTGATGCTGGAAGTGATACAAAAATCACACTATTATATTCTGTATTTGTGGCTTTCACAACTAAACGCAAGTGGTATTTTTTTCTTTTTCCCAAATCAAAAAACCTTGTAAGCTGGGGGTGTTAACCCCCCACTGTCTTTTTACAAAGCCTGACAACTGAATTACATATAATGCTATATATGTTGCCAGATCAAGTGATATTTGAACTTGCACTTAAAAGCTGTACAATTTGGACACTAAATTGGAGTGGAGCAAAGACATGAGGGAAGCATGTTTAGCCTTTCCTTCCTGAGCTGATCTCATGATCTGAAACTTCTCCTATTCCAAAGATGCAATTTGTCTTGCTGGAAAAAATAGTATAGCAAATCATGAGCCACTCAACAGGTTCACCTCAACTGTTAGAAAATACTAAGCATTTATTGGCAATCTCTAAAACACCTGAGCTGCTAGTTATACAGGATTTTATAAATCTTTGCAGCTTTCACCACTAATAATTATTTGACAAATAATTATGCTAAATAAAATGTGTCAGGCAACATTCATCCAAAGTTTCATGTGCTTCTTCCTCAATTTTCAATAGCATGCACGTCAACTGGAAGGAACAATACATTTTAGGGGTCCTAGAACTGCAGTATGGAGTCAGGACTTTTTTTCCTGCCTAAACATGTATAAAACAGAGCCAAGTTTTGAAGGACAAATAGGGCTGTAGAAAGAAGATTGGGTTGGGTTATGCTGCATGACTTTTGTTTAACAGCTTTAACAGACCAAATGCTATGAAACAAAGAAGCAATGCAACATCTGCTCAAGCAAGTTATAGTGGGGCTACTGCATGATACAACAGACCACTGTGGGCTAAATAAGGTGCAGTATGTGTGGGACAAATGTGGCAGCCATTCTGAATATGCCACCCATACTCAGAGGTTGTTATGTCATGCAAACCAGGTAAACATGTGTTACATCAGGATTGTTAAATCTTTCCATTGCCTATCCTTGCTGGGTTAACATGACCCTTGCATTAACCTGAAAAGACAATGGCTTACATGTAAGTCTGCCATCATGGGCAAATATGCCCTCTGCGCTGGAATGTCCTTTGGAAATACAGGAGTTCTAAAGAGCAGTTTTGCATTATACCCAGCTAAGAAAGATCCTGCTCCTAAATAAGATCACTTGATTGCAGTAAACATAGTGCAACATGGTCACAATGTTCCTCTTATTATTTTAGCTACAGCATTTTAAAGGCAAAAACTAAGAATTTATTATTCCTTTTACTTTCCAAAGAAGCACACAAGTATATGATTGAAAAACTGTTATTTTTGGGAACAAAGGATGCAATGCAGACGTTGTTAGGGTGCTACACCTTCTACCTTGCAGCAGGTGGTGAGGTTTTTAGATCTGTAAAGACTATGAAGATTCTTGTAGTACCTTAAAGACTAGAACTATTTACTGCGGCATAAGCTTTCATAGACCAGAGTCTAGTTCATCAGAAAACCTATGCCATGATAAACTAATTAGGGCAGTATTCCAGTGGGCTTGTTCACACACTGATTCTACCGTGCATTCCTTAATTCTCTTTCCCAAGTGAGAAACACCACTGTACAACAGAAATTCAGCATTCTGGGAGCAACTAGAAGCACTCACTAAGGAAAATCTGCTGAATTGTCTCGACACAGAAAGGAGCACTTCTGCTCATTTCAGAGCTTCCTACAGGAAGTGTAAAATCTCTCTTATACCAGAGTTTGTCTTGCCTGTACAGCAAAATTAGCAACCAAATTTGCAGGAAGTGCGCTGGCATATCACCCCTGCCAGATCCTACCCAACCAATGTCTTCCAAGTGCTACAAGCATCTTTGCTGAGCCTGCTGCCACAGACTAGCTGTAAAGTGGAAGCTGTAAAGCTTAGTTTGCTTTGTTAGGAGCAAATTTTAGCATTGGAAGGTCAAACAAAAAAGATATACAGCTTAATCTATGCAGCTGTTACTTACAGTAAATAAAGAGTTTAATCCCCAAACAACATCCTGAAAAGGAAAAGTAGTAGTTTCAGCCAAAGAAATCAAACACTTTACATTTCTACACAGAACATTACTTTTTTTTTTTTTTTTAACCAAAAGCAAAATGTCAAGGTATTGAAAAAAAAACCCATTACACAATATTCAGCCGGAAGGAGGAGGAATGTAAGGAGTTCGGTATTTGAGTATACCTCCTTTTACACACACACACACCCCTTTCAAGAGTGTTTTCTTTTATAATTATTCCCCTGTTAGATGTGTGTTTTGATCTTCTATTGCATTTGTGATTTATGCCATTCTCACAAACATGTCTAGATCAAGGAAGGGCATCTAAATTATAGAAATAAAACATATTGGATTTTGTTCACTTGGTGTACCTACACTGAGAGAAGACTCTTTGATATAACAGAGGTTTCCATCTGTGAGATGAGAGGAAGGGCAATTTTCAACTATTCTCCTGACTTCCCACTTTACAGGGTTGGAGAACTGCTTAGAATAGCAGCATGGTTGCTGCGGGAACATGGAGAATGGCTGAAAATTGTTGCTTTCTTTGTTCAGTAACAGAAGTCTCTACTGAATCAATCTTCTGAAAATAGGCTTAACCAAACTGGATATATCCTATTGTGAATTATTTTAGGGAAAATTGGATGTCAAATCTCTCTCACTCTCACACACATGCATGTGCACGTGCACGCACACAAACACACACCCGAGGGGGGGGTGTAATTCATTTTCTTTACCTAAAGCAGCACACAATGAAAGAAAGCAAATATAAAAACTGCATAATTTACTGAGTAAAATATTTCTAGCTCCTTTTTATTTGGTACTAGCTTCAGGAATTGCATTACTTAACAATAAAATGGTTTGAAAATATAATTTCTAATTTTTACCAAGGTTGAAAGAGAATAGAGATAAATATCAGGAGATTATAAAATGGACAAGAAACAAACCTTTCTGTGACCTTGACAGCATCCTTGCATAGTTTAACAGATTATCATTATTATATAAACCACTTATAGGAGGCCTTTCTGGGCAGCAGCTCTCCCAGACATATTGTCATACATTTCACACACACCAACCTGATGGTAGGTGTGACAAG
Organism: Varanus komodoensis; assembly: GCF_004798865.1. NCBI lineage: Eukaryota > Metazoa > Chordata > Lepidosauria > Squamata > Varanidae > Varanus > Varanus komodoensis. The sequence goes on from NW_025335627.1 coordinate 12,392,149, forward strand.
ATAGATGTGGATGCAAAAGCCAGACTGTGGTCTCAGTTTGACAAGGATTTCACTGGGCAGATGAGGTAATGGTGATTCTTTGAAAACGTAATAGGTAAAGCAAGTAACTTATTGTCAGTTGATACGATCTCATGCCTTGAGATGCAGAAACAAAAGGATGTGAAAATTATTTCTTCTCTTTAATAATATGAAAGCTAAGTTTTTTTCAGAATAACTGTAAGCATCTGTGGATAGCTGAATTGGGAAATTCATATTTTATTTTAAGTAAAAGCTACACTCAAGCTAAGTCCTTCTTTAGAAGAAAATCTTCAAGATAAAAGAACGTTTTAAATCAAGGAAAGCTAATCCTAAAATTAATACAGCCATCTCTACAAGTTTCCATAAACTGGAGTAACAGAATTTGGTGAAAGAGCATATCCACATACCCAAATAATTCTACATAGTTGGTAAGCATAGATTTCCTTTTGCAGAAGCCATCTTGAGCAAGATCTTCTCTCACTAGCCTTCTGAATCTTCTGAAAGTATCAATAAGGACTTGGGATTTGTGACCCTTGGAAAGCTATTTTGTTTGAGCCACAGTGTTTCTATCTAATCCAGCAATCAGATTGTGCTGGATTTCTGCCCCCACCTCCCAGGTTCTGGAAAGAAATGTGAAATAGTTGCACAAGCTGTGCACTCCAAGAATAATTTGCACAAGTTGGATATTTGCACAAATGGAGCCTAACTCTTTAAATTTAAATGGTCATAATATGCATTATATTCTCAAATCCATTACGTAACCTCAGCTTATTCTTGTCAGTTTCATCTTCTCACTACTTCCTTGTTGGTTGACCACATTCCCTATTTCACAAGGAGTTTGTCACTATCACTTTGATCTAATTGGGCACTAGCATTATGGCTTTCTGCTAGGGTTATATGATTTGCACACATCAAATAGACACCTTTTAAATACTGTTTTTGGCTATTATTTTTCAGCTTTCATGATTTCTGCCAAGAGGGGTTTTTTGTTTCTTTCTAAACTCTTCATTCTTAACAGCAATACGTAACAGTATCTGATTTCTTTTTTAAAGTAATTCATTTGGACAAATAATATTCAATGCATTGCCTTGTTTACAATTATACTGCTGGTGGATTTTTATTTAGTAATTTAGCAACAAGGCAAGTTCCTGTTGCGGGACAGCCTGTTTGGGTCAGATTGGCCCTGTAGCTCCAAATTTATGCAACACTGAAATCTGTGCAAATTTCTGGCTCCCAAATTTGCACAAGTTTCTCAAGTTTTTTAACTTTCACAAATTGTTATCCATTTTTGAAAGAGGGAATCCATATCAGGGCCGTCTTAACACATGGCCCTGATGAGCACTTTCCTGTGGGCCCCATACTAATCTGTGTATGTAAACCCTTGGAAAACTGGAAAAATTCCAAAATTAACAGTAGTTGTAGTTGTCGTAGGGGCCCCAGTGCACTGCTTTGCCTGGGGCCCATAATGCTGTTAAGACAGCCCTGATCCATATGTTAGTTCAACTCTTGGGTTGGCACCAATCTGTGGAAAACAGAATGGAATCTGGAGGACCAAAGTGAGAAACTCTATCAAATTTTCACCACTCAAGGATTCTTTGTATGTGTTTAATAAGATAATAGAGTGAAATAGCAGATATCAAATGTTTGGACATGTATAAAGCTTCTAATGAAATACTGAATTAGTAGCTCCTGCTTAATTTTTAAAATTTGTACTAGCTGTTAAAAAGAGGGTATGACACTTCAAAATCCAGAAGCTATTCAGAGCCAAACTACAAGCACAAGACAATCATATTAAGCATGTGTGTGCTCTATTAATCACACCAAAAGGAACACATTTGCTGTGCAATGTTATGCAATTTTCTCCCAGGCAACTCACATCCAGTAGCAGAGCAAGGTTGGGAATATGCTGCTTAAAATCTATGGAAAAAGGCAGGGAATGTGAGGAGTTTCCTCCCCCCTCCAAACCCTTCTGTATAATGATTAGACCACTCCCCACACATCGTTATGAACTAAGAAATGGTTAAATACAGATAACTATCAATCTAATTGCTGGACTAACAATCTGAACCAATTTAAAGCTTTTTTTTATACCTTAAGCTTTACGTGTAGTCCACATGGAGCTCTTTTGGGGGAAGTCAGGATGGCTCCATTGTCACTTAATTTTAGACAGGCAGTAGAAATGGTACTGTTTCACCAGACCTTCCATGGATTTTATACCATTTGGCTGTTCTTTGCTTCAGTTTTTACTTGTTGCAATTTTAGAGTATCATTTTAGTGTTTTAAATTGTGCATTGCTTTGAGGGCTTGGTGGGGAGAAATTCTATTAAGAAATACTCCTCCTCCTCCTAATAATAATAATAATAATAATAATGATGATGATGATGTAACCTTAAGAATTAAAATAAATTGTGGGTGGACATTTAGTTTATTTAACCCTTAAACCTAGCCATGTATCTATACATGCCTAATCAGAACTGAACTCCACTGAGTTTAATGAGGCTTACTCACAGGTAAGCATTAACCATATAATTGTTTACTAAGGGGTATACACTTAAGTGCCAAATCTAGAATTAGACATTCTTTCTACATTTAGGGTTCAATGCTATGGCCTCCTAGTATTGCCTGAGTGACTGCAGGTGTATTTGGCATCCCAGCTCTGTGATCTTTCACTCCTCCACTCCAGCAGTTCATCTACATGGCTAAAACCAGCCATCTAGATAAAATGAACAGACTTTCCTGGTGGAACAGACAACCACCACTGTGCCTTGCTCTGAGCACTGGATGCACATAAGCCTCAGAGTGCAGAGAAAGCCACTGCATTACATAGTTCCTTTCACAGGAAGTCCTTTCAACAGACTCAAAAATGTACGTAACTTTAAACTTTCCAGTGCTTAGAAATGATATGTCTAATCAATCAATCAAAATTCCATGCTAGCTGTTATTAGTTATGTTGGCAGGGGCAGGAGGAGACAGGCACCAGATCTGCTTTTTTACCACACTGTGACCAAAAGCAGCTTCAGGGAGTTTGGACTGAGAGGAACAGTGGGCTGTGTTAGGGGGAGATTAGAACACTTGTAGCTTCGTTTAAGCTTTAGAGACTGGAAGGTATAATTGTGGATCATTTGTGCCATGTGCAATTTGCCTCCCAAATCTGGGTGTACTTGTGACAATTGCTGCATGCGTATATTCAATGCAGTACATGCAGAAATAACCAAACTCCAAGTGACTGCACAGTTGAAAATAATAAATGTTCTTAACCATGAATCGACAGGGAACATATGTAGAATGAGGCATAAATAAACACATTATAAGAAAGCTAAAGATAATAACTGGATTTGTAACTGAAAGATAATATCTAAAAAGCAAAGAAATTTCACAAACCCTAGAAAAACAATTTAGAGTTTAACATTTGCATGATTTTGACACCATCAAGTGGTTTGAAATGAATCTAGAACAGTTTAACTGCAACCCATGTCAACATATTCCTCCTCCCTACCACAATAATTGTTTAGGCTAAATAAGGCAATGCACAGTGGCTCCTTTATATCCCTTTGGAAGACAGTAGAGTAGAACAACCCAAGCTGCTACTAACTACAGACAGGGAATAAATGTCCCATGGTCCCTATATGTTTACTGATCTGTGACTACAGCAGCTCAGAGAAATATTGATGTTATTTATTTATGTTGTAAGCCACCCCAAGGCTGAGGCAAATGGGGCGGCATATAAGTCTGCTAAATAAAGAAATAAATAAATAGTCAGAGCATAGGCAGGAGGGGTTAGGCACACATATCCAATCCAAACTGAAACCTTTTGTGGTGGCTTTTGAGAGAGTAAGATTACTTGGGTGAACCAATTACTGATTTTAGACTTGGACTTTGATTTGCAGCTTTATGCAATATCAGAATATAGAGGGGGCCATCCACTTCATTTCTCCTGTTGACAACAGTTGCCATCAGTGGGAGCAGAAAGTGAGAGATTCCTTCTCCTACTACAGTCCCCAAAGCAACCTTTGGAGAGTACAGAAGGGAGAATTCTTCTTGATTGCTTTTGGCCTTGCACAGACTAATCCTTCTAGAACTGGCCAACTTAAAATGAGAGGCCATATAAACTGTTCATCAACCATGGTTACTCCAACCGAATGCATTTAAGGTTATTTTCGTATTACCACAATTTGTACAGCAGTGAAGCTTTTGAATTCCTTGTTTGAGATTCTCTTCACACCATCACAGGACAGTATTAAGGTTTCTGTGGCTGCCACAGCACAGGAACTATTTTCTGATTTGTATTCCAATGATGGCCTTTGGTCTGCAACACTAAACAAATTTACCTTTCCTGATATAAGGCGTTAATGTTGCACCTGAGAATTATTTTGCAATCTGAATTCTTCCTGTTTTTGAAATATCAGGTACCAGCGGAAATAAAACTTTTCTGTTTGACTCTGTAGCAAATAAAAGCAATGGCCTGGATTCAAACCCCCTGTGCAACCATCCTGCCTATTTTAACTGAAGAGAATTAAACACATACTTAACTTCTCATCAAAATAGTGTAAATTTTCTTAACTGTGCTGCATTGTGGTTTCTCATTTCTAAAAAACTTCAGCTGATCAAGATTATACCAAACAGAAATGTTACATAACAGTACCTTTAAAGTTCTAGTTGGAGCCCAGCCAGTGCCATCAATTGAATGTTCTCTCAATAAACTGAAAGAGAAGTGCACATACGTATCACACACAATGTAATTCATATGTTCTTCGTTATGAATTCGTTCTTCGTTATGAACAGAGGCAAAGACTTCACTTCCTTTAGCAGTGGCAACAGAAAATTCTCCACTAATGCCTGGAAAAAGTAATTTACATCTGCAAGTCTTCATGTTTGCATACGCACCCCACAAACACCCCTTCACAAAAATTGCAAACACAGGTTAACTTTCTACAATTACTGCCAAACCACAGTTAGAAAATTATACAAAACTCTGAGAAATATGCTAAGTTTGGCAAAAAGTCTATATTTTAGTCTATCATCTATTTTAAACAGATATAAATTTTCCATTTATGTTTTAACCATATATAAAATTAACTTTGTTCACTCTCCTTTTGCAATGCCTTAACACTCCAAAGTGTCCTGTAACCAGCGCTCCCCCTCCATTTCTTTATACCTACTGGAAGGGAGGCTGAGAGGAAAAGCCTCTAGTTCCTGCCATTGACGCTTTTCTGCTTAGACTCTGTTCCTGCTGCAGCCCTTCTTTAAGTCTAAGAGGGAAATCAAATCCCACTCTCAACAATGATTGGAACTAAAAGCAGGTTTTCACCACCAGTGCTCGATAATTTCAGAAAGATTCCCTTCAGTGCTCTTATTTCTCTAGTGATGAGGAGTTCCTTTCTCCATACACAGAGTGGCATGCAGCAATTGCATGATCATTCCATCCTCTGAGTAGAAGCATGGAGCTTCTCCTTGCACGGAAAAGGATCAGGGAACCAGCATCAACACTTGGGAAGAAGGGATCTACCCCTGGTAACATCTAGTTCCCATCTAGCTTCTGCGTCTAGAATTGTTCTTCACCCCAAACTAGACTATCTACAAGAGGTAATTCCACCTTTTTGTAAAGTGTCTCACTTGTTCTTCCTTTCTGCCCACAGTGTAAAGCAGGACAGGATCATAGCATTTTAATAAAAAAGAACAGCTCCTCAGCTCTCCTCCCCTTCTGTAAATTACTTCAAGAAATGCAGAAAGGAAGAAAGGAGAGGGCAGTTGACAGACAGCTAATTCCAAAGGACTAGATTTACATGTGAGCCACCCATCAATATCCTCCTTTGGGAAGAAAGAATACAACACACATCTGAGGCATTAAAATTAGATTGCCAGAGTCTTTGAACAAGTAAAAGGATAGCACTATTGCACTAAGTTATACTTTTTGGAACCCACGTCATGTACTTTTTTTGGAAAAAATAAAAGAACCTAGTTGGTTCACTTATCTGATTGTTTGCTTGAGCTTACAAAGCTTGTAACTTATAAGCACTGGGTATTAAAATTTCCATTTAAGTGTGTTTAGATAAAACAAACTGAAAGTGATGCACACACAGAACATTTGAATAGTACATTTGACTAGTACATGAAGTGTGAGGAAAACAAGCTAGACAAATAATGCATTACCTTAAACAGATTTCTCCAGCTTCAGTAATGTTTGGATGCCAGATTTTAGTCAAACATTTTACTTTGGGAGGCTGTCAGAAAACAAAACACAGATTACAACATTGCCCTATCTAAAGGGAAAGTCAAGAATTCCCAGATACTATTTTGGCAATTTCCTCTCCACTATTCTCCCGTGTGCAAACTTTTTTCTTTCCCTACCACCTTACCCATTGCCATTTTAACAGAGGGAAGCATCCCATTCAGCATCTTGTTCCTGGCTTCCCAAGTATGCAGCTAAAAATACTGTGTTCAGGGTCACACAACTGGGTTTGCCAAAATATCTTCTTTCCCCACTCCCTGAATGCTGCTAAATTACCATAACTAGTATGGGCAGTTTGCTGGGTCACCTGAAGCCAGGGAGGTTGGGCCAAAGGTGGATTTGCAAACCACCCTGGACCCCTGGCTTGTTCTAGGGTTGTGGGGTGGTTTATAAACTACCTCAGTCCCTCACTAGGTCTGGACAAAATGGCAAACTATTCCTGGAGAGACTAATTATACTAATTCAGCAATGTACAACCAGCACGCTTGGGGTGGAACAATAAGCTACAATGGATTATTTTTCTTTCCCAACTGTTCAAACCAGCCAAGTAAAAAGATGTGAGATCACATGACTATCCACAAGCTGTTTGTCCTTCTTCCTGTCTGCACCTCCACTTTATAATCAATTAGCTGCAGACCACTGGAATAGGCCTTTTCAAAATTCGAGAGAAAGTGAATAACAGAACAGCAGCCAAAAGTAGGTGCAATGAATGCTTCCAAAGTACAGACTTTTAATCTTAAGAGTCTTGTTACATTTTTAATCCTTGCAGTACCAAGATGTGCAAACCCACCCATTCTTTAAAAACATCCCAAAGAATATGATTTGTTGGTTAGTAGTGGCAATCTACACTCGATATTCTAAAAAAAGTTTGTAAAAGATTGGTCTTAAGTTATTATATTGCAATGACTCAGCACCAAGTGTATGAAATTTATGTTTTTTATTTTCTATCTCTGTTCCTCAGAATTTTCTCTACACATGTGGGTGTAAGTTGTCAGAAAGAAGCCACTAATCATAATAGCACCTCCCACAAACTGCATTTTATTTTAACTGGTGTGTCATTTCTATCAAAAAGTAAATTCTTATCAAAAAGTGAGACATATTTTAAATAATCTGTTCAGAACACCATTACTCCTTGTACTTTCACATCAAGATCCCACATTAACAAAACAGGCATTCTGAAAAAGCAAAATATAACATTTTCTGAAAGCTAATTGCTATTCTACACTTGAAAGTCTGAAACTTCTTATCAAATTAATGGCAACTAGCACCGAAGGAGGCCCAAAAGATTCCTTAAAATTTATATGCCACCCACTTCAGCTTGTAGTACAAAATTTTATATTAAAAGTTTAATATAAGACCCTCTTTTGTCCATATACAGAGCTTCTACATACAACTCACCTCTGTGTTATTTGAGCTGATATGAATTTCCTTCCCCCACCCAAAAAAAGAGAGGTGGAGATGCCATTCACAAATCATCTTCCTAACTTGTATGTATGTAGCCAAAAATCCAAGTAGTATATAATTTGTTTGGAAAGTTCTTCAAAATTTCAGAATTAATTTTGAAAACTTTTTCAATATATATTCATTTTAATTCACTCAACTAGAATGTGCTAGTCATCTCATAGAACCCTGGCTTGGCACTTCCTCTAAATTAAAATGAAATGCTTTATGTTCAAAAAATTTTCAGAGGGAAATCAGAGATAAACCATTTTCATTTACAACTTTGCTTTACGTTTGAAAAAGATGCAACTTCGCAGGTGTTTTGTCCTGTTTGGACAGATGCATTAGTCTCTTCTCTAGGAGAAGAGAATTTATTAAAGGGCTCTGCCAGTACAAGATGCCAGTTCCACAAAGCCAGTATGCATATCAAGATTAACTGAAGTTTTGGTTTACTTATGATACAGCATTAGCCCAAAAGTTTCATCAGTGAAAAATATCCAGGTGTTCTTCAGTAACTGCCAAAATAACTGAATCACAGATGTTTGTTTTGCTGAATCCAACGCCTATCAAGCAGTTATGACTTTCTTTTCATTTCAGTATTATGTCAGTCAAGAACCCCGTATTTACTACCCCTGCCTGTCTTCATCTGATGACCACCAGGGCCTTTAGGTCCTGGAGTTTCTTGCCCAGAGCTGCAAAGTCCCTCTTGATCCCGCCCGTCCCTCCTGATCCTGCCCACCATTGATAACAATGCTCAAAGTAGATGCTGATATCAAGAGCACACAAAGAAAAGAGAAGGGGAAAAGTGTTGAAGGGGCACCATTTTGGAAAGCATACCCAAAGACAAACCAAAGCCTTTCAATTCATGGAATTATTACAATAGTAATAGGCAACACACTGTCCTCCCAATGTCTGGGACTACAACCCCCATGTGCAGCCATGCTTGCAAGAGCTTACAGGATTCGTAAGCCAAAATACTGGAATTCACTAGGTTATCCAGCCCCGATTTAAAGTCCAGGACCAACACTTTCAGAAGCACAACTGCCTTTGGGCAAGTGCTTCTTAAACAGCAGCCCACCATGCCACATGGTAAGTTACTTCTTACCGGCTTGGGACCGGGATACCTGAAGGAACGCCTTCTTCCATATTTGCCCTCCCACCCCTTGAGATCGGCAACAGAGGCTCTCCTCCAGGAACCCTCCGGGAAAGATATTAGGAGGCAAAGTACCCGGAGGGCTTTCTCTGCAGTGGCGCCCCATCTATGGAATGCACTTCCCAGAGAGGTCCGCCTGGCACCGTTGTTATTTGTTTTTTGGCGCCAGGTTAAGACCTTTTTATTCCAGCGATATTTTAATAAGTTTTAATATTGTCTTTTCTATGTTTTTAACTGCAGCCAGTGTGGGTCGGGAATTTATTTATGTTATATTTTATGCTGTAAGCCGTCCCGAAGCTTTTTGCAAACAAGACGGCATATAAATATTTTAAATAAATAAATAACAAATAAACATTAGGAATTTCTAAAAGCCATTTGTGGTATTTCACAGAAGCCTACTTTTTAAAGAACTAGAGTAAGACACCCCACTGGACACATTTAGCCTGTTGGGTTCACACAACCACCTATTATAGATATCAAGTTACTCTTTAAAAAGAAATTATCTTCTGCTCCTTTGATTTTTGCTATTGTTGTTATGTGGAAGTGGAAATACAAATGTGAGCAGAAATAGGATTCAATATATACAGCAAGATATATAATGTGTAGGAGAAAAGAACTTCTACAGAACACTGATTTTTCTAAAGGGGTTCAAAGGGAAAATGTTAAAGTGTGCATACAAAAACATTTCACACAACTTTTATTACTATCCCTGTCAGAGCAAACATGAGTAATATATATTCATAACAGTGCTTTAGATGTGTTTTCAGTGAGACTTGTTTTTGCTTTATACTGGAAGAGAAATCACAAGTGGTTCACAGGCTTGTGCTCAAGCGCCATCTCTGAATCCCACCTGTTCTCATCACAGCAAAAGCTTATCAAACCAACCAGGAGATCCTATAGTTATATAGATGCAGGATCTCTCCTCACACAGAAAAAATAAGCCTCCTCTGGCGCAACAGAGGGAGGGATCACATATTCTATTATGTTTCCAAGTTTAAGTATGCACCTTCCCTCAAAAACTAGTAGAGCAAGAAATACCCACATGCTCTATGTCCAGGTCAATTCTAGCTTCATACAAGCATGAGCTTAGCACAGGCAAAGGGTATACTACTCATTCATTCATTCATTCATTCATTCAGGAAGTTTCTATGCCGCCCCATTTGCCGAAGCCTCGGGGTGGCTCACATCAGTAAATAAATAATCACAATATAAAAACAATATAATTTGAGTGGACCTGGCCAAGGATATAAAATAAATAAATAATATTAACAATTAAATTAACAATTAAAATGACGTTTAAATAAAAAGGTCTCGTTAAAAACGCCGTCATTATTTGTTTTTCGGCGCCAGGCGGACCTCTCTGGGGAAACCTCTCTAGCCACATAGTTCATATTTTCCTTAAAGACCTACACCTGCAATCCAACACACACTTATGTAGGTGTAAGTCCCACTGAGTTCAACAGGACTTGCTTACATGTAAGCATCTAGGATTGCTCTGCTCACATACCTGTGCTGCTTTTCATGCAATGCTTTCTTACTGCATTATGGGCAGGATAAGGGTGAGTGACAAAAACTGCTAATGAGATCATGTTTTTAGCTTCAAAGTGAACTGCACTACAAAAGTGCATTGATCACTTTTATAAGTTCCTGGTAGGAAACTTAAAAAACCTATCAACATAGTTACATCTGACTAATTCCATTTGATCTCTGGCTGGGACACCATGCCCACTTTGGTTTCAGATAGCCAAAACTCCAATAACATGTGCTATTACAATTATGGAGTTACAACTCAGTTATAATTTCCATATGTTTTTACTCCAGTGGGCAACTATTTCTAGCAACTATCCTTTCAGCCATTTGTAGCTACAGAAGCTGTCAGTTTTTTTAACCCTCTAAGGTATTAATAATTTCTGGAACGCTACGGTTCCAGATACAACTGCAACATCAGCATAATTTTCTAAAAAAAAAAATCAAAACCCTTCCTCCATTTTCCAGATTTAATATCATCTGAATATGATGTGCCATTTGATTGCTCTCAGGCCATTCTCTAAGAAACAGCTGGCAAGCAGGTTACTGGTATCTGGATTAGCAGTACACTGACATGGGTATAATAATAATCATAATAAAATGATTTAGATCCTACCCTATATCCTGTGCTCAGAGTACATTAAGGAAATTAAGAATCTAGATCTCACAATCAAGCGGAGCATAAACTGAATAGGGAAACAAAAACAAGAGAATGAGAACTAAAGAACAGACATCGTCTTATTTGCACGGGGGCAGACTGAGTTTCAACTAATCTACAACCAGAAAATTGTCAGTTTGTCTTACATCAATTTTTAAGAGACAGTGATCCAGTTTGCATAACATTCCTTCACCTACTATGAGCTTATGGCATGTGCCAGGAACAGCTTGTATATCACCCAAGTGGGCATTTTCATATAGTGCAAATCTGGGGGTTTGTGAATGTTAGAAAACAAACAAGCCAAGGGTGTATGAGGTGGTTTTACCCTATCATAATATCTGATGACCTGGTCCAGACAACATGGTAACAACCTGATTGAAGGTTGTGTATTTAAAATGGAGGCAAGCAGGTGCCATGTCTCATCAGGGGTTAAATAACCCATAACAAGCTGTTGTGTTTTTTGAACTCACATTCTAATACAGACAAGTATAAAAAAAGCTTTTCATCAAAGTAATGCAAGATAACAATGCATATATAAGCCACTTTTTACTGAGGTGCAAGAGTCTTCATATTGTCTTTCCTTTATCCTGAGGGATACCATTTTACTTCTCGTAACATCAAAATGTTTCTGCATGTAAGAACACACATACAAAATGAAGCTTCTCTTTTGCAAGCTGCATTTCTAATACAGGAGGAATGTGGACTGGAATTCTTGTGGTTGGAATTCTGGATTGTGACTCGGGAGACCCAGTCCACATGCCCATCAAACTCACTGACCACTTACTGACTCTCAACTTAGCCTATGGTCACAACGTTGTTGTAAGTATAAAGGATGTGAGATAGAACCTTTTAAGCTGCCTTGGGCTCCTTGCCAGAGGAAAATGGGAGGGATATAAATCTAAGATTGCTACAGCCATAGTAGTAGTAATGTAACTCATTACAATGTGGCAATATATCAAATACTGTAAAATATAGCTAAAAGACAACCTGCTTTTTGAAGCCTAGTGCAGAAGGAAACTTGGTCAATACGAAACACTTTACTTACTTACCACCATATTATATGCATCAGGAACCTCAATTTCAAACTGAAATGTTCCATTTTGATAATAACCTTCATCTGTTAAGGGAAATACACAAATTTAAAGTTTTTATGCACTTAATAGCCGTCCTTCAACACTATGGTATTCTCAAGTTATCAGTAAATCAATATTAAGTTCACATATTCATAAATTAAATTTTAAGCCTGAAAATTTAAGAAAACATTAAGTTTTTAACCACAGTTTAAACAGTAATAGATAGAACAAGTCATATAGCTCTTAGGAAGAAATTTCACAGTGGAGGGGGCACCACCAAGGAGACCATATTCTGCTGACTGTCAACCTTAGAAGTCTTAATGGTAACCCAATTACTAGGATCTCCAGAGATGATCTTAACACACCAGCAAGTCATTACAGATGCAGGAAGTCTCTCATATAACCTAAAGAAAACGGTGAAAAACATGGTGGACACTGCACACCAAGGTAAGTGGACTGGACAAACAGTGAAACCAATCATCTCTCAAGTGGGTTGCTTCACAAACAAGCCACAATGAAAAGCTTATTTGCAGGTGGGTTGTCCTGTCATGCAAATGCACATGCTGTCATAAGTACGGCACTGATGGATACGATCTACATTCCACAGACCTCTCATAAAAGAAAAGAGCTCTGCTGTACTGTATTGTACGGATGCAGTTGTGGCAGAAAATATATCCTTGCCACCAGCATTATCACTCAGTAAGCCTGAAAGAGGCCTTTCATGTATGTTCAGTCATATTTACAGTGATTACTTCACTACCTGATCATTCCCACTATACCTTTTCTTCAACACTCAAAAATAGCAATTTATATAGCAATAGCAATTCACTCTATAATTTGGTTGACAATTTTTATGAAAAACTGTTTATGGCCTGGGTTTTCACCTCATGTGATGCAGTAACCACAGCCTGAGCAGGATCAGCATCTAAAACTGCAGGGAAGCCTCCAGATAAACCATAAAACACTCTGGATTCATCATCATTCAGGGCGCTGACCAGACACTTGCAGAAGATATTGGCAACTGAAGCTACCATATGATCAGGGAAGGGCCTGTCCGTGACAATCTAGCTCCACAGTCCATAGGTGATTGTTGCCTATTCTGTTACATAACATTTTGACATGTAAGGGTCAGAGCAGACATTTAGGTCGAAATATGCTCAGCCACATTTGTTGGGCAAGACATAATTCCATGGTTAAGATTAATAAGAAGAAAATGGAAAAATATATTAAAGTTTGCAATGGAAGAGGAAGATATAAAAAAGATTTCAGGATGTGAAATAACTTCAAATACAGTCAAATATTTAAGGATAAATATAACAGGACAGAATGATGTATTATTTCAAGACTATGACCAAGCAACATGGATGCAGATTCAAAAAGAACTACAAAAATGGACCAAATTAAAAGCATCATGGTTGGGAATAATTTCCATTATAAAAATGAATATACTACCCACATTGAATTTTCTATTTTAGATGATACCAATTTCTATCCCAGAAAAAACTCTCCAAGAGTGGCAAAGACAACCGAATGCTTTTATCTAGAATGACAAAAAGCTGAGGATTAGATTCAAAATTCTTGAAGATGAAAGGAGAGAGGAGGTCTCACAGTACCTAATTTAAAGCTATACTATTACACAGCTGAGATTGGATTACAAATGTTACTGACAGGTAGTGAAGTTCGAAATAGCAGATCTTGAAGAAGGAATACACAATCACTTATGGACCAAATTAGGAAGACTTTATAAGCTGTTTCTTCAATATGAGACTAAAAATCAGCAAGATAAGAAATGTATGACAATTTGGATGCAGAATTTTAGAGAAGAAATATCACCCCATCAATGGGAAGTTTTATGGAAAAAAGACATTACATTCACGGCTAGTCAACCACTAAGAGAAAACTGAAATGTTTTTTTTGGTGGTGTTTTTTTTTTTTTTTACCCTGAAAGTTATAGGAAAAAATAGTACAATGGAAAATGTTGGAAATGCAATAAAGTAGATGGAACTTTCTACTGAATGTGGTGGACTTGTGAAATAATTAAAAGATTTTGTAAGTTGAGACATGTGGAAATAAAAAAACCCCTTTAAAACTAAGTTTCCTGCGAGTCCTAAGAATATGCGTTAACAGTCTCTGACATAATGTCAGAGACTTTTTCAAATAACACGTCAGAATTATTCCAGGGGTTCCAACAGCCCTTTTGGAAGAGAATGATACACACTGTTCATTCAACCAGGCTTCAATTAATACAAACCTGGTCATTATGCTCTTCTAGGTTAAGATCACAGATGTCAAACATTGACTGACTGACCTGACATTCAATATTAGCATCTAAATGCTTGGGGGGAACTATAGTTAAGTCTTCAGGGGGCAGCCAAAAGGGCAGATAACACACATGTCCCTTCACCCCATCCCCACCAAACCCAGCTCATCACTCCCTGCTTCTATAACAGCCTCTTTCAATACCCCCATTCTCCTTTAACCTACCTTGACATCACCATTTCATTAGAAAAAAACATAATGTACCAGGGAAGTTATCTTTTTATTTTTAACAAGATCAGTGACAATTGTTGACAACTTGTATGTGGCAAATATTGACCACAGATACCCTCTAGATCAGGGGTCTCAAACTCACCTGGGGGCCGCTGGAAGTAAGAGTCTGGGTGAGGCTGGGCCGCATCGAGTATTCCACCACCGCGGTGGTGGTGGGCCGCTCATCCGGAGGCCGGCCCGGGCACCGCTGGCACTTTGAAGGCCGCAGGGCCCCTCCCCCGTGCCCCATCCGTCCCAGCAATTGGCCCGCGGGCCGCGAGTTTGAGACCCCTGCTCTAGATGTTTCAACCACTTAGGCACTTTAGGGATAAAATAGCATGCACATGAACCCTACCAAGAAGAATCTAAAGTAGTGAAGTTACAGGCTTTATTCAAGCTAAGGAAGAAACAATACATGGAACAGTACTTTGTAAACTGAAAGCTTATTAAGACTGTAAGAGAAATAGAACATAGCAGCCTAGTTGAAGCCTCAGTTACAGCCATATAGGATGCAAATTTCAATAAAAATAAGTGGTTAAGGAATTGTGGTACTTGGAAAATTGTGGTATAAAAATGAATTATTTGTGGTCATATATGAGAAAATGAAACAACAGGTTATTTGCCATGGTATGAGCCTCTTCAGTTGAGACACTACTGCAGGAAAATAAGATGAAATTACTAATATTTATGATATTGCATGAACGATGCAAATCCATCTTTTGGGAGATAGAAAATGTTTAGATTGCAATCCTATGGTCACGGGGGGGCATGTTCTCTTGCTAAAGCAGGAATAGACAAGTGTGGGAGCTTTGAAGGCAGGGTAAGTGTGAATCAGCAAACTGGGTAGTTGAAAGTCACATACTGATACATAATTATCAACCAAATTTGTGCTATGAATTTCTAGTCATATTTGCTTGCTCTGCCTTAAAACTTTAAGATGGAGGGAGGGGAAAACTCTGTAAAGATTAAAGTATCAAGATTTCTAATTCAAACCAAGCTTCACTAACATGCTGAAGTTCTGTCAGTGCCATCTAGTGCCAACATCTGTGAAAAAAAAAATTTCAAAGTCGCAAAAACTGTTAAAAAAATTTCACTAGTTCATTTCACAGAATGAATTTTATCCATAATTAATCATAAAAAGTCAACTATATACCAGCAATTTAATGTTTTTTTGAGAAATGCAGTGTTGAATCCATTCAGCTAACAGAATCAGCTCCATCAGTGGAACCAAAAATGGACTCTTTTTCTCTACATACCATCAAAATCCACTCTGTAAATCCAGGAAATACTCTAAAGAAAAATTTTGGGACAGAGTCTTATTGTACCAGTGGATTTCTGCTAGCATGACACTGGATTTAACTCCTTTGAGGACAGAGAAATAGCAATTCATTTGTTAACTATCACAAAAGCCACAGGTGAAAAAATATACAGGTGAAAAAAGAAATTATACCCTGTATCCATGACTGTTTGCTAACAGTCTGAGATATGGCAAATATGACTGATATAATACTGAGTTAGAGAAGGAAGACAACAATTAGAGAAGTTAATATTTGAAGTGCTCTGGAATAATGAAGCACCAGAATAATGCCATCCAACAGTATTTTGTATTAGGAACTTGATAGGATATGGGCATACCAAAAGTTTTGAGCTTTGTTTTTATGGTCTGAGTCATGTTGATGTTTCTTTCATTAATGCATTCTTTAATTGAGGCCTCCAAACTCAGAAGCTTACAAGCATCCAGTGCAAAGCAAGAAAAGCAGAAGCCAAAATCTCTACCCATTATACCTCCCATTCTGCATTTTAGCTAGACAGCCATTTTTGGCCATCTAGCTGAGGCCATTCAGAGGGGGTGCAGGAGGCTGAAGAACTGTCAGGATACATTGCATCCTGACAGTCCCAGTCTCCTCCCCTCCACCTCTGCCTGATAGTTTCCATGTTGCCTGCAGGGCATTGGGAGATCAGAGAACAGAGTCCCAGCTCCAAGGTTGGAGCTTTGTTTCTCACTTTGAATCTGGAATATCAGTTGTCCTGTGACCCTCAGATGATGTCTAGGTGCCAAAAGTTTATGTACTCACTGTATATATAATTTTCAATAAAGAATTCTTTCATAAGAAATGTTTATTCCATATGCACATTTCTTAATGTAATATTATTATTATTATCAAATATTATCAAATATTATTAATATTTGAATGATTAACCTATCTTATATTGATTCTGATTTATTACTTAATGTATTCTGTACATATTATATTATCTTTGGCTTAAAACCTAACTTTTTCAAAATAAAAAATTATTTTAGTACCTTGCAGATTGACACACACCTTTTACTTGACTGATACAGTCCTCTTTTTGGATTACATTTTTTTTATGGTCCCAATGTAATTTTTCTACCCATTTAATCTGTAGTTCTATTCAAATAGCAAGCCTTTCATTCAAGTGTCAAAATAATTTAGTGAACAACACAACACCAAGTACATTCTGTGTGGTCACTTAAAACTTAACATCATTTCAATATGTGTGTTTGTGTGTGTGTATATATATTTAAAAGTTTACCTGGGTTTATAGTTAGGAGAAAGTAATGGAGTTTATTTGGGTCAGGAAAGTTCACTTCACATGTACCTGAAAATGAAAATAAAATCTGAAAATAACTGAAAACCATGATGTTTTTGATTGAAGTTACAGATGAAAGGAAGCACCAAACACAGGAAAGAAAGGTAAGGAGACCCAAAAAGGTACACAGAAAGCAATATACTACCAAACATGTTGAGTATCACAATTCTTCCTCAGAAGTGACATTGATTCAGTTTTTTCAAAAAGAAAGCAATGGATCTTTGCTCTCTTTGCAAAAACACTCTCTTCTCTATTTCAGGGTTTTTAAAAAAATCTACTCTTCTTAGAGCAGCTAACTATTTTAAAATCAAGCAAGGATGACAATGACAGGCTTAGTTTAGGGAGAGGAGGGGAAAGGGGGAAGCAGCGTTATTCCACACTCCAATTAAGTTCACCTTCCCTCAACTTGCTCCACCAGCAGCCATTCCAACAGGCTGGGCTAAAGTAGATGTGGGGCAAGGCGGCCAGGCCAGTTAGCTAGCCCTGCTAACAGAACTAATTTCCTTCCTATTTCCTCTCCATTCCTTCTCCCTGTGGGCTACGTAAGCCTGTGGGCAGGCATTCTCATGCTTAATTCTGGTCAAGATGTGGCATAAAATGCTTCAAATAAAGAAACAATAAGCAGCACAGCAGCTGACCAAATAAACAGGTAAAATGTTAAATTCGCTCTTAAGGTATTTTGAAAAGTGAAAAAGGAAGAAAAGGAACATATTCTGTTTATAAGTGACAGAAAACTTTCAAATTGCAGGAAATGCATTGAAGGAAAAGATAAAAGGAACATTTTCTTTCACAAGATAAAATTGCAATCTCCAGTTGGCATTGCCTATTAAAATATTGCTGCCGTTTACAACAGATAACCTGTACTTCAGTTAAACATCCACAGCATCTCTCAGCTGTACATGAAACTGGAAAGCAACGGTTTGTACACTCCCCAAAATACATACTGAATACTGTACTTACAAGGTAAATTTACTTCAAGTTCTGCAACTTCTGTCAAAAACAAAACAGGAATGTTAGTCACTGTACATTTTTTTAAAATATATGACCTTTCAATTTAGAACACTGAAGACAATCTATACCTAAATGAACAAAATTGTTATTATACAACAATTAAAAGAAAAAACACTACACAGAATATATATACACACTCAATCTCAATATATGGAATCACACAAAATGTATAGTAAGGCAATATATCACACAAGAGATCAGTATCATAAATGTATTGCCAAAATTCATTCAGGGTACAATTCTGTGGTCTAGCCAGCCAAAAAGAGGTTGGAGTCCCAGCTCCAAATGCATTGAAACTGAGCATAAAATGAACATTCTTTCCCTACAGATGAGATACAATATTTGAACACTGCAATCTCTAGCTGACACTATCTAGCAAAATACATTTTACAAAGCTACTCCAAGACTGGAACTGGGACTCTGCCCTAAAAGTGTCCTCATTCTACCTTCACATCTGGCAACGATCCCAACTGCAGTTCTAAGGCTGGAAGACCAACCTTGGAGCCAGTGATTGGTGGGAGCTGGCAACTTTAAGGCTCTGCCAGGACATCATGCATCCTGGTAGTACCTCAGCCTGTCCTCCCAGGGAGCTTGGGCACAAGATTTAGACAACCAAGACCAGATGTTTAAGTATTTTGGAGGGCGGAAGAAAAGTGGAGGTGACTTTGCCTTTGCAGGCCTCCCAATTTTGGCAGGATGCCCATAAGCATATGAATTTGGAAGATTGCAAGTAGCCACCTTGGGTGGCACTGTAAAGGTCCTAAACAGAGTGCAAGTATATGCATGTTTAGACAGAAAAAGTCCTACAGTCTAGCCCATTATCACTCCAGAAAAATGCATTTTAGGTTCTCCAGAAAATGGCATATAAACCACATTTTCATCTACTAGAAACTCTGAAATGATTTCACTTTGAAAAACCCAAATCCATCATGCTGGCTGCAACCCTACTACTTCTTTGGTCAAACCCTGCTTCTATCAAACTGCAACTATAGTTGCAGTTCTATTTGCAGAAAACAAGAGAATACACCTTGCTTAGTAAGATACTAGCTGGCTCCAAATGTTGACTATTAGGAATGTGCTGCAAGCTTGTGTACTGTTTCCATCCAGTCTTACAAACAGATGGAAGCAGTGTAAACAGCCAGAAGCTCAACAGCCAATTGAGCATGAATTGAGCAATTCATGTCCTATAGCAATATATTAGAATATGAATTAAACATTAGCTGTACATATTTTTAGAACTATTGCTATAGTCAAAGCCTGGCATAATTCAGCAGAAACACCAACTACCTTTTCAAAACCCTCAAATGCCTGGCTGTGACTTCCAAGTTTCCTCTGTTTAAAGAGATAAATCAACTGGATTTCCCAGGATTTAGTATCTCTTGGGGGACATTCAACTCATCCTAAGCATGAGTTTTATCTCCTTGCAACTTCCACTTTTATAAATTTCTACTGTTGCAGTAGATGTGATATGCATGTTATATACTCCTTTCCTATAAATGTGAAGATCTAGAAAGTTTGGAAATTCACTGCTCTTTTCCTTGAGGATTTTACCTCTTCTCTGACTCTCTAGAGTCAATGTCTTTAATAAGATATGTGCGCTCAAATTCTAAACCTTTCATTTTGACCAGGTTACCAAAAAGCTTATTTTAAGCTGTGGACTCAAATTTCGTGCACAGTTAATCAAAAGTAAAATGAAGTACCTCTTCAGGTTTTATGAGATTATCAGATAACTTAATTGTTTAATTTTAAACAGGGCCAACATGTTCCTAAACTCAATCCTATGCATGTTTATTCATGAATGTGGAAATTATCAATCTCTCCTTTTAGCTGGCTAACTTACATGTTGCTAACTAATGATCGCCCATTGCTAAGTCTACCTCCAGCCTCATTTTCCTCTGTACATGTTCCATCTCCCATATTTTTTTCTCCTACACATAACCTGCCACTAGGAATGGGTGCCATTTTCCCAAACAAAATAACAAGCATCCAGAAAGCAAGGGGTTACTATACAGCTAGCTAGCTAGCTAGGGACCCCACATTATCCTTAGCTTTAGTGCTGCTCCCCGCCCTGAAGACAAAAAGGACTGGAGCTGAAAAACCAAAGGGAGGCATAGATGCATGAAGACGATATTGCACAATATGTAAGACAGCAATCCTCTACACACTAACTACAAAGCAAGCTCAGTTTAATACAATGGAGCAAACTCATATACGACTACTCTGTACAAATGTATTTACACAATCCAGAAGTTCAGGTGGGATTCTTACCTACATTTTCCATACAATGTACAAGTTTATTTGTAAACACATTAATGCATTTAAAATCCTACCATCTATATGTTAAACTGCACACCACTTAAGAAAATTAACAGACAATTTAACAAACTTTTAGAAGAATGTTGTATTTTATACATAGAATGGTGTTACCTTTAACAAGCAATTTATCTCTAACTGAAACTCTTCGAGTAGAATCAGAAGCTGGGTTGGATGTACGGGGCCCCTTGACACCTTCATCCCGTTTTAGTTTGCTTGCCAGTGTTAGCATTACTGCTATATTCAATCTAAAATAAAGGTATTGCATTAAAAGTTATTTTGACCAGGCTTTTACCTTTCTTTTGCCCCAAATATAAGGTTAAATATGAAATTTTTTTCATGCCTAGCTTCTCTTGCATAACTTATGTATCACAATAGGTTCAATAAACAGAATTTATTCCATTTTTAAAAAAAAAACAGTCTTCTGAACTCAGAAATCTTCATGTTGCTGTGTCAAACTTATGGTCCATTTAGCCATCCACTTCAACTGGAAGCAGCTTTCCAAGGTTTCAGGTAGAGGTATTTTCCAAGATGCTGATGGCCACCATTACATCCTCTGGTAGCAAATTCCATAGTTTAATACGCTAGTGAAGTACTGCTTCCTCTTTTCAGTCATAAATTTCCTGTGATTCAACTTCACTGGAAGAATGTGGGTTCTAATATTATGAGAAATCCATCCACTTTCTCCACATTGTGCATATTATTTTTACATTTCTATCATACCTCCTTTCACTTGCCTTTTTTCTAGGCTAAACAGTCATAAATCTTTCCTCATGGGGAGCTGTTCTAGACCCTTGATCATTCTGGTTGCCATTCTCTGGCAGAACAAACATAGGTTGGTCAGATGCTCAAACAGGGATGGCAAAAGATAAACAAAAGCCACAGGATTTCACACATCAATCAATATTTCTGAAACAGTTTGGTACATATAATTTATTCTACCTACAAAATACCTAGCACATCTATCTTATTGAGGAGAGGCATCTGTTAATTTATACTCTCTTGCTCATCAACTCTCCCCCCCGCATTCCCCCAGAATTTAGCATACTACACAGACTTTATGCTAAAAGAGTTCTCATCCTTGTAAATCAAAAACATCTCCCTACTTTAATTAAGGATTATGTGAGTTGCAGTCCAAAACACCTGAAATGCATCAGGTGGCCTGGCCCTGGCCCATTCCATTGCACGTATAATTTACACATCTGTATGTATAATTTACACACATTTACATGAAAGCATTTAACATGGAAAGGCTTTCTCCCCAGAAGAATATAGAAATGAGAATCTCAAATTACCATATAGCTGGAGCATTCCTTCTTATAAGAGAGAGAGAGAGAGACAGAGTGTGTGTGTGTGTGTGAGAGAGAGTTAGTATTTTACTGTATTTTAGAGCAACTTAGGACATAGCAGAAGTTAATAAAATAATGAACTTTCATTTATTGCTAATATTTGAGATCATGCAATGAACAGCATATTCAAGACTCTAAAAGATCAATATTCTGCACAATATATTATGAACTGATAGAATTTGCTGTAAGAGGATGTGGTGGCATCTTAAATAGGCATTGAATAAAGTTACAGAAAATAGCTATTCTGGCTAATAGCTGACAAAACAAAGCCTCCATATTGAGAGGCTGCCAGTTCCTTTTAGATTCTGCCTATTGGGAACGGGATGCTGGATTAGATTAACTTTTGGCAGGAGAAGATAAATCCATTGAAAACTTAAGGGTCCTCAGACCGAGCGACCATCTTACTGGTCTTCCCCTAAAAGTAATAATAATTTTTAAAAATAAGATAAATGTACGGAAGGCCGCTGTGCTGTTCTCCGGCTACAAAACCCATCTTCCTATCCGAGGCCAAAGAGACTGGAAATGATGGGAGCTGCAGTCCAACATACCGAGAGGGCCGAGTTGGGGAAGACGGCTCCGTTAAAATCCGTGTTCCCAGCACAGGACGCACAGAACTCCGGGAGGCACGCGGGGCGGCATGACAGCGAAGGCAGCAGCCCCTGCTACGGGGGGCACCTTAGCGCCGGCCTACTTCCGAGCCAGGTGCAGCAACCGAAGGGCCCCGCGAATTCCCCGAGCCTAGCCTGCCTCGAGAGCCGTCTGAGCCGGTGAGCACCTCCACCTCTCGCGGGAGCGGGCCCCGCAGGCGAGCCGCACTACCTTGGCCTCCCGTGCCGACAGGCGCCCGGCCACGGCGGGGGGCAGCGACCTGCGCGCCGCGCTGCCACGCCGAGGGGCGCATGACAGGGGCTCCCACCCTGCGCCCTCCAGAGCGCCAATGGGGGCTTCCGTCACGCACCGCGCCCGCCGCGCCGCTCACCTGGAGGAGACGCTCTCGACTCGCCTGTCGCAGGCCAGGAGCTCGCGCCGCCGCCAGCACCATCCCCGGTGGGCTCCCGCTTCCTCCCTTCTCCGGCAGCGGCACCACGCCGCCCCCTCCGCCCAAACCGGAAGTGAAAACAATGGGCGGGGCTTCCCAGCTGACTATTTGAAAGCCGAAACGGGGGAACATCAACCAACAACTACACAAACTTTTTTATTGAAAGGCAGCGGAGACAAACAGGCACATAAATTTGCGCATGCGCGTTGTGAGGAGGAAGCTCTCGCGTGAGTACGGGATTACCGTCGCCATTTTAAAAGGCGTGTTCACTGTAAGGATGGATCCGCTTTCTTAAGAAGGTAAACAGACGGGGAATAACGGCAGTTTTATCGGGAAAACGGCATAGTGGGTAGGTTGAGCCTGGCTTCCGTGGTGGCCCTAGTCCTCTTCCCGCAAACGCCATGGCTGCTTTTTGATTTACCTGGAAGTAGGCTGAACGTTGGCTCAGTTTTCCGGAGCTTCACATGTCTAGAATTCAACAGGGTGCTGGAAAATGATGGTGAGAGAATGCGCGAGATGGACAGGCCCTCCCTGGGAGAAATAAATACGAAGAAAGAGGGTGCCCGTTTTTTTCTTTCTAGCCCTGCGCCTACGCTTTCAGAAAGTGTTACAACCGCAGAAGTTTTATGCGAGGTTCTCCCTAGCAAGGAGACGACAGCGGAAATGGAATGGAACCTCCGTCTTCGGATGGGGTGGGTGCGTGAGTTAAGAAAGCGGTGTGCAAGTATACAGGTGTGTTACAGGTATGAGTGTTGAGAGAATGATACTGCCCCCGCGCAGACGCCCACGCACAGTGCGGCTGTGTGGCACTTAGCACATTACCATGAGAAAAGATCCTTCAGTACTGTTCTAAGTAGTATGTGCTGGAACTAACAACGGGATAGCAGCTCCCTTTTGTGTTGACTTTACGCGAAAAACAAAGAGGAGCATCTGGCTGGCCACTGTGGAAATCAATATGCTGACCCAGAGGGGCACTTGATCACGCCATTGCAGCTCAAGCAGGTCCATAAAATTGTTATTTTATGTTATATGTTAAAAAATTGTTATATCCAGTTCACTACTCCAGGAATTAAAATAAGTTTCTGAGCATGACCGTTAGTTTTGGAAGGCCAGACCTTTTACCATCAATTAAGTTGAGGTTCAAGCATCCATTTGTGTTCATTTGAATTTAAATAGAGTACACTGTTGTTATCAGGAGTTGGGGAAAACTAGTTTGGCAAGCTGGTTATCACTAACCTAAAGCATGAGGCTTGGAAGTAGAACTTGAATTAGAGCATTTCATATGAATCATGAAACATATTGAGTAGCCTTGGCCAAAAGATTCTTTCTGGGGTAGCTCAGCTTTGTTGTTTGCCATCAAGTTGTCTCTGGCTTTATGGTAAAGCTATAAATGAAAGCTCTCCAAAATGCCCTATCCATGACAGCGATGCATGGCTCTTGTAAACCCACAATTATATCTAAATTCTCAGTCCTGCTCCCTAAAAATCTAGTGAGGCTGGGGATTGCACCTAATGTTCATAGGCAGAGCATCTCTGAACATGGAGATTTTAATCTATCATGATTGATACCTGTTGATAGACTTATCCTCTACAAATCTGCCCACTCTCCCTAAGATGGATTTGTTTGCTCATGGGTCACTTTTCTGCCTCCAGGTCACATCAGGGCAGTATAAAATGGGAATGGGGAGGGAATACACAGTCAATACAAACACAACAGGCATTAACAGCAGCAATAAAATCTTAAATGACACTAAAACAGGAACAGACATTAAAATCAACCAATTAGTCCCATCAGTGTCAACAATAAAGGGGCATGCCTTTACTGCTGCTGTAGACTCATCTAAAAAGAACAATCTTCACTAGCCATTGAAACATCAACACAAAGATATGGTATGTGCTTCCCAGGGGATGGAGTTCCACAGTCTATAAGCTGCAGCCAAGAAAGCCTTGTCCCATGTTCATATCAACTGCCCTCTGGGTTAAGTGAGACAAAGGGTAGGACTATAAAAATATTAACAGACATGCAAGTTGGCCTCTAATTATAGACCAGTGGCCAACATCCTGTTCTTGGGCCGGATGCTCAAGTGGGTGGTAGCTGAGCAACTCCAGGCTCTCTTGGATAAAACTGACCATCTAGACCCATTTCAGTCTGGCTTTAGGCCTGGTTATGGGACGGAAACTGCCTTAGTTGCCCTGTATGATGACCTGTGCAGGGAGAGGGACGGAGAGTGTGTCCCTGTTGGTTTTCTTGGACCTCTCAGTGGCTTTCGATACCATCGACCATGGTATCCTTCTGGATAGGCTGGCTGAGTTGGGGGGTTGGAGGCACTGCTCTGTGGTGGTTCCACTCCTCCTTGTCTGACTGATTCCAGAAGGTGGTGCTGGGGGATTGTGGCTCTGTAGAGGGTTCCATATTATCCCCCATGCTATTCAACACCTACATGAATCTGCTGGGAGAGGTCATCCAGAGGTTTGGGCTACAGAGTCATCAGTACTCTCATGACACCCAGCTCCACCTCTCTTTTACATTGAATCCAGGTGAGGCAGTGGAGGCCCTGAACTGGTGCCTACCAGGGTGATGGGCTGGATGAGGGCCAATAAATTGAAGCTTAATCCAGACAAGATGGAGGTCCTGCTGGTAGGCAGTTTAGCCTCTTGGGTAGGTATTTCTAACCCTGTTCTGGATGGGGTTGCATTCCCTCTAAAGGAAAGGGTGCACAGTCTGGGAGTGCTCCTCGACTAGGAGCTGTCCCTGGAATTCCAGGTGGTGGCGGTGGCAAGGAGCACTTTCCTTCAGCTTTAGCTGATCCATCAACTGCGGCCCTGTCTGGATGGGCAGTGCCTGGCAGCAGTGACCAATGCCCTGGTAACTTCCCGATTGGACTACTGTAACGCATTCTATGTGGGGCTGCCCTCAAAGTCAGTCCGGATACTTCAGCTGGTCCAGAATAGAACTGCCAGGTTGTTAACATGGACTGACAGGTTTGAACATATAACGCTGGTCCTTTTCCACCTACACTGGCTTCCATTTGAAGCCCGGGCCCTATTTAAGGTGCTGGTGATGACCTATAAAGTGCTAAATGGCTTAATACCTGAAGGAGTGTCTAGTTCCATATGTGCCTGCCTGCCCCTTAAGATCTGGGGCAGATGCCCTTCTCCAGGTGCCCTCCCTGAAGGAGATTAGGAGGGTGACTACCCAGGGAAGGCCCTTCTCTGTGGTGGCATCCCAATTGTGGAATTCGCTCCACAGAGAAGTTTGCCTGGCACCGTCACTTTATTCTTTCCGGCGCCCGGCCAAAACCTTTGTATTTTCCCAGTGTTTTAAGACCTGACTGTTTTAATTGAGCTTTTATTATTGATAATTTTTGGGTGCTGTGTTTTAATCATTTATTTCTCTTTTCTTATATTTTGTATTGTTAAACCATCCCGAGACTTCAGTAATGGGACAGTCTACAAAAGTTTTAAAAAAGTTAATGTAGAAGCTTGTACAGACCATTTATATAGAGGACTACATCATGTGGAAAGAGGGTTACCAGAGTTCAATCACTACTATTAACAGCAGCTGGATTTGCAGACATTTTGATCCTATCTTAAATCCATCCCCAGATAGGTGGCTTGGCAGGCATGATTTTTGCCTGTTGAGATGAAGTGTAACTGTTGTCCAGTCTAGCAGAGAAAGCCTAATCTCAGTGCAAAGGAAGAGTGGGTTTTAAATTTCCTTATTCCTGCACTCTAAAGCATGGATGAGTAGAAGTGTGTGTGTGTGTAGGCATGAAAACATATTTATGTACAGTGGGAATGTCAGGTTAGTCTATGATGAAATCATTTCATTTCTGTATTGCACCATAGCCAAAGCTTTCTGGGCAGTTTACAGAAATCCAGAAAAAACAAACTACAGTACAAATACTATATAATCAAACTGCATTAAAAAATTTAAAACAGCTAAAATACACAGTAAAAATGGCCCTGTAAAAAGAACACCTGTGATGGGTAATACTCTCAAGCTCCTGGAACCCAGTAAATCTGTAATGGTACTGGTATAATAGGCTGTCTTAACCTGGCACCAAAAATATGACAAGGTTGGCACCAAACAGGCCACAGTGAGAAGGTTGTTCCACTGGGGAGCGAACTACAGAGAAAGTCTTCCCCTTGTTGCTACCCTCTGAACTTCCCTCAGAACCGGCATTCAGAGGAAGACCCCAAAAGTTGAGCATAGTAGAATGTGGTTGGGAGAGGTGCTTCGACAGGTATTGTGGTCCCAAGCTGTCTGATAGTTATACTCTGTCGTTAGGTCTACAGCTAAACTGGTATTGTTCAGTATTTCTGGTCAAGAACTTAATGACATTGTGCAAAGACCCTTTTTTCACTGGCAGCAGGCCAGTCAGGAATCTTACCTAATTTAAAACTATATTATTATGCAGTTAGCCTGGTCTGAGTCAGTTAAAAAGGCATTGAGATCAAATAATAATCATTTATTAAGAAAGAGCTTAATAAAATTTTGGTATTCTATAAGAAAAAGAATTAGTCTTCCTGTTCCTGCTTTGATGTCCCCAATTGAAGCATATGGAAGCTACTTAAGGAAAAATAAAGCATTTATAACTTATTAAATCTTGGCAATAACATGAAAAGAAAAATATACAATGGCTTGTTTACTACCAATTGGTTTCAAGACTGAGAAGGGAAATACAATCAGGGAAAGGCACTGTAAGAGACCTGATGGATTTTGAAAAGCTGATTACACAACAAAATAATCATCTATTAGGAAGACTTTATAAGCAGTTATTTCAACATTGGACTGAAAACCAGCAAGATAGGAAATTTATGACAATTTGGATGCAGAACCTCAAAGAAGAAATATCACCCCATCAATGGGAAACTTTATGGAAGAAAGACATTAAATTCACAGCTAGTCATGCACTAAGAAAAATTGGTATAAGATGCTTTTTGGTGGTATATTACCCCAAAAGATATCGAAAAAATAGACAAGAAGTACAATGCAAAATGTTAGAAATGCAATAAAGTAGATGGGACTTTTCACCATATGTGATGGGCTTGTGAAATAAAACATTTTGGAAATTGAGATGTGGAAATACAAAAAAAAAAAACCCTTTAAGACTGTTTCCTATGAGTCCTAAGAATATGCTTTTGAACATAATGCTAGAGACATTTTTAAAGAACATGACAGAATTATTCAAATATGACAACTACAGCAAGAATTACACTTACATCTAAATGAAAAACACCAGAATGTCCAACAATTGAAGATTGGAAAAATAAGTTGGTGGTGTATGCAGTGATAGTACAATTAACTAATTATGTAAACAGAAGACCAATTGAAGAAATTCTATTATATCCTGTATAATATGTAAAAGGAAGCTCATTAAAATATTGTTGATGAGTTATAATTGATTTTAAGCTGTTAGAAAATTTGTTGGTATAGAGAACTAGTCACTCTTTTGACAGAAAGATAGAAATTTTTGGTCTCTTCGGAAATATGCAGGTTATGAATGTATTGCTTGACTTGTTTAAAATCCCTTGGCAATTTTATTATATTTTTTCTTACATCCTTCTTTCTGTATCTTATCAATTTTAAGAAAACAATTTTTTAAAAAGGAATTTCCCACAGTAATAAAATGGTACTGACAAATATTGTCTAAAATGTTAATAGACAAACTAATAAAAACAAATTGTTCTCTATCCTATTCAAGTGATTTGGATTATTTTATGAATGTTCATCTGATTTGCAAATGATGAGCTACTGGTGAAATGTTTTTCTGAGAAGGTTTTATGTTTTCTGGTAATACATACTTGTTGTATGAGTAACTTTTCTACTATCCTCTGCACTGTGTATAAATTATTGCAGTTTTGTATAGTTTTTTCCTTTTAAAAACTATATCATTCTTCTCCATATATAGACTTGTGTGTTTGTAGCTGACAACTCTAGTATCATCCTAAGGGCATCTTTTAGGCCACATACAGCGTACAGCCACTCTGTAGCTTGCAGGGTCCTGTCTGCTTTTTCTGCCATTCAGCTGATCATCAGCTGGGTGGTGAGGAACAGATTGTTGCTGGTAACAGTGGGGGGAAAATAATCATAATGATCACTACAGTGGTACCTTGGCTCACGAACTTAATCCATTCCAGGACTCTGGTCATGACCCAAATTGGTCATAAGCCAAGTCAAATTTCCCCATAAGGGTCAATGTAAATAAGGTTAATCAGTTCTGTAACTCTTTCTACTCACAAAAGTTGAAGCAAAGTGACAAAGAATAACAAAGATCGTGGCCATCTCCCCCTCTCCCAGCAATCATGCGGGAGGGTGGGGGGAGACAGGCGTGATTGCGGGAGCGCTCTGGGTAGGGAACATGGGTGCGATAGCCACCTGATGCAGAGTTTGTGACCTGCGGCAAAATTTTTATGATTCTGTTCGCGACCTGATTTGGTCGTGAACTGAGGCGTTTGTGAGCTGAGGTACCACTGTATTGGGGTAAGTTCCTCTTTCCCTTTCAGTGATCCTGAGGCAATTACAGGAACAGGGCAACAGCCATTTTGATCAGGATTTCTGGGATGAGGATTACTCTTTTCCCCCAGTAAACCTATCCCCAGGTAGGTGGCTTGGCAGGTATGATTTTACCTGTTGGGATGAAGTGTGACTGTAGTACACTCTAGCAGAAAGAGCCTGATCTCAATGTACAGCAAGGGTGGGGTTTAAATTTCTCCATCCCTGCACACTGAAACCTCTATGAGTACACGTGTGTGTGCATGCATGTGTGCAGTCTTCAACCCAATTGTGAACGTGGGTTGCCACCAGAAAGAGCCCCCCCCCCAGATTCCCCTTGCCCAAAAAACCACCAGCTGAGAAAAACCCAAGGCTCCAGCCCACAAAAGAACCAAAGCTGGAGAACCTGATCCTAAAGATGGGCACAATCTGATGCAGAATAAATTCCCATCTAGTTGCATCAACCACACCATTATGCTTCCTCCTCCCTCCCAGTCAGTTTTCCTTGTGTGCCTTGACTTACTAGATTGTATGCCTCAAGGACATGGGTTGCCTTATTGACGTTGGTAAGCTGCTTTAAACACCCTATTTAGCTGAAGAGCCGAGTAAAAACGCTTTCTGTAAATAATGAAAGCTTACATAACCCAAGACAAGCCTTGCTGGATCAAGCGAAGGAGACCTCTATTGAACATTTTCTTCCCACCGTTGGTGAGCAACCAGGTGCTGCTTGTATTCTAGTCCGCTTTGTACTGCTTGGCGGCCGGTAGGTGGCGCCCAGTTGTGAGCGGGTCTGCCTCGCGCGTCGTTAAAAGGCCCGCTCCTGCGGCGCGAGTCTCGGCGAGTCTCCGTCGCTCATGCGCGGAAGAGACTCAGGCCGAGCGGAGCGGGGCGGGGCGAGCCAGCGGGAGGGAGTGGAAGGCCAGCCGCGAGCGCGTCGAAGCCGGCCAGGGGATTTTGGTTCTCGCCATGCAGCAAGCAGCGAAGAAGCCGCGCGGAGCAAGGCTGCTGGGAGGGGCCACCGGCGTTTTGTAGGCCATCCTGGTTGCGGCTGCGACGTGCCGGGCAAGGAGAGACTCTTTCCATGGGGCTAGGCGACTGGCTGGACGCCTTGTGCTGCTGTTGCTGCCGCCGCGGGAGATGTCTGGGGGATGCTTCGCGTCCGGAGAAGGAGCCCTTGGTCAGGTAAGAGACGGAGGGGATCCTTTTGAGCCTGTGCTCCAGCTGTTGTCCTCCAGGCTAAGACCGGCTTTTGCTTCCCGTGAGCTTAATTGTTGAACTTCAGAGAGGAGCTGGGAGACGGACGAGCCTTCCAAGGATACCCGGCTCCGTGGCCAAGTAGTTGCGCTGCCGCAGGCTGAGGTCAGAGGGGTGTGAGGGGCGCAGGGCTGTCCCGGGACATTTCGATATCCTGAACTGTCGGGTAATCCCCAGATCTCCTGCCCATTGTGTGAAAGGACACAAGAGCAGCCCTTTTGCAGCGTACCTGGGCAGTAGGGGCCAGGTACATCCTGATTGCATGCATCTGTGAAGTCTTCATGCATGGTGTAAAGCCAACACATGCACGCACGCCCCTTCATCTGCTTACAGTATGTGGCATTCAGAGGTACAGTGCCTCTGACCATGGGAGCTCTATTTCAGCTATCATGTCATGCCTCAGAGCTGTTGACAGATGTATTCCTGTAGGGGCAGTAGGAACAGCTGAATGGAATATAATGTAAGAAGAGGCCTGGTGGATCAGAGCAAGGCCCCATCTTATCCAGCAATTCTGTTTCCTAACAGTGCTCCCCCAGCTGCTTTCAGAAAACACTGAGGTGATGTCCAGCAAGATATTTGTGTACCATATAGGGCTGTACAGGTGAGCATGGCATGTGTTTACCCAATAAGGAGGGAACAGCATTTTGCGCATGATCAGAAGCCCTCTCTTAGCTTTCCATATGATATTAAGAACAGATGCTGGTTCATATGAAACTTTTAAAAAGTCCATTTCATCTCATCCAGGCAGTTGCTTGGAGCCTGCCAAAACACACAGCTAAATCACCATGAGCATACTCTTCTCCTTTGAAAGCCTACTTTTCCAACTCTGCTCTGCAGAGGATGCCTTGGTTTGCCCAGGCAATCTGGAGCTGATGATAAGTGCAAGAAGGCTGTGGGGAGAGGTCCTCATTGTTCAGTAACAGCTGCTTGCTTACATCTGGAGAGGATCCAGCTTTGTCAGATCACTCTACAAGTTACAGCCACCTTTAGGAGCCTGCTCTAAATTGTGTCATGTGGTGACTTGTGCAGTCAACTGTATATGTTTATACATGCACCATGGGGATCAGGCAGGTTTCTCCATACAAGCTCAAGTGTACTAATGTCTCACAAGAAAGGTCTACACTGGAATGGTGAAAATGGTTTCAGTGCCTTTGAGAATTGCTGTACCCGAGCAGCCTGCTACTTTACTGTAATGGCTTCCCTGTGGAGCTATTCCAATCTCTCTCTCTCTCCCCACCTCCCCCATCATATGGTTGCTATATTGTGTAGATTAACAGGTATGAGAGAGGCCTTTGTCCATGGAGAATTAGGCCTTGACAATTGCAAGTTGAAAGTATTGGGCCAATTGGGCATTTTCTGCTTCCAACTTTTTGGAATTACCTGCTATGACACACATTGGTTTAGCTCAGCTCAGCTGAAAGTACTGTAGATTTCCAGATGTTTTTCATTTAACTCCTAGCATCCTTGACCATTGGCTATTCTGGCAGTGCCTTTTGGGACTTGAAGTCCCAAAAATCTGGAGAGCGATGTTTTGCCTACTCCTGTGAAGAGAGGATAGAAACATAGAAACAGAGCTAGTCGGAAGGGGTCCCCTGGGCCATCTAGTCTGACCCCCAGCTCCAGCCGTCCCTGCTCATGACATGGCCACCATGTGCATGTCTAGCCTATCCTTGAGCAAGATAGCTAGGTACAGCATGTGTTGATCTGTGGGTGGATGCTGGCTGGGGAACTTTACAATGGTACAGTATCAGTGGGTTAGAGGGCTTTCTTGCTTCTTTCAAGTGTCATGGCTGAGTTGCTGAAAATCAATATCACATGTTATAATTGATCAGTGCTGGCCCTAAGTGTATTTGAACTTGCACTGAGCTTGATTTGCACAAATATCTAAAGCATACACCAACTGTAACTTAGCTTAGAGCTGCAGACTACAGCTTGGTTTACCCTAGGAGGGCTTCCTATGCTCACTCAATGACTCTTGATTTCAGTAAGACTCCTTCCAAGCAAGCATGAATAAGATGGCTGCTTGTATGGGACTATTCTATAGCCACACATTGTGGCTTAACAGGTAAGCTGCTCAGTCTAACCTTCTGGTATGTGGATGCTTGGTTCAGCTGGACATTGGGTCAAGTCATGCATTATGCTGGCATCTGGGGCAGGCATGGCTGGGCACCTCAACATGGGCTCACTGCATACCTGCCTCTCCTTTGGCCTCTCAGGTGGCAGGAGGAGCAGCAGTGGGTGCTTCTAGTGAGAAGGATCCCACTGCAGATGCCTTGTCCAAGAGCCCTCAAGACCCTCGCCGTGCTACCGGCTGCACTTCAGGGCAGAAAGCACAGCCTGAGCTTTCACACTCAGGAGACGGTCTGTAGTGCAGAGCTTTCATATTTTTAACATTTTAGGACCCCAACTTTGAAAGTCAGAAATAGTGCGACAAGTTGTAATTAAGATTTGCTAATTTGTACAGCAAACCACACAAAGATTAAGCTTTTCAGAGCTGCAGCTGAGTGTGATTTTTGACTGAATGTAGAGCAGTTGTGCTGTGGCACTGGCTCCCAGGACTGTGCACAGAGATGGCACACAGTGGGATATACTTGCCTTTCACAGTAACTAATCTGGTCTGTGCTTGTTTTCATTTAGCACATCTATATCTGGCCTTTCTTTCATGACTGAATTTAAGATGGTATGCATGGGCCTCCCACATGGTCTCCCTCCAGGCACTGTCCCGATCCAGTTCTTCGCTTTAGTAAAGCAGCTGCATCATTTGCTCCTTGACTTTGTCCTGGGACCTGGAGCCAGACCATCAGCTGTAAACAGCATGACAATGTGCCACTGCTCTTCTCCAATCCACAGAATTTGCAACAAGTGGGGAAGAACAGGATTTCTGTTTTGCTTGCTGTGTGCAGGATGGTACCTCAGCTTCAGCAGGAAATGCTATGGTTTTTGCCATAAGCTTCAGCCAAAACCCATCCACAGGATGTGGCTGTAAATGTTGTTTGCAAATCTCAAAGCCTGTTGATACTTTCACACAATAATCTTTCTTATTTATTTTATCTTTGTTTCTTTTGGGGTGTGGGGGGATACTACTTTGGACTAAAAAACCCACTAACAACAAAGTAATTTGTTGGTGGAAGGGGATTTTTCTGCATTTGACTTTTATTTCTCATATTATGAAATCCTGTGGCTTCCACAGGTGTTATTAATGCATCCTGCTATGATGTCATGCTGCATGCCAAAGTTGGATTTGTTCCTTCTTGTCATTTGGGACAGAACAGATTCCTAATGTCAGAATACAGCCTCTTCCAACTGAGAGCCTAGCACTCCTTAAACAATAAGCATTAAAGGTCAAATCAGCTGAATAAACCCTTCTTAGCATGTGGATTAAAGCCGTTTGGGTAATGATGTTTATCTGCTAATTGAACATATGTATTATGCATTTGCTCAGTCTAATGCTTTAAAGTATTGCCATACATATAGTTTAATGTGTCTAGTCTATTCTTACTTCTGTAAAAGTTGCATTGAGCTCCTTGTGGCAAAAAGGCAGGGCATACAGTAAGTGGTAAAATTTGAAAAGACACAGAGCTTCTGTTTGCTCTGGCCTGGATTCGTCTTAAGGCTGGCCATCCATCATAAATATCTACATAACAATATGGGCTACTTCAGGCTGCATGTCAGGACAGGACCTGAGTGACCCTACAAGTGCTTAAGGAGCAGGAACTCCTTTGCAGGGAACAGCTGAGGAGTGATGAGGGCGCATAATGCATGCACCGCATTGCTGCTCTGTGCTGCAGCAACAGGAGTTATCTTGGTGACATCATCCGCTCTGGCTCCTGTATCCTAGTTCCTACCTGCCTCACTCTGACCTGTTCATGCTTCAGTCCTTGTCTCTGGGCGG
Source organism: Varanus komodoensis (assembly GCF_004798865.1). NCBI lineage: Eukaryota > Metazoa > Chordata > Lepidosauria > Squamata > Varanidae > Varanus > Varanus komodoensis. The sequence goes on from NW_025335627.1 coordinate 12,426,745, forward strand.
ACCCTGCCTTTCCAGGTACCTACACCCCTCCTCCCTGAGCTTGCCTGCTCCAGGACATTATTGTCTTGGAGCAGGCATGTTGACTCTTGGCCTGTGCTCTTGGCCTGTGAGATCTTGGATTGTGGTGCCCGAATCTTTATCTGCCTGACTTGACTCTGGACTGTTTCACAAATGTGCCTCTTGCTTCTGGTTTTCTGAATCCAGTGCAGGACTGCCCTACACTTGTGCTCTGTGTGTTCCCAACATAGTTTCCTGTAGCCCATGCCCTGGACTTTACACCTTAGGAATTTCCCATGAGGAAATTGTGGTAGGAAAGAACATACTTGTAAGAACCATTGAGGATGCTCACATGCATGCCCTTAAGGTAAAGGTGAAATAAATATGCAGATGGGTGCACCTCTGGATGTGTTTCCTGCATATTTTCCCATGTTTAAAAGGGACTGTTAGATTTAACGTCATGCTCTACCAGAAATGTTTGCACTGGATATTTACCATAGTAGCTCTTTTGTGTATAAAGAGACATGATTATTTGATATACCTTTGAGCAACCTGTCCTTCTTGCCTCCTTGTAGCAGGAAACTTGACAGGTTATGGATGTATAGATTTAAAGACTTGAGTTGTGGGTTAAAACAAGTTGTGTATTTCTTCCAGATGCCCTGGTAGCTAAGTCAGAAGATTTATGTACAGCATCTTTCTTTAGTAGCACTTCCAGGTACTGATCTAGTTACTTAACAATGGCTTTACACAGGAAATCCTATAGAGGAATTGCAGTATAAGTGGCTACTGCAGAACGGTAAGCAGTGGTGTTCAAAATTAAACTGGGCTAAAAGAGGGACAAACACTGCTAAAAGCCAGTGCGTGACTTTTAAAGATATGTAAGCACTGTACAGTTGAACATGCTTTTCCAGGCAAGCAGGTTTGTTTCCAGGTATTGAAGTCCTAAACTTTAAAATAAAGGTACTAGAATTGGTTGAGTGAGTAGTGATGTGGTCGAGATGACTTTAGCTTACCCGATTGCAAAGTACTGAGTGTGCAAGCCTCACTCAGTTTGATTTTTAAAAATGTGTTAAAGAGGTCACTGCAGACAGAAATTTAACTGTTTTCAGTAATGGTGCAGATGGTCTTGTGCCTGGCAGTTTTTATTTTGGAGGCAGCATTGTTTCCTGTGTGACATGCAATAGAAATATATGTTTTTAATCAAACCCTTCCTTTATATGTAGAGTTTTGCAGCTTTAATTCATAAGAAATGATTGATTAAAATTTACATGACTAATCAACTAGATCTCTTTAATTGGGTGATAGTCTCACTAAGGATATGGGTAGGTACAATGTTGTGCTGCACCTTATTTACCCTTGCAGCTAGCCTATGAATTAAGTTCCTTTCATTCCTCTTAAATGTGTGAGGCCTTCTGAAATTGGATTACTATAATTGACTTTTTAAAAAGCATCCTAAATGGTCCTGAGTAATTGAAGTAGTCCATTAAAATAGAAATGCTTCATCACTTCAGTCCTGCTATGTTCCAAAGTTTCACAATCTGTGAAGAAATTATCATGGCAGCACAACCTAAATGAATTGTTTAGCATTTAATCAAACCCATATAAATGGTTTGTGCTAATCCAAACCATTATGTCTAAAAGTATTGCCAATATCTGACTGTGGAAATTGACTGTGTGTTGATTCATATTCTCAAAGTGACCACAAATAGAAAGTATTCAGGCTTCTAATTGCACAGTGTCTTTAAATATGTAGGAAAGTGAAACATCAATTTTCAACACTTGTCAGTGAAAGATCAGCTGTACAGGGTCCCCATGGCTTCCATTTTCTTCAATTCTCTGTGGGAGAAGAAGGCTTAAGCAAGTCTGTATTGTGTGAGAAGTGTGTCCTAAATGGGCTGATAATGTGTCTTGCCACAATAGTATTGACTAAAGGAAAACCTTGCCTGCTCCTTTTTAGAAGTATAACAGTAGCGTTGGTGTCTGTCATCATGAGTACACCTAATACTTTCAAGGAGTCATGTGAAGACTACTTCAAAGAAGTTATTTCTAGTATCCTAAATTGGCAGCTGTGTTGCATTCATTTTTAGAACCACTGGCTTTCTTGTGCTGATCATCAACAGCTTTCCGGAATCCAGTCCTAAACTGACTCATGATCTTGAAGCTTAGTGCCACTGATTGCAATTGTTCTCCTGTTTGCCTGCAACACGGCAATTCAGATTAGGACTATGGTGCTGGAAAGGATGTAAAACCTCTTCCACACAACATTTTCCTCCTAAAATGTTCAAAACTAATATTTGCCTTGGAGGGCGTTCAGATGAGGGCCTCATTCACAGAATTTTGCTGGTGGTCTAGATGTCATTGTCATCACTTGAAATCCTCTTATCTTCCCACCACTATTTTCATCTTTTTTCTTACTGTGTAAAATCTGTTAAGGAAAACAAATGAAATAGCAGCACAGTACCTTCTGATTCTTCGCTTTAAGAGCCCTCCTTTTGGAAGCACCCTAGATAGCTTTAATGCTTAATGTTTTCCCCTGTGGGCAACTTGGACTAGGGAGTGACATCCTTATTTGGGGAAAACTGTAAGGTTCCTGCTTGAATACCTCCTCCTGAAGCTGCTATGCACACTTAGTAAAATGCAGATGATCCTATTCACAGACTGCATCTCATCAACTTTGGCCCTTATGAGCCCTATTCCTTGGGCCAAGTTTGGGCCGTCCTTTAAGAATATGGAAGGCTACTGTAAAGCAGTGGGTCTCAGTCTTTTGAGCTTGATCCTTCCTCCTTCTATACACTTCCTTCCAGTCCCTCCACCTGCCAAATCTCCACTCACAGCCATCTCTTCAGCATGGGTATGGAAGCATAGAATATATCTGGCCAGGGCAACTTATTTTATATTGTTATTTTTTGCATTTTAACTTAATGTTTGTATTTTACAAACATTTTAATTTAATGTTATAATTTAATGTTTGTATTTTTTTAACTTAATGTTGTAAGCCGCCCCGAGGCTCCAGCAAATGGGGCGGCATAAAAATGTTTTAATAAATAAATAAATAAATAAATCGAATATTTACACGGGCCTGCCACCCACTTCTGTTCGCATGAAAGGCTCTGTGGGTTGGGTTGGGGTGGGTTGGGATGCTTGTCCAGCTGCCATTGTGGGGGGGGGGGGGGGACTCAAATGGATCTTCTTGGACTTGCTCTTGAAAGCAGCCAGCTAGAAAAGTGCTGAGGAGCTACTGTGGCTAGAAGACGCTTCTTCCATGTTCCCTGCCTGTTCACAGTTGCCATGTTTAGCATAACAGTTGTCGTAGCTTCAGTGTTTCTGTCTTTGTGCCAGTTTCCTTTCTGCCCCACAGCTTTGTCACCCCACACCCCACTTTCTTGGTATTTTGTGCCTCCCTGGGGGCTTGCTGCTCCTAAATTTAAAATTTTAAGGTAAAACAGACTGGATGAAATGATGCAGTTTCATATTAACCATGAGCTGAGTTTATTTCTACATATTCCAAGTTGTTCCAGAAAGAGGGCTGCTTGGCAAAGATGAACTGTATATATGTTAGCATAGCTCTCTTCCACTCCTTTCAACGGTCTCGTCTTGCTACATCTTTCGAGAAATTAAGTCTTTGTTCATGCTTCTGTTCAACCAAAAACTCTTTGAACCACAACAGGAAGAAAACAAATCTTTTGCATGGAGATATATTGACTGGTATGAAGTTAATCCAGAGCAGTGTTTCAGACTTCATTTTGTAAGGAAGCAAACCCTGGTGCAACTCCCAGCATCCCTTCAGCTAGCCATCTCCAAGGATGCATAGGATTGATTGCATTTTAAGCTCTTTTTCTTTAGTAGGGTTTAGTTTGATAAGGCTCACACCGGCATTCTATGCTGTTTCTTCTGTGATCGGTGAGAAGGGTTTTCACAGTATTAGACCAAGGGGATATGGGATAGTGACAGCCTATCATTTCAGTTTGAGGAAAGTTGTCTGTCCTAGCTTTAACATGTTGACTTGGATTGTTCCTAGTAATTTGGCCCCCACTTTGCTCGGCTTGATTCTAGCACTGCTTAACAGTTCTATAATGATGCATTTATGAGGAATATGGATAGTCCAGGCTTGGCTGGTGAAGGGGGAAGGGTCTGGCTGGAGGCATTAGCTGAAGATTGGAAGTGTTGGTGAGTTTGCATTGATGACAACGTTTTGTTCTGCTTGGACAGGGCTTTATTTTTCAGTACATTTAGCAACTTCACATAGTCTTAAGTTAATGTTGTCTAACATGTGCTTATGGTTCTATGCTAACCCATTCATTTCCAAACAATCCTGGAGCAGTTGCAGTCCTGTCCACACTGCATGGCTAACCATGGTTTCTGCTAACTATGAAAACATGGCTTGAGATTCTAAATGCGCAGGAGAAACATGGTTTACCTGCTAGCATTTCTGTCTCTGCTCTCCCAATTCTTTGATGCAAAGGCTTTCAAGGAGCAGAGTAACAACCAAGGCAGTTAAGAGTACAAGGAAACCATGATTTGCCAATCATGTCTGACCATGGTCTGGGATTCTGGTTTAATGGATGAATGGTCAGCTCAGACATTGCAGCATATCATCTTAAGTCTGGTTTGGTAGGATGTCCTGCATATGCCATAATGTGTTTCTGTCTTTGGCTAACTGTATAGATAATCAGTGCAGTAATCACCCCCCTCCCAACCAACATCTTTTAGAAGAAATATTTTACACTTATGGTGTAAGATTAGTCCCTCTTCCAGGAACTCTAAGTGGCTCTTCAAACTTACATTGGCTATCTGCGTTCAGGTGCAATCCAGAATTGGTTTGTGCCAAGTAACCATTTTTTCCTTAGAGAAACTTATTACCTGTACCTTTTACTACCTCAGTGGTTTCCTACAAGCAATTATTTTACTTGCTTTGCCCCATGGCTTGCTTTCTTATACTTTTTAAGGTGAAAATATGGAAGCAGATATTTGTAATACCTGCCCTTAATACCATGGATCAATGCCTTGGCACCTCCACTTAGATTGCATATCACAGGTTTTTTCTGTATGTTGGGTTCAGTTACTCTAAAATTGCCTGTACTGCATGGGCTTCTAAAGCAGGGTATGCTACTGAGATGGCTAGAATTGCTTCCAAAGAACAGTTGAAACAGAATATTGACTGTCATAATGCCTCTGGTAGTATTTTTGTTGGGAAACTGTAGCTGAAATATACACAGGGTATATATTATAATATATTATATATAGACTGGTGCCAGTTATGTGACAGGAGAAAGGGTGGGGTTAAGGTTAGGGTTTTGTGCATGTCCATTTTAAGTTGTATCTAGAACTAAGCACTGTTTAAGTTTTGAAAAACTGGGTTCTTCAGGTTGAATCATGAAGCGCCCTAACATACATACATGTTGTCCACAAAGAGAATTTCTAGAAGACACCCTCTCTATAAAAGGCCCATGGTAATCGAAATGGGGGAAGCTGGAGCTTGTGCTGTAGTGGGGAAAAGTTGGCAGCACAGTTCTTGTACCAGAAGCCTAATAGCCCTGAAAGAGTAAAGTTTTACAAAATACTTAGTGAGAAAAAGGATTCAGGCTACTTGGCACTCCCCTCCCCACCAACCTCCATGTCAACCAAAGTTGAGATGATTCACAGTTATAAACAAGCTCACCAACAGAAAAATGTTTGTATCTCTCCTAGTAGGAGATAGGTGCAACCACTTTAGTATAAAAAGCAGCTGTGTGTTTAAGGGCTTTCCAAAGGGTTACAATAAGAATAAAAAATGTATTGTTTGTTGCCTTGCATATTGAAGTATAATCTCACTCTCTGCCTGCAGCCAAATAAAGATAATGCACACCTTCATTCTTAGGACTTAATAGAGTCATCAGCCTAACTTGGAGAAATAGTATATCATTTTCCTGCACAAGGAATGAAACAAAAGTGGTGTTCGTGCAAGTCAAACTTCTTATACAGTGCCATGAGATATAAATACTGTGTGCTTCTTTTCTTTTTTCATTTCTTTTGTGTCTTTGGTTCCTTTCAGCCAAACCCTATGGGGGTGGGGTCAACTTTTGGCCCACTGATGTTTTGGTCCACAAAACATCAGCCCTAGCCAGCACAGCCAGTGGTGAGGGATAGAGGAGTTGTAGGCCACACATCTGGAAAACCCCCAATTACTTGCCCCTGTCCTGTTAGCTCATGATGCAGTTGTGATGCAGCCACTTTCATATTACAAAGCACAAAATCACTTCATTCTGTTAATATGTTCAAGGAGGTAGGAGAAAAAAGGAGTCCGGGGTGTCTGGGGGACTCACAGTAAACCAGGACTTTATCTGTGGTCTGTCTCCTCTGTGAGCAGGCTTGCAGAGGTAGGTAGAATACTCCTGCCATCAAGCACATTTCCGTGGGCCTAGTTCTTATGGTCAAATTGGATTAAATTGTAGGAGATCTCTGCGAGGAGGTGGGTTATGCCACCTTGACAGCGGCAATTATAGCTGCTGGGGGCCTGATTTAGACTGGGGTTTCAGCTCTGGGGGCAGTGGTTAAGAATTAGTCCCATGCCATTTTTTTTCTAAGACCTTGCAGTAGGAGTGGGGTACATCAGATATTGACTTTCCTGTGTAAAATGTATTTTTCTCCCTCACTCTGTGGGCAGTCATTACTTCATAGTAGCTCTCTGAGGACTAGGGATCCATAGGCCGGTCTACCACAAATAGAGGCAAGTAATCCAGCTAAATATCTTCCCTTTGTATAGTGTAGACTTGTAAAAAAAAACAAAACCTAGTGGTGCTAGCAATTCATATAGTTTGCACCAGTATTCATAACTGGATTACTAATATGGTTTCAACTTCTTTTTTTTATTGCACTTCAGTAATAACAACCCTTATGCTTCATTTGGAGCAACACAGGCATGGGATGAAGAGAAGAACCTGTGGAGTGCCCCTCATGACATCTCCCACACAGAAGCAGATGATGACCGGATACTGTATAATCTAATTGTGGTTAGAGATAAACTGGACAAAGATTCTGAGGTAAGGCTCATGTGCAGACACTGATGCTTCTATGAATAGGTGGCCGTAATCCTGAAAACGCTGACCACAAACCTGTTGATTGACTTATATACCATCTAATTATTTATAATTTCTCGAGGGACGAGAGGTTCAGTTCAAACCGTTCTATTCCAACAATCATCGTGCTGGCTGCTCCTGATTTTTAGTTACCAGATGCCCAAAATAAAGTCTGTCCTTTCTGTTTACATAAAAAGACAAAATATAAAAATATGTATTAAATCCATTATTGCAACCATAAGATAGTCGATGCACTGCTGCTTGCTTGTTCTGCCCCTTGCCCCAGAATATCTGAACATTGCATTTAATTTGCATGTTCATCTCTTCAGCGGTAAACCATATGGAATAATGAAAATGTCTAATTCAATTAAGTAAAACAGTTTCTGAGGTACAATCGGTGCTTTTTTTGTCATAGAACGCACCGGAACAGAGTTCTGGCACCTTTTTTCGACAGATTTTCCAAGTTTTAAAAGTAACTTTTGAAAATTTGATGTTTGGTCCACGTGGATTTGAATTGCCCTGTTGAGCGTTACCGGCCGGCGGCAAAATCATTAAAACGGTGCATGCGGGCTGCTTGTGCGTTGAGTCTGATGCATGCGTACTTCGTCCACGCTGGTTTGTGATGGCGCTGCTTGACTTGTGGTACTGCTTGGCTTGTGATTCCTTGTGTGGTCGTGCGCTGAGTGCTTACTGCGGGTGGCAACCGTTATGTTTCGTTACACAACTGAAGTGTGTGGGTGTATGTACAGTGATTGACTACGTGCGAAAGGTAAATAATTTCATGAGTTCTGGCACCTTTTTTCTTACAAAAAAAAGCACTGGGTACAATGAATAATGTTTCATAAATTATACTTATCTCCAGACTGTCCTGAAATGAAGGGTGCTGAGAGGTTATCAGTTGTAACCACATCATTTGCTTTCAGTTTACAGTGATTAAATGCTTCCTCTTTATATACAGGCTTATAAAGATTAACCCACTATCAACACCAATAAAACAACACTAATTAAGCATGGTGAATAACTGTGAAGCACTTTGTTGCAGTGTTTGCAGTGTGTGTACATGTGTATCATTCTCTCTCTCTCTCTCTCTCTCTCTCTCTC
>NW_025335627.1:12434997-12738527 GCF_004798865.1 Varanus komodoensis
AGAGAGAGAGAGAGAGAGAGAGAGAGAGAGAGAGAGAGAGAGATGGGAAAAAAATCTGGGGCAGATTATAAAGTACTGTAGTTAGTCTGCATTCACTTTGGAAGCAATGCCATGATTACTATAAGCCGACATGAATTTTCCAAATCCTGCCAGACTAATCTGATTTCAGTTTTTGATCGGGTAACCTCTCTGGTGGACTGTGGGATTGCTATGGGCATAATCTATCTTGACTTCAGCAAAGCTTGACTAGCTAAAAGTGAGCTAGATGGAATGATTATCAGGTGGGTCCACAGTTGGCTACAGAATCAGACTCAAAGAATGCTCATCAAAGGCACCTTCTCAAACTGGGGAGAGGTCACAAGTGGTATACTCCAAAGTTCAGTCCTGGGCCCACTGCTTTTCAAAATTTTTATGAATGATTTAGATGAGGAGGTGCAGGGAATACTTATTAGATTTGTAGATGGCACAAACTGGATAGGATAGCTGATACCCTTGAACACAGATACAAAATTTAAAGTTATCCTGGTAGTTTGGAGTGCTAGGCTGGAAACAACAGAATGAAATTTAACAGGGACAAATGCCAAGTTCTATAACTAGGAAAATGAAACTAACTGTGCAGTTACAAGAAGGGGGATACTTGGTTCAACAATATTATCGGTAAGAAGGATCTTTGTAATTCACAAGCTGAATATGAGTCACTGCTCTGAAGTGGCTGCAAAAAGGGCAAATGCTATTTTAGGCTGTGTTAGTAGTAGTATCACTTCCAGATCATGTTAAGTACTAGTTCCTCTCTACTCACCTGTGGTTAAGCCCCATCTTGAGTACTTTACTTTAGGTACCATAGTTTAAGAAAGATGCAGAGTTCTTTCAGGGAGGGAAAGGGTTCAGGGTAGGGGGGCAACTAGGATGATCCAGGGGCTGGGAACAAAGCCCAGTAAGGGGGAAAGAATTGGGCTTGTTTAGCCTTGGAAAGAGAAGACTGAGGAGAGATAAGATAGCACTTTTCAGATATTTGAAATGTCACACGGAGGAGGGTCAGGATCTCTTCTTGATCAAGCTAGACTGCAAGGGCACATATTATTATTATTATTATTATTATTATTATTATTATTATTATTATTATTATAACATTTCTATGCCGCCCCTTGCCGAAACCTCGGGGCGGCTTACAACATGATGAATAGGCTTACATTACAGGAATGCAGGTTCTGGTTGAACGTCAAGAAAAACCTCCTCACTGTTAGAACACTGTGACAATAGAATGAAATACTCCAGAAGTTTGTGGGCTGTTTCACACTGGACACCTCCAAGATGCAGCTGGGCAGACATCTGTTAACGACACGCTGACTTGGAGTCCTGCACTGAGCAGGCAGTTGGGCACAATGGCTTTACTGTCTCCTTCCAACTCCAGTGTTCTATGATTCTGTGCTCCTGTGGGACTGGAATTGAAAAGGGTTTAAATATATGTTTGTTTTAAGCCCATTCTAGCAAGTCTAGATTAACCCTTAAAAGGTTCAGTAAGGTAATTGAGGGAGAATCCTGACCATACAAAGTTCTAAGATAGCTTGAATCAATGGACACCCTTTTGCAAGGTAGAACACAATGTATTATTGTATTTCTATCACCCAAGAAAGTACTTTCAAAGATCATGCACTTGATTGATGGAGAACAATCTGGAAATACTGAAAGACAGAAACTTGTTCTAAGCTTATCCCATCCCATACTCAGTTATGGACTTGTTTGACTGTTGAGTTTAAAATAGTATTATTTAATTTTATCATCATTGGTGGGAAACTCTTCATTCTGACAGTATAGGCTAAATTGTCCAAATAATATGGATATATGAAATTAGAATAGCATCATCTACATAGAGGAGGATCGAAATCTTATTACAACTGCCTTAACTGAGAAATGTTGCTTTTAAGGAACTCAATTTCATTTAAAATAAATGAAAAAGAAGAGCAAGTTAAATCCTTGTCTCACACTTTTGTATCTGACGTTGGATGGTTGTCCATTGCATCCTCCTTTTAATTCTTAAAGATTTCTGAGAGTATAAACTCAGAATAATTTAGTAGCTGTGCATCAATACCCAGGACTTGCAATTTATTCCACAAATGCTTCCAAGGGATAGAATTAAAGGCAGCCATGATAACTGAATGAAGTCAAGAAACTAAAGCAGCAACATGTTTGCAGAGTTGCTCCTGGAACAAGCTACAAAACCTTATTTCCTGTTTCCAGAAATGGCTCCATAATCCTTCTTGTCACCATATGATAGTGTCATTGTAATCAAGTAAATCCTTCTGTGCAATGAAGGAGTGAGACTGGGACGTTCCCCAATTAGTGACTGATCTGGAAAGCAAAAGTCTAAAGAAGAGTGAGCGTGTGGCTAGAGTTGCTCAAAGCTGAGTGAGAGGGTAGACAGGAAGAGCAAGCACAGACCTGAAATGTCTTGCCATCTGACAAAATTGCATCTCCTCACTTTTCCTAAAGAGGACTCCGCCTTCTATGAAAAACAAAGGTTTTAATTAAGAGCTATAACGGCATGTGACTGGACTTAATCCTCTTAGTGCTGCTGTTCCATTCTTGCTCTCCAAATGTATCTGCAGCTGGGAGCATTTTAGCACCAGTCTCCCTACAGTGGCTAGTGGATTTGAGATTATGCCATCAGTTTGGTAGTGCAGAACAATCTTTATGGCTAATTCTGTAGCATATTTCACTGCTGCAGTGGATATTTCACTGAGTGAGATTCTTTCAGCTTTAAATCTCTATCACTCCAATAATGTGGGTGCCCAGCAAAATTAACTGTAGCCAGGGTGATACAGAGTCTGGGTTTGCACAGCAGAAGGTCAGTAGAGCCCATTGTGGTAACAGCTGCAGTGGGCTGCCATGTCTTCCAAACCTGGGCCATTTCCCAGGCCCCAAGCCACCCTGACAACCCATGGATGGTTCTAGAGCTTGCTTTACCCACTACAGGTTGTCATCCTATCCCAGGGGATCAACCATCCCTGTACGTGCCACTTGGCAAGAGCAGCAGAAAACCCTTGCTTCTCTTGCAGAGCTCACACAGGCCACACTGAGCGGTGGCTGTCACTAGCTGCTCTTCTCCCATACCAACCACCTCTCCTTCTGCAAGTGGCACATTTTATTTCCATGTTTCCCATCTCCTCCTCCTGGAGATTACCCCTTACCAATGAGGTCTTTTGCTTTTCTGGTTTGGACCTGAGTGTTCTTGACATCCTCACCCTTTTCTACCCTTCCCCAAGTATCCAGTGTGAGTGACCCCAGTTATGAAAGAATGGTGTTTTGACAACTAGTTGTCATACTCAGGCTTCCTTCAGAAATGGGCTTTGGAGAAGGCTAATCGGGAATTGTAGATAGGGACACAGTCAGCTGCAAGATCTGTGCACATTCACACCCCTTAATTAACCCTGTTAAAAAGAATTAAAAGGAAGGTGGAACATACGTGGTATGGAAGCTGCACATATGTACAAGCCAAGATGCAGTGGCTGGAGGAAATTTATTTAACATTTTTGTATACCGTTGCACTAGCCTCATGGCTCTCTGGACAGTTTGTAGAATAAGAAAAACCTTTGACAAAGCATAAACTACATGATCAAATTAAAATATCATCTATAAAACCATAAAAGAATAACATATCCCCATCACAGCAGGAACACCAATCAGTTAATAACGTGCATTAGGAAGCAGAGTGTCATGCTTCTGGTAACTGGAGGCGAGGGTGCTCAGCCTTCCCACTGTGTACCTCTAACAGACTTCTGCTGGCAGGCAGAATAAGCCCTCTTGGTTTCAAAGGAAACCGACCCTGCAAATTTTTCTTGCTGCTGTTCCTGTAAGATTGCATGGAATAATTTTGCCAAGCCTCTGAAAAAAAACTAACTTTCTGAATCTGGTTTCCACCCAAGCTGTCAAGGGGCAGCTTGTAAGTTTGCAACTCGTGCTGATTTTGTGGCATGGTCCAGTTTTTTTCTTGCCTTTTGTACAGTGTCCTTGCATCCATTAGAATGAAGAGCCTGCTCTTCCATTTCTTGCTGTGCAGTTTCCCATTTCCTTGGCCACTAGACTTCATTTCAGCTTTGCTCTATTTGTCTCATTCCTGGCAGTGTCATTTGTACTCATCCTTTGCTCTTCCCCAGTAGCTGGTTGAGTGACTTCTGACCTGGAAGTCTCATCTTCTAGCACTATCACGTGTTTCATTTTGGATTGTTTCATCACAGGGTTTTCAAAGTGTGACAAATGCCGAAGCGGTTTGCCATTGCCTCCTGTGCTGTACTGGGCAGGGTTAGCTTGAGCATCAATGCCATTGTCTCTGGAAGACCCTCAGCCAATGTCTCCTTCAACTACAGCTGCTGCCCAGGAGCTGCCCTCCAGGCTCCTCCGCTCCCATCCCCATGAGAGAGATCCGGTCTCTTCTGCTGATGGGACCACTGCACCCAAAGAGGGTGGGCGCACCTTAGTCTGGTGTCTCTGCTTTGACCTTTCCTCCTTGGGTGACCCTGCCAGAAGACCAGCCGTTGAGGGACTCTGGCCTCCTGGTGGCATCACCTTCAGCTTCTCTGACACTCTCAACCTCCCTGACCACATTTAAGAGGAAATTGGTTAGAAGAGGATCAACACAAATCTAATGTCTTAAATTAAGATTGTAAAGAATATTTTTGTGACCTGTTTACTCCCACATTTCAGAGATTACGCAGCAGAATGAGCAGCAGGTGCAGGCTTGCTCATTGATAAGTCATGGTGGGAGAGACCCTGATCAGACACTGGTTCTGATGTGGGAGTAAGATGGTGCTACAAGGACACAGGAAGAGTGCCTACTCTTTTTCCCTTGAGGCACCTGGAGAAAGCCTATTTATTCACCTGGTATTTTAGAAATTGAAAGGTTTTCATCTTGATGTTAACATTGTATTGTATTTTTGTCTGCTGTTGTGCCTCTTACACAGCTTAATTGTTAATCTGTTGCTCTTCTGTTCGTTTTAATGGTTTATTGATTTAGTTGTTAGTGTTTTGTTGTTGTTGTTTTCTTTTAATTCTGTAAACTACCTAGAGAGCATTTTTGGCTATTGGGTGGTATGCGGATATAATAATATAAATTCTCACTCTAGAATAATAGGAAAAGTAATTCAGTATGACTAATTCAAACATACGCATGCACTCACTGCTTAGAAACAGAGGCTCTTTTAACAGCAAAGTGCAGTGGGAAAGGAGCAAATGTGAGAGTTTGTGACCTGAGTTAACCTCCTTCAGAGACAGTTTGTTTACAGCCACTTAGGCTTCCCTGAGGTGGTAAAATTGAGTCTGGGCTGTAACACCTCAACTACAGGCAGGGACTTGCATGAGTAAATGCTACCCCTCACAAAATCAGCCCCTCCACTTAGTTGTGGTCCCTGGAATGCTGGCTGTTATTATGTAGGAGTGTGTGCACACCCAAGGAACTTTTCCATTATGTGAGCCCCTTCCTGTTGTCTGAGGTGGAGCAGACATGGGCCACCTGGTGCCTTCTAGATAAAGGAGATTCTGATTCCTGTCAGCATTGGCCAATAGGAAGCAATTATGGGAGTTAGTCCAGGCATTTGGAGGCCACCTGAATGCCTGCTGCTGCAGTATATTAGTGGAAGCTAGGCCAGAGTTAAGCTATTATTTTTAAGTCCTTTAGTTTTAGAAAAAGTGTTGAGCATAGGGGTATAAGAACTAGCTTAGAGTAACCTTTAAACAGCCAGGAGCTTTTCTTTATCTACAAATGTATGTTTATTGATAGTACATGGATTTTCTTGGCCAAGGATTTGGGGAGCTGAAGTTTGTGCATAAGTGAATTAGGCACTGTGACCGCAGGTCACTGTGTTCCAAGACTTACAGAGTGAAAGAGAATTCTGTCTCCATATGCTTTTTATTTCTACATTTGCATCTCAGCTTGGCTCCTCCTATACCATGAGGAAGGTATCCCCATTCTCCTGTGCAGTCTTGAATCTGTTTCTACTTGGTTCACTGTGCCGTTTATATAGCTTGTTCTTTCAGAACAAACTGATTGCAAGAATTTTGCTTTCTTATTATGGATGCTGGGATTTTACTTGAAATGAACAACAGCCAACTGTTTAAAGTAATTTGTTTTAAAAAAAATCCGGCTTTAAAGTGTGCCACAGATCAAACTGTAATTTTCAGTGTGCAAAGCGCTTTATACCATCTGTTGATTATACCAGATTAAAATCATGCAAAGATTTTAGTTTTGATGGACTCATGTGGATTGGTCACAGCTTAAGCAGAAGTGGAGTTTTTCTTTCACTCATGGTACATAAACTGTGTACCAGGTAATCACAGGAAAAAGGAAAGCATATCCAAACCATCTTTGAAAAATATCCCAAATTGGTGTCCTCATTACTGAGAGAATTATGTCAGAAGCCAGCAGTACATTTCACAAGAGACCTACATGATGAATTCCAGGGATTAATCAAGCTTCTCTCATGGAATGTTAGTCCTGCAGCACAAAGAAACCAGCCATCTAATGAGAGAGGGATAGAATGTTTTGCGAACGCTTAATGTGCAGCCTCTTGGCATGATGTTTGTTTAAGCCTTGTGTTAATCGGACTTGCATTTAACAGGAAGCCCTTTTTAAATCTTAGCTAAGTTCATTGAACTAAAAGTCTTGTAGGAATTAGAATACATATTGGAATAATTGAACATTTGGAGTTGAGATGGATCAATGTCTCCTTGTGAACACAGCATCATGAACTAGCTTTGAAGGAGTCTCATTGAACCTCTCTTCCAAATCATTAAGGCTTAACCAGAACGTACAATAAGATAGATATTCTAAATGTTGTGTTTAAGCTTTCTCTTGGAAACCAAGGAAGGAGTTTCCATAACCTCCCTGGATAGCTTACAGATAAGCTTATATAGTTTCTTGCTTGGTCCTGATGTGACTACTACATGGCTTCTGACTAGTTTCAGAAATGTTTCTCACTATCAGAGACCCAGCAAATAGAAGGCCTCTTCCCAATTTTTGTTTTCCCACCCATTTTTTTTTTTTTCACTGAGGAAAGGAAGCTGCTTTACACTAGATGGAACTGTTTTTCAGGGTTTCAGAAAGAGGTTTTCTACATTGCCTGCCACTTTACACTTTTAATGGGCAGTAGAAGATACTTGGGATTAATTAAAAGGCATCTTGAGAACTGTAGAATAAAGTTTGAGAACCTCTCCCTGTCATTTTTAGCAAGTAAATAATTAAGAACCGGTTTACCTTTAAAAGGTAAAGTTGCTTTTAAAAGGCCACAAACCTGACGAACTGCCCCCACACCCCAAACTTTTCAGCTGACTGTAGGCTTGCTTCCTGTGTGTGGTGGTGGGAGCCTGTTTATCCTGTTCAGGATCCTGTTTATCAATCTTCCTTCCCCATCATCTTCTAAGGTTGCACTTGCAACCTTGGAAAGAAGAGTTGCCATAGACTTCTGTGAAGAGGAAACGGGATGTGGAGCTCTGCAGCAACCTCTGATGCCCCAGGTGCCATCTCGGGGCCGTAGGATTACTCTGCCCCTCTCCCTCCTGGAATCCTGGAGAAGACATGTTCTGGCCCTCTCATACTTTTGTGTGTTGTAATTGCATGTTAAAGTACTTACAGTTGACAGTTCCTGTGGAACTGAATTACAACTCCCAGGTATTTAAAAAAAAAGTTCTGCAGATCTTTCTGTGAAAGAAAAAGGAATGTGGTGTACAAGAAGTAGTTGCACTGAGCAGGTTAGCTGTTCAACCTATGTGCATGCTGGGTGGATGAAAATCAATGATTTTGAAATTTATTTATATTTTAAAAAGAAAAATAATTGATTTGAATTTTTTATTTAAACCTGTTTTTACTTTTTAAAAGTCATAAATAAAATACTAGATTTTTCACTTGTTTTAAAAATAGCATGGTTGCAATTACATCTTATTATAAACTTGCTCAGCATGTACTTACAGCCTCATAAAATGAAATAATGGCTCTGTCATGCTCACAAATTCATTTTTGGTTTTCCTCTCATGAAAATGGCTCTCTCTAGGCTACATACCAGCTCTGGCTTTGTAAACGTCCTGAGCTTTTGGTTTCTGCTTCTCTGACGAAAGCCTCATGTGCAGAGTCAAAGGCAGAGTGCAGAGGACTCTTGTTTGTTCTGTTCTTTTGTCGGAGTGGAACTGAGCCAAGCACAGCAGAGGGAGCTTGTTAAGACAAAGAAACAGTATAGCACAGTGGGTCATCATTTTGATTTCCAAAGAAAAATACAACAAAAATGGGCTTTGAATGATATAAATTAATTTTTCGTATTTTAAGAAATATAAATACTAAGTTTCTCTTAAATAATAACTAGGTTGACATTAAATAATCTGGCTATAAATGTGCTAGCCATACAGTTAATATCTACATTGAATCAACTTCTTTTCCAGATGCATTTAATGAAAGGAGCCATTCTTACCTACACAAAGAACCAATCTGATCATTGCTCAAATATGAATATTTATCCTCTACCTAAAATTTCACTTTCGCCTGATGAAAATAAAACTGTTCTAGTCTACCCAGTCACTATCAAACTTTGTTTTGACCTGCCATTCGTGGACTTTTCATATTCATTTAGTCCATTTTGAGGGCAAGGCTGAGCCAAGGCAGAGTGAAAGGGAAAGGAGCAGTACTAGAAAGAGAAAGAAGACAAAAGTATCTTGCATGTGCCCACGTATGCTTTGGGTCTAATCCTACCACAGTTAACTATTCGCTGAGTTCGATGGCACTTCTTTCTGAGGAGACATGTGTAGGATTGAGCTGCAAAACTCAAATTCTCCTGTGTGCTGGTCTGGAGCAAAGAAATGCAAAGCCAGTTTGGATGAATGCAAGTGTGTCAGGAATATTTATTTAGTTGTTAAGTAGTATGATTTCTTAGTCAGAGTTGCATCTTTGATGAAGAAATATCCAAAAAAGTGTAAGTGGGCAACTTCATTTAAATCACCTTGTTTTAACAACATCCACTCTGTGGATCGCACCCAATATTAGTTTTAAAATAACTGTGCAAAAAAGTGTTTTCATATGTATCACTGGTCATCTGAGGCATGGTAAGTAAACAGGATCCCATTATATTGGAATACAATATTTTCCCAGTTGTATTTGGAATTATTTATAGCAGGTGTCCAATTGCTGTGAATAGGATGTTTCTCTGGACATGTATGTCTTGTGCAAGGGAGAACTAAGCACACAGTGCAGTGATTTCAGGTTTTCAGAGCTAATTCTTCTATTAAGCTGTAGGATTTCATACTGCTTTTGCCATTATACCTGTGGCATTAAGCACAAGAGATCGCTGTACAAATTGCCCTTTCTCAAATGGAGCTTAGCCTTAGGGCTGGATGTGGTGGAAACCAAGGCTACAATCCTACCAAAGTCACTGGGGAAAAGAAAAATAACTGGCTTACTGATATCAGTGGCACTATCTTCCTGGTTAGAACTGGATCCAGGTGACTCCAGTTCGTGTGTGTGCATTCCTACGTATCTGTGTGTTAAATGGCAGCATACAAGGAGCATTCAATGTATTCTCTGTATCAGCATGAAGAAAAAGGAATAATAAATTGAAATAATTTTTATTTTTCAATGTAATCCCCCATAACGTCAATACACTTATTACATCTAGAAATTAACTTTTCAGTTCCCTATAAAAAATATTCTTCCTCCTTGTCTAAAAAATGTGCGTTAATTGCCGCCTTGAGCTCTTCATCGTCGGAAAATCGCTTTCCACAAAGATCTTTTTTTTAAATTTGGGAATAGGTAGTAGTCACTGGGGGCCAGGTCTGGGCTATAGGGTGGGTGGTTTATTTCTTCGAAACCACAGTCTCACATAGCAGCCTTCGAAACCTGTGCCGTGTGAACGGGCGCGCTGTCGTGAAGAAGCAACACACCTGCGGTCAGTTTTCCTACCTTTTTTCTTTAATTGCTTCTCTTAAATTACACAGAGTGGTTGCGTAAGATGCTGCGTTTATGGTTTCACCTTTTTTGTGTACTCGATCAATAAAATTCCCTTTGAGTCCCAAAACACTGGGGCCATGATTTTTCCGGCCGATGGAGTGACTTTGAATTTCTTCAGAGGGTCAGCACCTTTTTTATGCCACTGCATGGACTCCTGCTTACTTTCAGGATCATAGTGATGAACCCAAGTTTCATCTCCAGAAACAATCCAGTCGAAAATACTTGATGGATCTTCACCACAGAGCTCTAAAAACTCCCTGCAGCACTCGACTCGCACTTGTTTCTGAGGCGCCATGAGCATTCGTGGCACCCATCTTGCACAGACCTTTGAAAGGTTAAGATGGTCATGAAAAATAGTAAATATGGTACCAACGGAAAGGTTTGTCATCTCTGCTTACATTTTGATTTTTATTCGGGCATCTTCCAATACAAGTTTCTCAATTTTTTTCACATTTTCTTTCGTAGTGGTAGTAACCGGCCCGCCCAAGCGATGGTTGTCTTCAATGCTTTCTCTGCCCCTTTTAAGTTCATTTGACCACTTTTGAACAGTAGATAATGAAGGTGCAGAGTCCTGGTAAACAGCCATCGCCTCTTTTGAATGTTTTTTTGACTTTTTCCTTGTTTTGTAAGGAACTTAATCACAGTGCGGTGCTCGATTTTCTTCAGCATTGTCACAGCAGTCGTCATGGTCATCTTTCACTGAGGATTCCTAGGGAACTAATGATCACACTTAACTGAAATCTTGCATGTATACCCTCAGATAGTGTCATTAGCTAATGAAATAATTAAATTACCCACATCAATAGCAAATCAACCCAATACCGAGAATACATTGAACGCCCCTCGTACCTAGTGCTCCCACTGCATTGTGCACTGAACTGAGCTCTTCCACGTGCTGATTCTGGTAGCAGCTGAGCAGGCCAGTTCAGTGAGTGGATAAGAAACCATCCGAGAACCTATCCTGGGTCCGAGGAGATAATTGCAGTAAGTAATGAGTGAGATGCTTTTTATAGTGTAACTTCTGGGGATCTTGGTGCCATGCTATATGCTATCAGATAGGATGCAGGCAGCTGATAACAAACCTGTATTTGCATCTCTATTTTTCTCCTTTTTATGGCTTTGTAAACTGTCTTTATGTGTGATTGATGTCCCACTGAACTTTTTTAAATGGACTGGCTTTTTGTTAGGTTAATATTAAGGATCATACTATAAAGCTTTTTTTTGTTTGTTTGTTTAGAAATCTGTGTTTGATTGCTGTGGTGAACTGGGCATCCCAATTCTGCTGACCTGCTTCAGCTGTAGTAGCATAAGCTATTTTCTGCAGCAGTAGTAGCACTGACCCCCCCGCCCCCCCATCATCTATCCTGGGAAGAGGAAGATTGGTCACTGACTCAAGGACCTTCCAAATGTGGGCATCTTCTAGCACTATGCAGTCTTTACTTTTGCACCGTAAGCAGAATTGCTATCGCCTCACCACGCGCCAAAGGGTATGGTGCTTTCATGGGTGGAGTGCACACATCCAGACATGTTCCATCTGCTGAGAGGGTGTGACAGACTGGGTAGAATTTCCCCATTTCTCCCAACTCAGGCTCTCTTTCATTATTCCCAAACCCTCCATTTGATTGATTTGCTAAAGTTACTTCTTCAAACAAATAAGTGGGGACAACAGGTGGAACTGGCCAGTTGTGTGCCAGTTTTTACCCCTTTCCCTGCCTGCAGGACTTGATAAGCTTTAGCAGCCGTGCACCTCAATCCGGGCACCCTTTGTTCCACTTTAGGCAGCATAAGTTCTTGAATCAGCCTTGTCAGATTCCCCCGCCCCCCTCCCCTTTTGGGGGCAGGTAGTTGTTTTCTGCTTAAAAAACCAAAAAACAAGTCTGTATTAGTACTGTTCAGCTGTTTTTCTGCTATGTTTTTATTTTTATTTTAACCTTTGAAATCTGCAACCTGTCCTACAGAACACTCTCTTAGGTCCAGGTGACTTATAAATGTTTTAATTAGATCCTTGCACAGAGACTTAGGTTCCCATACACACAAATGTGCCCTATAGATCTACTGTTTCTTACTGCATTTCAACATCTTTAATCCCCTGCTGTTTACTATCAGTATATAATATCGATATAGTATACAGTATACTACTGTATCCCATATCCAGTGTGCATGAGGGTATAAGTGAGAATTATTATATGGGAATGCCCCTTCATGCATCCATGTGGTGTAGTGGTTGGAGTCCTGGACTGGGACTTAGGAAGACCTGGATTCAATTCCCCTCATGAAGCTTAATGGGTGACTTTGGGGCCAGTCACTCACTCTCCCCTAACCCACCTCACAGGGTTGTTGTGGTGAGGATAAAATGGAGAAGGAGCAGAGGATCATGTATGCTATTCTGGGATCCTTGCAAGAGGAAATAGGGTGGGGATAAATGTGTTGTAATGTAATATTAATCTGATTATTATTCAGTTCTTAGTAGTTTATGCCAAAAGAAAATAATTCACTTTTAGGTGTCACATGTGTTTTTTTCACCTGCCTTCTCCCTCTGACTTTATCTATTTGCAGTCTGACTCCCAAGTACAGCAAAACCTCTAATGTAAAAAAGAGACCCTAGTTAAAGTTTTCTGGCAGGCATATACAAGTTTTAAGAACACTTCTTCATGATCCCCGCTGTAGTAGTACGTTTGAAAATAAGACCATTAGGCTAAGAGTATAGATTAGAGAAGTGAAACCAACTGTACCCAAGAGATACTCATGCAGTTTTTGTTTTTTTTTTTTTAATATGATGTTTTGCCAAATCAGTCATTCTAATTGCTTTTGTTTTGCTTTGTTCTTAGTGGGGAAGCTGACTGTTGTGAATTCTGGGGAAAGCTGCCCTAGTGGAATGGGACTTCCTGCCTCTGTTCTGGACTCAGCTGATAGCTCTGGCCTCTCCCATAGAAATGGGACCTCTTTAGTGCTTGTAGCAGCAGTGTCCCAGATAAAGACAGTGTAGCATTTTTGGAATACACCCAAGAGTGTTGACTTTCAGTCTGTCCTCTCCCGCTGTCTTCAATATTCAGTCCTGAATAAAGTTTCAATTCTCTCTCTCTCTCTCTCTCTCCCCCTCCCTCCCTCCCTCCCTCTTGGTATTTTGTACTTTTGGCAGAACAAGGAAGAGGATGCCCATTATTTACTAATCAAACTTTGAACAAAAAGTGTCTGCTTTCTAATACAAAACAATCAGATATTATAAATAGATGTGTGCTTTCCTGTAGAGTATTTTTTACATGTTTCTTCTACTGAACCCCAATATTATGACATCTTAAGCTTTCCAGATCCAAGGACACTTTGAAGTGGAGCCTTCCATTGTAACTCTTTTGAAAAGGGTAGCCATGCTAATTTTTCATAGGCTTCTGTTCCCTTAAAAAGGAACACATTTCTTATGACGTAAGATTTTATGGATTCTAGAGACCAGATTCATGAAAATGTGGCATAAGAAGTGTGATCCTTTTTCAGGTTCCAGAAAACTTAAGTGATGAATGCCAACGAGGCTGTAACCAGAATGAGCCACTGAGGTTTGCCATAGTAAGACGGGGTAGAGGAAGAACATGGTGAAAAGCAGGCATGTCCTTTTTCCACAAAATGTGGGCAAAATGTAGAAACAAAAAATGGAAAATGGGTGGAGCTCCCGGCGTGTTTTGCTGAAAATTCCTCCTGGCTGTGCTGGCTGGGAACTATGGGAATTGCAGTCCAAAACCAGTGGAGGGGTCACCATTGGGGTAGGCTGTGGTAGTTTATGCATGAAAAGGAGGAAAGTTCTACCCAAAGAACCATCTGGAAAAGAACTGAGTGTGCCCAGTAGCCTCCAGAAGCCCCTGGCCTGGAGGGTTCACTTGCAGATGGAGAAGGTGGTGCAGATGTGTGCGGGGGAGAGAGTTTATGTGTAGTTTTAAGTGGAAAGGGAGACAGGAAGTCTGGAAGAGTGCCACTGGTGGAAAGGAAAGCAGAGAGAACTATTAAGAGCCTTTTAATACGTATGCACAAAGAAGTTTAAGCCAGACAACATGTGGATCATGAAACAGAAGATAGGTTTTAAATTGCAACTAGCAAGATGGAGAATTCTGGCAGCAGACCTCTGAAAGGAGTAAGTCAGTCATGTTGGAGGTAAGGAAAGCCAGAGAAAAGATTGCTTCAAACAGTGTGTACCCATGGAAGGAAGTGTTCCTGTACTTGCGAGGTTTCCTTACAGTGGCTTGGTTCTCCTCAGTTAGGCTGGAGATCTCCAGCTGATGGAAAGCAACAAACAGCTACAAATTCATTCCATTCTCTCTCTCTTTGGTTGCATTATGCCTAGCTCAATTTTTTTAAAAATAACAAAAACAGAACTCATATTTGACACAAAAATAAAACAATACAAATAATATAGTAATGGTAAACATATTCAAACAATGCAATAATAACAGTGCCACCTCCACCAGGACCAGCAGATACATGCTACTTAGTGCAAAATCATGTATTCATTCAGGTTGCTCCATTCCCACTCCACTTCCAGAACTACATTGAATCTTGTGGTGGCACACCTTCCTTTCCCTTTATTAAAACATATCCAATAAATGGTTTCCAAATATCTTCAAAATTATTTTTACTTATCAAACCTTTTTCCCACTTAATATTGCAAGTTAACTTAGCTATATTCCAGACTTCTTTATACCAATCATGTATTTGGTAATCACCTTTTACTTTCCAGTTCATTCATTCCATTCGCAAAGTTTGCATGATGGAGCATTAATGGAGGCCACTGGATCTTGGCCAAGATGCAGAAAACAGCAGGGAAGAGTTCCAGTGCATGCCAGCTTCTGATCTTAGGGTTACTGAACAAAACTCAACGTGACGCTTTGTAATTGGACTTTGTTAACCTTTTTAAACGTTCCTGGGGGTCTTGAATAAGACTGCTGGCTAGCTTTTGCTGCATGAACAGCACATGTTTTCCCCTGTGGTTACCTTCTGCCTCGTATGTGTAACTGAGGTGGGTGTTGACTGGCTGCAGAGGCACATCAGATTGTCTGAGATAACACAAGCCTGTGTGCAGACATGTGGCTACTCTGTTAAGGTTTGCACAAGCCACACATTTAGAGAGCAGACAATGCAATTCTTAGCAGAATGAAAAATGCCAAGCTATGTTTAAGGTTTAAATATGATACATACATAGGCTTTTCAGCCATTCAGTATCCACACCAAGTTTAGAAGACATTTTAGGAACTTTAAGGAGAACAGTGTGTATGATACAATTTTTATATTAATCCTTTAATCTGTTGCTATTTTCTTAAAACTGAATGTCAGCTAAAATAGATTAGTGTTTTTATGAATAGTCGTTATGCTTTTAAATGACTGTTCTGGTGTTTGGCTTGCCTTGTGATTTTATTGTGCCCTCTAGTGGGGAAGTTGCATAGTCTGCGACACCATTGGAATTCAAAAGGTCCTCACACGAGTGCCTGTGGGGCAAACTAAGCAGCTTTGGGACATGCGGGGCTCCTGAATGGAGTACATTGCTACATCTTTTAATAAAGGAAACGTCTCCTGATCTATGACGATTACAAACACATTCAGGAGTGAAGGCAGTGGATCTCTTTCTTTTCAGGAATGGCAAAAACTGAACTATGACATCTATACCTTACGTCAGATGCGAAGGGAGGTGAGAAGTAGATGGAAACACATTTTGGAAGATTTGGGTAAGCGTTTAAGTTGCATTTGCTTCTATTCACATGAATTTAAATAAGTCACTAGATTACTGTGTAAGGAATCAACTTGAAAGAGGTCATCTGCAATGCAGGAGTGAAGCACCCACCCTGGCACCCTCCTGATGTTTTGGACTTCTGCTGCTCAGGGCCAATGGCAACTGGAGGAAGAACAAAACGTGTATGTTTTGGGCTTTTCCCCAGATCGCTTCCTGATGCAAGGAAGCAACAGATGCCAAAGTGTAGGAGAGTCCTATGCCTAGGAGGAGAGAAGGCAGGGTTTCCACTTGCGGCAGCTGTGCGGCTGGTTGAGAAGACCTTGTTTGTTTGGCAGAGAAGATGAATGAGCGGATGCAGGGGGGAGTCTCTGTGATCAAGGAAGAGTCTTCACTGGTGTCCCTTCATCACATGGTGCTTTGATGCTCTTGTACAAGCCATTCTTGTACTTTTCAAAAAAAAAAAAAAAAAATCATACGGTGTTGGCCCAGTAAAGCTGGGATCCCATTTCATATTTCAGGGTTGGGGAGAGTTCAGAAGGAAGGGTGATATTCTCATTTAGGTTTAGTGGCCTGACACTAGATACATTACAGATAAAATTGTGACATGAAAAAGTGTAGATCAAGAGAGATTGCTGTAGTTGAAAAAGGGAATGTTGCAGCACCTGAAAACTAAGGGCTTCTCTGCATGATTTAACCCAGTGCTTTGCCAAGGTTTGTTTGTTCATTTTGTGCAGAGGAGAAATAAGGTCCTTTTTCATGAGGTGTGCCTGACACCTCTTCCTGCCTTCCTCTGTGTCCCATTACACAACACAACATGGTGCTGTGGAATTGGAAGAATATATTAGAGTATGTCTAACACTTCTGTAGCAGTAATGCAGCCATGTAGGAATATGCCAGACTTGCTTTGCTCTAAAACTAAAGCCGCAGAAATGGCTGGAAACTTGGGCAAGGCCCCAGTGGGTGGCAATCCAGTGGCCACAGATTTCCTTGAGTGAGGATCGCAAGCACACAAGAGCTGCCTCTGCAGACCAGCCCGAGCCCATTTGCACATCACTGCTGTAATAACAAACGAAGCAGTTTCCCTGTCCTTTCAGTTTCCAAGCCACCTGGACATGCAATTGCTTGTTGTGGGGTTTGCTTGGCCCTCCACAGGCAACCCAGCCCATGGGTGGGGGCAAGCCCAAGAACCAGCAAGCTGCTTGGGAAGCACAATGCAACCCCGTGCTTCCACTGCTGGTGCCAGCACTCCCCCTCCCCGAGCCCACTCGGAGCTTGAAGCAGTAGTGTGCAGTGGCGATGCCGCGGTCTGCGCATGGCTTGCCTCAAGCCCAGGTAGTGTGTGGCGGATACTGAGCTGCCCCCATCCTGGTCCTCCAAGTGTGAACCTGCCCAGTCTGTAGGACCAGTAAGTTACCCGGAATTCCAAGTGCTACTGAGGGATACTTCCACATGCTCTGAAATGGTTCTTATTCCCACCAAACGGCTTTCATTAAGCCTTTCAAAAATTCCTTAAGCCTGTCTTTGTAAGAGCAGCTATGGTAGTGTGGAGAGAAACATCTGATAAACATGAAAGAAGAAATAGATTTTCCGAATTCTGTGCAATGACGAGACATTTCACTCTTTGCACCTCTTGCTTTACCCCACGTCTGAGTGAAATTTTGCCTAACATTAGGGAATGTTGGTCCCTTCTGCAGCAGTATGTCCTAAATCTAATGTTCTCCAAGAGTGGAGTATTGGTTAAGATGGGACTCCAAATTCTTCTGCCTTAGGTTTTCAGAAGGAAGCAGATACACTGTTATCAGTGACCAAACGAAGCATTATTAGTGACTCCCAGAATATGAGCAAAGCCCGTGAGATCCTCTTAAAGCTGTCTGAAGAGACTACTATTTTCCCAAGAAGCTGGGAGCTTTCAGAGAGGTACCTCTTTGTGGTGGTAAGTCTCTACATCTCTCTTTCCATGATTGCTTTCAAGCATGCATTCATGAGACTGCTCTCAGAAGAGGCACCCAATGTCACGTTCAGCATTTAAATCAAATGAACAAAAAGCCAAGCCAAACCAAAACGTGAAATTCAGTTGGACAATGGGACTATGTTGGTTTAATTTCTGTTAAATTAGGATAAAAACTATGACTTGGTCAGGCCTGTGTATTTTACAAGTTTCCTGTCCATTGGGCATCTAGCAAAATATTCTGCTTAAGTCAGCCTTTCTTTTGGAAATTTAGATTTCTTGTCCTTTTGGTTGTACAGAACACCCTAGAAGTGTGTGAACAATTTACTGTTTAAAGGCTAGGAAGCCATAGGGAGGGTCACTGTTCATAGCTTCCAGTAGCCAGAAAATGAGGGTGACATCCTTGGTACTCTCACTGGTGGAGCTGCTGCTGTCAACAGAACTGGGGTGTTGGGTGATCCCTCTTTCCTCCCGTTCTTGTGTGTGCTCGCAATCAGCTTTGGAAAGTTGGGAGATTTTCTGGAGCAGATTTCCAGGAGGCACAGGGGAGCCACAGCGGGGCAGAGAAAGTCTTGGCACATGAACAGACTTTCACTTGCATGGTGCTGGCTTCTCATGTGGGCTGTTTCATTTTGCCACTTGCCTCAACATACATCTTTCCAAACCCAGTCCAAAAAATTATAAATGTTGCTGAAAACTGCTGTTTTAAAAGATGAATAAGTGAATATACATACATAAGCAAATGTATGCTAACTGTTAGTATATTTATTTATTGTATTTATTATGTTTATACCTGTTCTTCTCCTGCAAAGAACCCAAAGCATCCTCTCCATTTTATCTGCACAGAAACCCTGTTAGGCAGATTAGGCTGAGGGTCTGTGACTCACCCACTGAGCTTCACAGCTGAGTGGGCACTTGAACCTGGGTCTCCCACGTTCTGGCCCAACCATCCAACCATTATGCCATGCTAGTATCATTTATTCTGAGGTAGAACTTTCTCTCCAAGAGTGCATACAGTCTTGCCCTCATGAATCAGTATTTATTAAAATACCCAACCCTTGCATTCGCAGTACAGAAGATTGTTTGTTTGAAGTTTTTCTGTACTGTCTTTCATGAAAAACCTCATGAGGGTTCACAAAATTTACAAGTGAAAAGGACAGATAAAGTTCATAATGTCCGTAAAACAATACATTTAAATGGACACTTGCATGCAGCAGAACAAAGAACTTGAACCAGTCACAAGTGCATTGCAGTGTGTTGCCAGAAGCCTAGCAGGGCTTGTCTGGCTGCCACCAGTCCTGCTCATTGTGGGTCCCCTCCGTGCCTGCCTGTCAGTAATGGAAGTGGCGCACCTGCGCTGCCTGGGGCACTGAACTTGACAGTACTGCAAGCTCATTTTGTTATGGAAGTGTAGCGATGAAGAGAGGGGTGAGGTGTTTTTGTTATGAAAGCCATAGAAGACACTGTTGACAGTGGCCTCTGCGTATCCTTTTGGCCGTTACAATTCTGTAGCTTTTTCTCTTGTGCAGGATCGTCTCATTGCTCTCGATGCTGCTGATGAATTCTTTCGAATCGCCAGCATAACGTATCCAAAAAGAATCTGTTCAGTGAAAGAAGAAGACAATCAGAAAATGGCCCAGTGTAATTCTGCTCTGTCATAAAGTACCGTTATCTCCGTACAACGATCCCCCATGGCTATTCCCCATGTTTGTATTTAAGTGACATTTTGATCAAGGGTAAACAAATTGGCTTCTACCATTTCATCAAGTTCTTCCTTATGTAGGGTATGTTGTGCCAGCAAATTCTCCGTTGCCCATCTATGCAATCGAGATTCTATGTTTCTTGTAATATTGGGTGACTCATGTTCTTTACAACAATGTTGTTGCTATCAATATAGCAAAAATTAGTTCCCAGCAGCAAAAGAATCTTATACGGGGGCTGACTGCACGATACAGCAGCCTGCCACGGGTTCTTCACCCACAGAGAAGGTGCAGTGTGTATGGCCACCATTTTGCATATGCAAATATCATACTGTGTAAACACAGCATGGTTGTCATACTATGTACACCTGGCAAGCATGGGCTATCTGGATTTGTATCACCCGTGATCCAGTTTAGAGTTTTGCAAGGGTTGTTTAGACCAGATATAACCTGCACTTGCCGGGTTTGCACAACATGACAACCCCTACGTTGGGTTTGCACATGCAATCTGGCACCTGCTGGTGCCACAGTTCATTGTGGGTTAAGTAACCCACCATAAGCTACAGTGTATCATCTAAATCTGGTTGCTGTCTTAAGCAGTATTTTTGGCAGGTGATGAAACAGAACATCAAATTCAGTTCTTTGCAGATGAGACTTTGCTTAAAGACGTAAAACAATCTTCCATAGCTATTTCGTATTGATCAGTCCCAACAAGCATGTTCCACTGTTCCACTGTGAAAGATTTTTGTGTAAGTATCTATTTTCAGATATTGTACTGGAAAGCAAATATAGCCCTCTTTTATAGGAAAACACTCTAGAAATTATCTTAGGCCTGATAACTGAGTGTAGGTGCTTCCTCTGCTCCCCTGACTATTTTGATTACATTTTGAACTTGAACATTCCTGTCTGCTTAAAGTTTGATGAAATTTGGGGCCAAAACAGACATTAATTTAAATCCATTTCTAACAGCAATGCCTTCCCCCTCCCCTTTTTATGCTAGAGTATATGCCAGGCCCTTAATCTGGATGGGACCCATAATAGGGAAAAGGTCCCAGCTTGGACTGTGGTCTCTAGGGCTGCTGTCAATTAAACATGAAAAAAGACATACCTGGTAGATAAAGAAATGCTTATTTTGGCCCTAAGCATTCAGTCACTGAGAGGCACAAAATGTTTGGCGTTTCTATTTTCATGTAACTGTTTAAACAAATGTGCGCTACTTTACAGAAACTTACACTGTGTTTGCGAATGATACGAAAACAAATGATATAAGATGTTTTAATATTGCCTGTATAGTATCTTGCTGTTTTTTGTCTGGCAATTAGCAATAATTTTAAACGACAGATATGCTGATGGCTCATCACCTTTTTTAAAAGCAAAAAGCCTGCTTCTCTCACCAAATGGTATTTGATTTTTGTGGATGCGACACAGTGAACAAAACAAGAGACTTTTTTAGTACTTATATGAGTGATGTTCATATACTTTTCTTGTTGAGCTGTGAGTGTGTTTTGTCACTTTTCCTAAAAAATGTTGTGTATCAATTATTTACATTGGTACCTTAAATTAATAAATAAAAGTCTTCTATGTGATTATTCTTTCCCCACCCGTTTTCTGAAGAATGTGTTATTTCTGGATTCACACTGAAAGAGAGCAGTGCATGTGAGACTCTGAGAACATGAGGCATGATATGTTTCCAGCTTTTCTCTAAGAACTGAAGAAGAGCTGTGCTGGATCGGACCACTGGTCCATCTCGCCCCCACTGGGCTAACTAGCTCCCCACAGGGCCCCAAAGGCAGGATGTGAGAGCAGCAGCACCCTCCTGCCCAAGTTCCCTAGCAGCTGGTGCAAGCAGGCACACTGCCTCTGATGCCGGAAGCCGCGTGTGGCTATCAGGACCAGTAGCCATCAACAGCTGTTCCCTCCAGGAATTTGTCCAATCCCCCTTAAGGTGTCCAGACTGGTGGCCATCATCATATCTCATGGAAGCGAATTCCATCGTTCAGCTGTGTGCAGCATGAAGATACGCTTTCTTTTTACCCGTCCAAAATCTCCCACCCGTATTCTACTTATTATGTTTTTACTATGACAGAGGAAGAAAAATGGCATGATCCTCTTTGAGCATAATCCTCTATACCTCTACCATGTCTGGCATTTCTCCTGAGGTAAATAATTTCAGCTGTTGTAACCTTTCCTTGGCAGCTTGTGTGGGAAAGGAGTGCAGTGGGTGGGCTCCCCAGCTGCTGCTCCCGGCAGCCAGTGGCCTTCCTTGCTCGCTGCTGGCACTGCTGGTGGAGGGCATGGAAGAGGGGCGCTGCTTGTGCAGCACGTGGACTTTGATTCCTGGCAGGAGCCCTCTGTGCACGCACCGGGGACTTGGACCCCGGGCCTCTGCAAAGCAGGCATGGACTGGGAAGTCGAAACCAGTGAATCCAGCAGGTGGATTTCTTGCACGTCCCTCCTTGGCAGTTTTTTCAATGGCTTTCCTAATTCTGCTTAACATCAAGTTTCCCTTTTTCACAGCAGTTGCACACTGAGTTGACATTTTCATCAAACTGTCGAGCAGAACCCCAACATCTCATTTGCCTATACTTGAACTTTTTTTTTTGACACAGAATCCATTACTTTATACTAGCTTAGATTGAACTGTGCTTGCCATTTGGACACCCCTCCTCCCAGCTTGGAGAGATCCCTTTGGAGCTCCCCACTAGCCCTAAAGAGGTCAGCAAATGTGGCCACATCACTGCATACTCCTAATTCCAGAACATTTATGAATAAGATGAAAAGCATTGGTCCTAATACAGATCCCTGTGGGGCCCTATTGATTACCTCCCTCAATCAGGAAAAATTGCCATTAATCCCCACTCTCTGTTTTCTTTAACCAGTTACTGAGCTATGAGAGGACTTTTCTTCTTATTCCATGACTGCTAAGTTTGTTCAGGATTCTTTGGTGATGGACTCTCTGAAAAGCCTTTTGGGAACCCAAATGAACAATGTTGATCAAATCACTTCTGTCTGTATGTTTATTGACACTCTCAAAGAACTCAAAAGGTTGGCAAGACAGGACTTCTCTAATTAGACTGAGCCACTGTGGAAGACGTAACATTCCCTGGCCCTTTCATATTATTTTTCATATTTTATGAGACTTACAGTGCATTTTGTATTCAGAAGCAAGACCTATGGTGTTCAGTGGAGCCTCTTCCCTAGTATGCATGTAAGTCTATTTTGCAAAAGTAGATCTGTTGTGCAGCACTGTTGTGTTTCAGTTTGTAGACGGAAACTATTTTTGGTGTGATAGAAATTCTTCCCAGAACCATTTTAATTGTGGAAATATTGGCACCCTGTTTAATCATACATGGCTCCCAAGGCCCTGACTAAGCAGTGGTCCACTACTTGGGGAAGGTGTGGTGAGCCCCTTTCAGTCTGAAGTACAGGGCATTTATACACACTTTTCTTTCAGTCTGCAATGCAAGATGGTGCACAAGATGGTCTCCAGGGTCTCTCTCATGTAGGAACTGACCAGGCCCAGACCTGCTTGGCCTCAGCCCCTCAGAGCTGCCCTGCTTGGGCAAAGACTCTCTCCCAAAGGAGAGGCCATTTATCAGCTGATTCTAATATAATATTGCGGGGGTGGGGGGGTTGCAATGCCAGTCTCGTCCTCCCACTGGTGCTGGGGAAACTGAAGGAGCCTGATTAGCTTAACTAATGTTACTTGCTTTTAGCTTAACTAACGCTATTTGCTTTTGTAAACAGCCGCTTGCACAGGAGCTTGGTCAGCCTAACAAACGCCATTTGCTTTTTGTATAACTGCTTGCTTTGGAGAGGAAAAAGGGAAGGCAAAAGAATGTTGATAAAGAGGCAGTGCGTGGAAGAAGACCCCCCCCCCCCATGCAAGGACTGGCCGCAGTGGTCACGCTCCCCCAGTGAGGGGATTGGGCGTAGATTTCCAGAGAGAGAGGAAAGCGTTTTTCTTTTACATTCTGGGGACATTTGCTGGTAAAGTGTTGAAAATTTGAGTGGTTGTGTTCAGCAATTAGCCTGAGCCGTAGCAGGCTGGAGTTCAACAGGGGAGAGTATAAAATCAGGGGAAGATAGATTGTAGTTAACCATTAATAAATATATTTTTGCCCAAATTGGCTAGTTTTTCTTCTCCTGTTCAACTTGCAACTGTTTGGAAAGTGGAGTTAGAGTGGAAGGCAAAAAGATTTTTTTCTGGATTTTGTGTGTGTGCCATGTGAGAATGAGAGTGTGCATTTGACAGGAATTCCTTGATTCAAGGGGTGCTTGGTGTGAGTGAGCATTCTAAGAGTTTTAGTAAATGGTGATTGGGTACTTTTTCTAAAAAAAAAAAAAAAAATTGAAGAAATGTGTAACTTTTGGGGTAAAGAAAAGAAAAAACAAATGAACAAGAGAGGGATGGTCCACCTTGCTAAGAGCACGCCGTTATTTAACTGCAGCCTCTTCTCTGGATTTGGTCTGGCCAACTGAATTCAGGGAAATCTGTGCTGGAAACTATGGAAGAAAGGGGGATTCTCTGGCAAGAAGGAGCAGCACACACAAAGCCTCTGAGCATGTGCAGAGTTCAAAGCACTTTGGGAGGTTGGAGCAGCTCTGCTTTCAGCCACAGGTTGAGGGAAGGCTTTCACTAGTTCTCAAAAGAAGTCTTGGAATATCTAGAAAACTCAAAAGAAATCTTGGTGTCTAAAAATATATATAAAAGAGGTTCTATAACTGAGGCAAGGCATTTGAGGTTCTTTGAGTGTTCAAAGCTTTTATTGTCTCAGGAAAAATTCTGCCTGGGAAGGCTTGGGTTAAAACAAAGACCCTTAAGCATCCACAATGAGGAGGAGCTAGGGGAAGTTCTTTTAAGGAAGGAAAACCTTCTAAAAGCAATGTTGTGAGCATGTGTCAATTGTGTCAGCCATCAAGCGTTTTCCCTCTCCAATAACCTTCATTTTCCTATGCAACATGGATAAACATGTTCTCAGTTCTGAATATACCATCTTGTTACTACCATGCTACAGCTGAATGGTTGGGAGGGAATGGATGAAACTCTGGGGGTGTGTATGTGTGTGCGCACATGTGCATGCAGTGGGAGGATTTCTTTTCAAATCAGTGAAGCTACTTTGAGTTCAACAAGAAGTTTGTTTTCTTTTTCCTTTTTGCAATGTTGCCAAATATTTTTGATCAGGCCCAAAAATTTACAAGGAAAAGAATCTGTGGGATGTGTTTTATATCAACATTAAAGCAGGGGATGATGATCGTTATTGTTGATGGTGCTAAAAGAAAATTTCCCTTACAGTAGTCTAATGTTTGTTGGGGACTGAGCCCAGTTGCCAGCCCAAGGATGTGGGCAGCCAAAATGGCAAGTTCTCTTCCAAAAAAAAAAAAAAAAAAAAATCTTTTCATGAACATAAGCACTCGTGTTCATCTAAGTGTTCAAGCATTGATTGTTTGTTGAAATGTATGCGAGTTCAGGTTTGTTTGTACTCACAATGGGTTGGTGCATTTTTTATCTATGTATGTGTCTGGACTGGACAAGTGTGGGGAGAGGATCAGGGCTTGGGGAGCAGGGTTTTAGAGGCACAGCAGGGACTGACAGGACTCCTACAGAGAGGGGCCAGGTATCAGGGAGGATGGGAGGAAGGAGGAGGCTGGGAACTCCAAGGGAAGGAAGCGGTGGGAGGAGTTGAGGTGCATGTACACCAATGCTAGGAGCATGGGTAATAAGCAGGAAGAGCTTGAAGCTCTCCTGGGAATAGGGGGGTATGACCTGGTGGGGATCACGGAAACTTGGTGGGATGAAAGGCAAGACTGGAATGTGAACATAGAAAGGTATCATCTTTTTAGAAAGGACAGGAAGGGAAAGACTAATAGAGAGGAGCTGATAGATGGAGTACAGATTAGGGGAGCTCTGGATGCGAGTCATCACTTCATCCTTTGCTTTGAGATCAGGGTAATGGGGACGTGCAGTAGGTCGAGCACTAGAAGCTGGGACTTCAAGAGGGCCAACTTTGGCCAGCTGAAGGCCAGACTGGGCAAAGTCTCCTGGGATAGGGTACTGGAAGGCAAGCGAGTTGAGGAGGGATGGATAGCACTCAAAAGGGAGGTTTTGGAGGCGCAAGCCTTGATGATTCCTCTAGTCAGTAAGGTGGGGAAGCGGAGGAGAGCTCCGTCATGGATGTGAAAGGAGGTGGTTAGAGGGATTAGACGAAAGAGGAACCTCCATAGGAAATGGGTACTGGGGCAAATAGACAAAAGGGTAGCAAAAGGGACATGGGGAATTACAGACCACTTAACCTTACGTCAGATCTAGTGATGCTAGATAGGGAAGGGAGGCTGGCAGCCACACAACACGGCTTCCGCAAAAACAGGTCCTGCCAAACAAACCTTGTGGAATTCTATGACAAGGTTTCGAGGTGGGTAGATGGACAGGATGCAGTGGATGTGGTATACCTGGATTTCAGCAAGGCCTTTGACAAAGTGCCCCATGATATCCTGGTGGAGAAACTGAAACCATGGATTAGGGCATGGTTGATTGACCGAAAGCAGAGGGTAACCATTAGTGGGGAATTATCGGGATGGCAGCCAGTGACAAGCGGGTCCCCCAGGGCTTTGTCCTAGGGCTGACCCTGTTTAATCTTTTCATCAATGACATGGAAGGAGAAGTGAACAGTCTGCTGATCAAATTCGCAGATGATACTAAAACTGGAGCAGTGACCACAACTGAGGAGCAGGTACTCCAGATCCAAAAGGATTTGGACAGACTATGGAAGTGGGCAGGAAACAGGAAGTGGGCAGGAAACAAGAGGATGACGTTCAACGTGGATAAGTGCAAGGTCTTGCACTTGGGGCATAGGAATAGGTGTCATGAGTATAGGTTAGGGGACAGGGGGCTGGAGAGCAGCGCTTGTGAAGGGAACCTCTGGGTGCTGGTTGACTGCGGGCTAAACGTGAGTCAGTGGTGTGATGCGATGGCCAAGAGGGCAAACACCACCCTTGATTGCATGGCCAGAGGTGTGGCTTCTAGATCAAGAGAGGTGTTGCTACCGCTCTGTGCGACTCTGGTGTGCCCGCAACTGGAGTATTGTGCTCAGTTCTGGGCCCCTTGTTACAGGAAGGATATAGCCAGGTTAGAGTCAGTGCAGTGTAGGGCCACAAGGTTGGTGGCCGGTTTGCAGGGGATGCCGTATGAGGCGAAACTGAGGGAACTGGGTCTCTTCAGCCTGGAGAAGAGGAGACTCAGAGGGGATATATTGGCGACATACAGGCATGTGAGTGGGTGTCACACGGAGATGGGTAGAGACCTCCCCTGTGGAGAAAGGCAGGATGCGCTCCAATGGAACGAAGCTCAGGGAACCAAGATTCCATTTAGATGCCAGGAAGCACTTCCTGAACCCCGAGGGTATGGAATGGGCTTCCACGAGAGGTCGTTGAGGCCCCTTTGGTGAGGGTGTTCAAAGATAGGCGGGACATGCACATGGTGGGCATGTCATGAGCGGAGCCAGCTGGAGCCGGGGGTCATACTAGATGGCCCGGGAGGCCCCTTCTGACTTGCTCTGTTTCTATGTTTCTATGTGGGAGAGGACCATCTCTGTAATAAGAAATTGTGTAAAACCGTGTTCTTATCATCAAGTCCGTTCGAAAGCACATTTTTCTTCAGATTAGGTAAGCAATAGTTTGTGCAACACAAGTTCAGCAAAGGGTTTCTTTGTGTGCATTTTGGCATTGGCTGGATTGATTTCAACAACTGAAAACATTTTCTTCTTGGGACTGTGCTAAAGAGACTTAAAAAAGGACATAGACTTTACATCTTGAGGTTTCTCTCCAAACTAATGTGGGTCTCTCTGCCACTGCCTACAACCAGCTTCTGTGAAGAAATGCAAAAGCTTTTTTTCCTTCTTAATTTACCTGTTTTTGAGATGCACCTTTCCAGACACCAGATCAACTCTGCAACCTATTTCACCTGAGTGATCCAAACAGTCACACTGGCACCCCAGAAAAGAAAAAGACTCCTTTTTTTCTACAGCCCTGTAAGGAAAAAGCCAGCTGTGTCTAACCATCCTTGCTTAGGGGAGGAGGGAATTCACCCACCTTTCTCTCAAACATTGGTTAGGGACTTGCCTAGATGGACCAGAGTCTTTAATGCTGTTCTTACTACAATATATGAACAACCTTTTAATTGCCACTGAAGTCACAGACCAGTGCACATCTACTGGATTTCATTGGGTCACCACAAATAAGATGCAAACCACACAAGAACTACTAGCTGGCCAGCACTACTCCTTCTCCCAGCCCAGAGTGGCCATGCTGGCTGTCCAGCAAGGCCAAAGCAGTCATGCCTGACTGACTGACTGACTGACTGCAGTGTGTGAAGCTGTGGCCACTGGCTGGTTGCTGCCTATGGCTTGCCATGACACAAGAGAAGGGGGACTGCTTGCTTACATCAGCTGACTCGCCTGAGACTCGACTGCCTGAAGACCATTGATGTGGTGGGAGGACCGTGCCCAGGTGCCCCTCGCTGCACAGCAGTGAGATCTGCGGGAGTGCCTACGTGGGAACGTTGCACCAGGCTGAGGAAAGTTCCAAAACCACAAGGAGACCGAAGGACCATGGAGCCTGTGGAGAACCTGAAGTTCTTGTTCAAACACCAACCCTGCAAGGGAGGACCAGTGGCATAACAGACCAGGATGAGAAGAAGCTGACATCAGGGTCAGCCAAGGGCCCACAACTGGAGGGGGCAAGGAAGAAGAGCCCTGAAGAAATGTAGCCTATCGGGGACTAAGATTGGGTTCCAGCTTGAAGACTTAGACCAAAGAGACCAGCATTTGCCTAATGCTAAGTAGCCTAGATGATAATGCTGAAGGGAAAAAAAAGGAGAGTTTCTTGAAGTTATTACACCGGCTGTCTGTGTACTTCTGTTAATTTTGTTACTCCCTTGTATACCACCTGTCCTTGTAGGAAGAAAACAGTGGATTTCCTAATTTCTCTGTTTTCCATTTTAGAATACTGCCTCGTTGTGTAATAGAATGTTTATGCTTTAGTAGTGCTGGTGAAAACCCAGCATGGATTTCTTACATCTGGAACATGTTATATGTCTGGATTCCCACCCAGGGCCAGGTAAAACAGACATGCAGATTATAGGAGGGCAGGTACATGCTGTCCCAGATCAGCTAAAGGAGAGTAAAAGGAAAAAAATCATATTTGTTAAAAAAAAAAAAAGATTCCACAGGTCCCTAGGGAAAACAATTTCCAGGTAAGGACCACTGAAAGCACTCTACCAGTTCGGGTAATGGTGGACTAGCAACATCCTTACAGCCAATTGGCACATGCTGGAATAGGTTCCCTGTGTGTGTGAGAGAGAGTTTGGTGCAGTGGCTAGCATGTGGCTTTGTTTTTGCTAAGCTGGAAAGGCCATAGCCTGCAGTTGGATGGGGAACCACATGTGGATACTGACTGCTATGCATTATTCACACAAATGGGGCTAGTAAGTGCTACTTGGTACAGCCTGGAATCTTTGGTGGGCTGTTCCGAGATTGGAAACGAGTTCTGTTTATGCTGATCTGTGCCTTTGGTGGACTTATGCTCCTTCCTTGCCTAATTCCCATAATTCGGTCGATAGTAACTCACATTATTGAAGGTATGATGGTGGTCACAACCAACCCAAAGAAACCTGATGCCCCGGCAAAAACCCTGGTACTCAGACCTGTCCCAAAGGAATGTTCTTCCTTGCTTCAATGACAATCCATGGAGGCCACCTCCAGGGTTGCATATATGAAAAGGGAGGAAATGAAGGAGCCTGATTAGCTTAACTAATGTAACTTGCTTTTAGCTTAACTAACGCTATTTGCTTTTGTAAAGAGCCGCTTGCACAGGAGCTTGGTCAGCCTAACAAACGCCATTTGCTTTTTGTATAACTGCTTGCTTTGGAGAGGAAAAAGGGAAGGCAAAAGAATGTTGATAAAGAGGCAGTGCGTGGAAGAAGACCCCCCACGCAAGGACTGGCCGCAGTGGCCACGCTCCCCCAGTGAGGGGGTTGGGCGCAGATAAGCACCTGCACGAGGCCAGGCATGCAGTGGACGTGCAGGCCCCGCAAGGGGATTGGGTGAAGGGTCAGGCAGACCCTGAGAGGGGACTGGGTGAGGGAACAACGGGGGCGAGATTGTGTGAGAAAGAGTAAGGACAAGCTATAAGAAGTATGAGTTGGTGGAATGTGTTGTGTGTCACTTCCTGCCTGTGTGTAGGGAGCAGACACCCGGTTGCTTTGCTCAGCTGAATAAAGAAGCTGAACGAATCTCCACCTGACTGGACCTCTTTGGCACTTGGTCTGTAAGTCACCTGGCTGGCGGGGACATCAACAAAACCTGCACATGCTGCCTGCCCTTGCTACGAGGCAGCGGAGGAGCCCTGGTCTGAGTAAGAGCCCATCCCTCTCAGCAGGAGCCACTTGGACGATTCTGCCCAACTCTCCCCCTTGCAGCTATGCTTGGCTGCTCACCCACTTGCAACAAAGTTTTGAGCCAGTGCAAATGCAGCAAATCCATCTCTCTGCACAGGATTCTGCATCCTTTTAAGCATTTCTTAAGGACAGAAAGTAAGTGTAAAAGTGCCTTGGAGACAGCCCCTTATTATAGAGCTCGTAAAAAGTCGGTGCAGACTTGCTACTACTCGGAATGGCTAGCATCCCTGTGCAGAATGACACACTCCAAGATGTCTGTGCAGGCCATTGGCCTAAGAATACAGTTTGCAAAGGATCATTTCAAACTATGGCAGAAGCTGGATAATAGTA
Source organism: Varanus komodoensis (assembly GCF_004798865.1). Taxonomy (NCBI): domain Eukaryota; kingdom Metazoa; phylum Chordata; class Lepidosauria; order Squamata; family Varanidae; genus Varanus; species Varanus komodoensis. The sequence goes on from NW_025335627.1 coordinate 12,465,115, forward strand.
ACTTCTGGCAGAACAAACAGTTTAAATGCCACACACAGGTGATGTGAGCAGCAGGTGGCAATGTTGGCTCATTCTTGATGCCCTAGGGGGGTATGAAAAGGTTGCTCTCCGAAAAAGAGATGGACATGCCCTGTTCATAATCCCAAATATGAATTGCATGGGTCAAGAAAATATATTCCCAAGCTTGCGATTACATCTGCAAATTCCATTCTTTAAAAAAAGTGTACATCAAATGCAAGTTCTTGAAAAAGACGAATCAAACAAAAGAAAACATGAATCAATCAGTTGAAGGAAGCACACATTTTCCAAGCACACATATAGGTGTGTGGTTGGAAAAGTACGTTTTTTTTTCTACTAAAAAAAAAATGCTTACGTTTAGGAATGAAATGAACCAAAAGAAACCCGTTCACCCATAGTTGCAATGTGTGTTAGCAAAAGCTTGTGCTAACAGAATTTTTTAGCTGTTTGTATGAATATGCCTTCTTGCTATCAGATGTTGATGCATATGTGTTTTATCCAGTTTCTCTTAAGAGCTAGGGAGGCTTTGAAGGGGACACCACCCTGAATTATGCCTGGCCTTTGTTTCAGTATTATGTTTTGATATACCTGATTTATGGGTTTTATCTGATGTTTTACCTTGTAAACGTGTAATGGCCGATAGCTAAATACAATAAACTTACTGTCATTGTATGAATATGCCAATATTTGTTGTAGCTTTGCAGCTATTTTCATTAGTTTAAATGCTTATTTTAAATATTTGTGTTCAAAGGGTTAACTTTCTAATGAATAAATCCTAAGTTTTATCTTTTGATGCAGAAGATGTGGTATAACCTATGCTGAAAGATTCTAATAAAATAGCCTTGAAGGAACTTGAACGGTTGAAAGGGTGGCCAATATGAACTCCCCCAAAGAGAAAATGCAGTACCAATAAGGTGGCAAAAGATAATGCCACCTCCCATAAAATGTTTATATCAGGGGCCCTCAAACTTTTTAAACGGGGGGCCAGTTCAGTGTCCCTCAGACTGTTGAGGGGGGCAGACTATAGATTGAAAAAAATTGCTAAAGAAACCTGCAAAGAAACACCAAAAGCGACTCCCCCCCACCAACCTCGTTTCTCAACAAGGAAGTGTGGAGAGGAAAATTTCGCAAGAGCCTCACGCTGCTGCTGCTGCTGCTGCTGATTTAAAGAGCAATCAGAGCGAGTTTTACTCCTTAAAAACAAGGGAACAGAAAACCCCAAATAGACAATTCTGTGGGGTGGACAGGGGAGAATCATCTAGCCCCACCAAGGGATTTGAATTTGTTAAAGAAACCCCCAAAGAAACAGCAAAAGTGACCACCTCACACCTCGTTTCTCAACAAGGAAGTGTAGAGAGGAAAATTTCACAAGAGCCTTAGGCTGTCCAGCAGACATAGGGAAAATGAACAAGCTGACTTGATGCAAACGGGAATGCTTAGAGGGACTTAAAATGGATTTAAAAAGTTATATTTTTCTTACCTTCAATCCTTTTTTAGTGTCTTCGTCTCTCTTTCTTTTCCACTCCCCTCTCTTATGTTTCCCGCTCTGTATTCCCGCTCTGTATATGCATGCAATGGGGGTGGGGGGAGCCTGCGCACACGCAGTTGAGGTTTTAAATTAGGCGTGGGCGCTGGTTCTCTGCTCAGTTTCAGAGAATGCCTGAGCCGGCTCAGAGCTTTCAGACTCTCTCGGAGATTGTTTTCTCCAAGCGAGTCCAAAAGCTCTGAGTCGGGCCAGATAAATGAGCATGGCAGGCTGTATCTGGCCCGTGGGCCATAGTTTGAGGACCCATGGTTTGTATGTTGCTATATAGATGCAAATTTAGAAATAGCTGCTTTGATGTAAATAAAAGTGCCATTCAAGGAAGCCCGTGGCAATTGTGTTTGCCAATTAGGTTCCAACAGTTAATGGGTAACTGCAAGGCTCCTGCTACTCCTCTAAGCCAACAGAGAGTGATGCATGTTGGAACAAAAAGCTTCAACCGCAAATATGCACTGATGGGATAAGAACTAGCAGTGGCTGAGCAAGAAAGGGATCTTGGGGTAGTGGTGGGCAGCTCAGTGAAAACCTTGGCCCAGTGCTCAGCTGCTGTGATGAAGGCAAACTCCATGCTAGGCATCATTAGGAATGGAATAGAAAATAGGACAGCCAAAATCTTATTTTCTCTTATACCAGTCCTTGGTCTGATCACACTTAGAATATTGGGTTCAGTTCTGGTCATCTTACCTGAGAAAGGGCAGCAAAAGTTATCATGGGGCTGAGGCTGCTTCCCTGTGAGAAGCAGCTATGACAACTGGGACTGTTCAGCTTAGAAAAAGGGCAAGTAAGAGTAGATGATACAGGTGCGTAAAATAATGCAGGGTGTGGAAAAAGTAGAGAAGGAGCCATTTTTCTCCCTTTCCCATAACACTCAAACCCAAGGCCATTCCATGAAGCTGGTTTGTGGAAGGTTTAGGACAGATAAAAGGAAATGGACCCGATGGTCTAAATGGCCCCTTCCAACTCTACTATTCTACTAGCCTATGAAATATTTCTTCACACAGTGTATAAACTGGAATTTGCTGCCATGGAAGGTGGTGAGGGCTGCCAGTCTGGTTGGCTTGAAAAAGGAACTGGACAGGTGCATGAGGGACGAGGCCATCAGTGGCTACTAGCCTTGCTTGGGGGATCCCAAGGGCAGCTGGTTTGGCACCATGTGGATGGAGTGCTGGACTAGGGGGACCTTTGGTCTGGTCCACCAGGGCTTTTCTTAGGTTCTGATGCTGTTCTCCTGCCTTAGAGTTTTGGAGCCTTAAACTTGACCCGGACCGGACAGTCCTTCAGGTAGAAGAGGCACAAACAGAGGAATGTCCTCAGAAAAATAGGGCACTTGCCCACAGGATAGTTGAATTCCCTTGCTTGTTTGTTGCAGTGACGCCGGTTATTAGCATTACACAGGCTTCCATGAAGAGCAGAGCACTGGTGGGAGGGGCAGCTTTTGCACGGAGCCTTTTGCCTTGCACACCTCCTTGACCATTCCGGTGTCCTCCATAGCCAGTGAATGGGAACCTGTCTGCTTGCAGGACAGGTGTATGCAGAGAACCAGCACATCCTGGTATCTGCTCATAAGGTGTTTGGTTCAGGCCTGGCTGGGCTTGCCCACCCCTTCCCCTGGAGTACGCTGCTTTACAGCTCCTGGCTGAGAGAACAATCCTTACCACACAGCAGAACCAGGCAATTTGCATCACGGATGCTTTTTGATGGTTGTGAAGTGTGAGGTGAATGCAGTGTAAAGAGGAAAACACCACAGGGACATTTGCTATCTCCATCTTCTTCCTAAAAATCATTATACCTAACATTTCTATAAATACTTTAAAATGTGTTCAAAGTCCTTCACACACATTCATTTCTAATCCTTCCAGCAACCCTGCAAGGTAGATCACCATTGTTATTTCCATCTTGCAGGGAGGAGGCTGAGGCTGAGTTAGAATGGCTTGCCTAATTGCACCTATGGCAAACATTAAATGGTTTTTATCGCTATATTTTTAGCTTACCTTCACATCCCTGCCTCCTAGCTGCAATCCCCAGTCCTGGCAGAAGGACATTTGTGAAGTAAAATCTCATATTCCCTTTAAATCTGATAGAAGGGATCTCATCGCATGTTATAAATGGCATTTCGAGGTTTCGTTTCTTACGCCATTTTCACTGATGACTATAACCATAAATGAGTGCCTCCTCTTCCTGAGATGTCCACGGATCACCCCAGTGTAGCCAGAAGATGGCAGTGCAGATCAAGCTTGTGTGTTCCTAGAATTCGAATATACCTTTCTGAAGCCTAGATTGAAAAGTGGACCTGCGAGCAGCATCCTGTGGTCATGAGTGAGGGCAGCAGTCTTTGCAAACGCCCATTGCGGTTTCTCAAATGGGACGCATACTTTGGACTCAGACACGTCTAATACAGCGTATGATCATTTATGGATAAATGGCGGCATTGATTTTGAAGTTACTGCTCTGACTTATGTTCTCAGCCTTGGACTCTGAAGTAAAGTGGCATGTCACCATTTTAAATCAATAAATGGAATGAGCCAATGGGGGGAGTTGTCAGCTGCCTCCCTGGTGGCTGGACACTCACAATCCTTGCCCATTTATATGGCCTTTCCCTTCATCTCTGCTTTCCTGGAGGAAGCATTACCAGGTGACCCATTTCACTGCTTCGATGTGGGGAAACTTCGAACCTCTTTCTAACTCAGGAATTCTATTCAAATATTAAGTTAATCTATTTTTATAAATACTTTCTTATATTTGTTGAAAATAGTATAGATAAACTGGTGGAAATTGGACGTGATAACCATATAGCACACCCCACTAATTTGTTACGTCACACTTTAAAATCCAAGGTTTCTGTTCCAGTTAAATTTAATCAGTGTGCTTTTGATTTACTATTTTAATTTTTATTATGCCATCCATTTCCACCTGCAGCTCTCAGGTGTGGAGTCAAGTCCCTTGCACATCTGGCCCCACATTGTTCACAGTGGCTGGTGGTGGCCTCATAGCTATGACATGGAAGCCATGTGTCCCTCCAGAAGTTCAACAACTCCAACACCTATCAGCCCCAGAAAACAAGGGTGATGGTCAGGAGTAGCAGAAGCTGTAGTGCAACAACTTCCAACAGACCACTGGCTTCCATCCCTACATTTCTCAGTAAGATCCTTTTATCTGGAGCTGTGGAGGATTGAACTTGGCACCTTTTGAATGCAAGGTGCTCTTCCTAAATTAAAGCCCTTTCTTCCATCCTGCAGAGAACTTAGAGGTCATGAAGCCCCACACTGAAACTTAGGCATTCTGGATCTGATTCTGTACAGAGAGAGGACTCCTGAGTAAATGGCTTGCATCCTGAATCCGCCTCTTGCCAACAGACGGGCTTTTTCCATCTGTAGGCAGCTTCTGATCCAAGACTGGAGGCTCTGGGGGCCGTACTCAGTTGCCCCACCCCCAGGCAGGCCACTCTGCCTCCCAAATCTGTGCCATAGGGTTGCATCCAATGCCAGCCCTTGTCCATTCAGGGGCTCGTCTCTCCATAAGACCAATATGGGGCACAGCCCAGAGTGTTCGGGAACCCTCTGGAACAGCAGGGGTGGTGATGCTGGGGTCTGTGAGGGGAAAAGGGGTGGGCAAAAATGGTCCCAGCTATCCCGTGTTCTGCGGAGAGTTGTCCTGGAGAATGCTTCTGCAGCAGTAACGAAGCTGGGTCTAACCCACTGTTTGAGATTGTCCAAAGGGACACTTTGGCTGCAATCTTACACTTGCTTATCGGGGATTAAGCCCTGGCAGCATAAACCAAGCTTGCCTCTGAGCAGAGGTGAATACGATTGCACTGTTATCTTAAAAAGAACAGGGGAACCCAGAACATAGCCCAAGAATCTCACACTTAACATCATAGCAGGAACATCAGAAAAACGTCAGCAGATCTTTCACATTTATTTCCTTGTATCGTGGTCATATAGGAACCAATCCTTTTTTCTGTTTTTTCTTTTTTGAATAAGTTTTATTCTTATTTACCTAACACAAAGAAAAACTAAAAACAACATCAATCATCAGAAACAACGGACCTACTGGGTCAGCCCCCCACATTTTTTCTTTTTATGTTAAACTATAAACATATTTAAGTCTATGCAAAGTCCCGTTTCTCTAGCCAATAATAAAAAGAGTCCCAAGTTTGATAGAAATATAGGAACCAATCCCATGAGACTTGCAAATGTTCTTACAAAAAAGTTAAGCCTGTGCCTAGTCCATACCACTTCACACTGCAAGTTGGATCAAATACGAATAGCACCTCCACACAAAATACTTTTTTTAAGGCCTCCATCATGAAGAACAGGCATCTGGGTGGACTAGCATTGTCCTCTTTGACTTTTTGCTTTTTAGTGAAGGGAAGGAGGGGAAGATGCCCCTCATGCCCTAATTTAAGCACTATAGCCAGACACACAGGTTTACCATTGCTTCCATCTGAGATTTACCAGAGCTAGTGGGAATCTTTTAGTCTTTTTGTAGCTGCAGTTAAATCAGCATGTGGTCATGGTGGTCTTGGTTATCCAGCAATATTTCTCAAATCTCTGCAATTACACAGCCTTCCTAACTTTCTAGACCTCAGAGCTGTCTCCCTCCCTCCCTCCCTCTAATTTATATATTCTCTTCTTAAATGCTGCCAAGTCATCTCCAACTTCTTTTAAAATTCTTTGGTGGGCTCTGGTAGTCAACATATATTTGCAACATGATCTTGAGTGCCTTTTCCTTTTTGGAATCCAGCTTGAACACCAGGTAGCTCTTGTTCCATAGGGCAAGATGCTTCATTGTAACACCTTGTTCCTCCTTAGCATCTTCTTTGTTGGGGATCGAAATTTTTTTCCAGACTGTGAGCCATTGTTTTCATTACTGTGCTTCTGTTGATGATCTTTGTCAGCTTTACTCTGGTTTTTGATATTAATAGTTCATGATCACTAGCACATGTGGTCCCTAGTCTTGTCTGGGCAGTTAGAATACAACATCTCCATCTCTTTCTTCCAGTTACACAGTCCATCTGATTTCTTTATTGGCCATTTGGTGATCTCCATGCATACAGTCATCTGATCAGCTGCCTGAACTGTTTTATGTGCAATAAACAGATGACTTGCTTCATGGAACTCTCTGAGCTATTCTTCTGCTTATTTTCTGACCCCTAGGCCAAATTCTCCCATGTTTGATCCTGTTTTGTTTCCTTCTGTTGCATTCCCGCCACCTACGATTATCAGCATGTCTCGTTTTGGCCTCTTATCCTTTTCCTCTTGGATGGACTGATACCTCTCATTGATATCTTTCTGTTGGGACTTTGCCTTAGAGCCCTTTACTGCCTGTGCTACAACTTGCCGCAGTATTAAAGCCATCCATTTCTTCTGAGTTTGTCAATGGCCATCTAATCCGTCAGACAGATCGTCAAGCAACCAATCTTGCCTGGACTGAGTTTCAGTTTACTGGCCTTCATCCACTTCCTTATCGAACTTAGACACCAGTTCAGCACAGAGATTGCCCCACTTGGATGCGAAATGAGGGGTAGAGCTGAGTGTTGTAAGCTTACTACTGATACCTCAGCCCAAACCTCCTGATGGCCTCTCCCATCCCCAATAAAATGCAATATTTAAGGGGTGCTTTCATGTAAAGATTAAATTTGACCATGTAAGTACTGTTATTTGCCCCGAATCTTCCAGATGCAGCATGCTAAAAATGCAGGCAAACACAGCCCAGAACAGCCAGGCATGTGTCAAGAGGCAGTGATGTCATCCCTGTGGAAGTTTTCAATAGTGCTAATCATCGTGGTGGAGCCAGTGAGTTGATCCCGCAATACCATTGTTTGCCATGCCCTGGCTTTTTCAGTTCTGACTCTTACACTAATCTTTCTGTAGGAATATGCATACTTCCATTTGATGTGTAGCTGCAAGATTTGCAATTGGGCTTATAAAAAAGATAGTATATTTCTTTTGACTTTGCAACTGTGTATCTTTTGGGGGTTTGCACATTTCTTAAATCCTCGTTCATGCTGATTAAACTGCAATCATGAAACAAAACAGATGAGTCAATTCATCTTAGTTGAACTGACATTTGAGTAAAAGTGTGCAAATTTTCAGTCTTCTCAGTGTTTCCTTCAGATACATTTTTTTTTTTTTTTTAGCAACAGCAATTATCTTTTTATCTTCAAAGGCAGTCTGTCCCAAGCTGCATGTTGGCAGAGAGGGCAGCGGAGGGCAGCAGTGGGTTAGGCCAGAGCCAAAAGTAAGTTTGAAGAGGGATGTGAGGCTGTGCTTCTGTGTGGTCTGAATCAACAGGCCATATTTAGGGCTCTTGCTCCACATTCAGATGCCCCCATAACTGGCCTGCTCTCTTCTCTATTCTTTTTTTTAATGAAAAGCTGCTGTTTTGAAATTGTTCTCTCCTCCAAGCTGTTGCCTAGGAGATGGGAAGCACATTTGGGAGCTAAGGTATGGAAGGAAATGGTGCAAAGAGAAAACATTAAATCCTGCCCCCTCAGATCACAGACCTGATTCAGTTTTGCCCCCTCAGTCACAGCAGTTTCACTGCTGCTGCTGTTGTTAATCTGAAAAGAGCTCTGCGTCATGGAACTGCTGCTGTCTTACCTCCCTTAAACCTAGGAGACTGGAGTGCTGAGAAGAGGGGAAATGAAAGCAGACGAGTAGCCCCAGACCATGTTGTGTCTATAGGCTTTGCCGCCCAGAGCAAGGTTTCAGTTATGGACTATGGCTTAACGCCAGGCATAGTCAGGTAATGCCTCAATCAAGCCTCGATCGGGTCACGTTAGTATGAGCTTTTAAAAGCCACCTAAATGGAGAAATGCTGGCTCATGTTCCTGCTCTTCTTCATCTCCTCTGGGGAGGGGGGGGCGAGTGTGCAAGTCCTCTCCAAACATGTTTATGCAGCCAAGCGTCTGCCTTGTGTCCAGCCTTCGCCCCTCCCCTGGATGCTGTCTGGGGCCTGGAGATGCCAGGGCTGCTTTGAAACCTGGGCTCTGCTCCCACACAGTGACTCTCAGAGTGCAGGGAAGGACAGCTCTGGGCCTCCATGCTTGCTCTCTCAGTCTCTCTCAGCTTCACGCAGTGTGTCAGGCACAGCAAGGTGGGCGCCAGGCCTGAATGTGGCTAAGGCAGGGATGGGGAAGTATCATGCTGGAAAATCAGACACCACAGCTCATAAAAAGGAGATGGTAAACTAGACCATCACCCAGCTCGCTGACCCAGACAAGTGTCAAGCATGCCCTCTGGGGTGTAACCTTTTGAAGGAACCGCGTCCAAGAACTGGGACTGCAACACCTGGCAACCCCGAGTTTTCCCTTGCTCTGCCCAGCAGTCAGGGAGCGTTCCATGCCCACCAAGCGTGTCCTGGGCTCACCAGGCCATTTCAGTGTCCTCCCCTGCCCATTTCCTCTTCGCTAAATAATTGCTGTACTTCTGCAGAGCTTAGGGTTCCTCAGATCTGCTGCTACTTCCCCCCTGTGCATGGAAGCTGCAGTTTTGGCCCACAGGAATGAGCACTCCAGTTTATATTCAATCATCCATCCATCCATCCATCCATCCATCCATCCATCTTAGATATACTGCTTCCCATTTTTAAGAACCCTGAAGTGGTTTACAGCAAATGATAAAGCAAGTCAACACAATACAATACTAACACATGAGTTAGATAAGGGAATGGTTAGGAAGTCTTTTTAATACTCATCCAAAGCAGGGTTGCCAGGGCCTGATTTACTACAGATTCAAAGCCACTCCAGGCCTGATTACTCTGCAGGCAAGCAACCTCTTACCGTCTGCTGCAACAGTGGCCAGTGAGGTGATAAGAGGGGATGTTGTGAAAAGCACACCAGGCATTATGCCTCAAAAGGGCTATTCCTTTACAGCTGCAAGCAGAGGGAAGGGGGCTATTTGGGAGGGCGAGCTTTGTGGGAGAAAGAGGCCATGGGGAAAGCTTGCAAGAGATCATAGAACAGGCCCACATGCCTTGTGACTCGCCAGGCCAAACTCCACTCATCAGACATGGACTGCTGCCTGCCAAGTGCCTGGTAACCCTCCTTTTTGCAGCTCCAGGCACAGCCTGCCATCAGCTTTGCAGGTGTGCCCTCAGGGATTAGTTGTTCTTTTTGTTGTATGCAGTGCTGAGTTACAGAGAATGCTGGCTTGTTCTCCTCTAAAACAGTTCCCTAGATTGACAGAGATCCCTATCTTGGTGAGTTCTTACTGGGGTGGTAGAAGCTGTGGCTGGCTGAAAAAGAAAACGAAAACAGACCTGCTGACAGAGAAAACAGAGAAGCATTGGAGACCATAGAAAAGAAACCTGGTGAGGTGAAGGCCGTACATTTAGTTGTCTGTGGAGGGGAGTTTTTTGTACAGAGAAACAGTCATGTCAGACTTCTCGTGCAATCTGAAATGGTGCAGCCCAGATAAATGCTGATCCACTTCAGCGAGAACAAGGGCAACATTTTCTAATAGAATTACTAGCTCTAGTTCCAGTTAATCCTCCAGTAAGTGGAAATGTATCCTTAGAGTGGCCTGTTTAGCTGCCCATCTAAAGTCAAAGCGAGCAGAGCAGTGAAAAACACTGTATCCTGTTAAGCTTGTTCTGACGGGCATGAAACAGGGTCCCTGAAACAGCAAACATCATGTGATTGCTAAGAAGAGAAAACTTCTTCCAAATTGCCAGACTAGGAAGGAGGCAAGCAAAGCAGAGTGTTGCTTCATGCGTGCATGCATGTGTACATGCGCCTGCGCGCATGAATTTGGGGGTATGTGTAGAATCTAGCTGTGGTCAGGGCTGGATTTCTCCAAGAACCTGCCTGTGTTGGTTTTTATGAATGAAGACATGTTGTGGTTCTTGAGGGATGGAAATGACCCAGAAGAGCTGTCTGTTCTGGTATAAACAGAATAGCTGCCTCCCTACAACACGGATGACCCAATATTTTCCTCTTGTCTCCAGACACCTCTTCCCATAAATCTCTTTGCTGCTTTGCTTTGGAACAGAGCTTGACGTTTTAAGCAAACTTGTCCCTTCATGCTCCTGAGGCCAGGCAAACAAGCGATCATTTGAAAGAACCCTGGAAGTAGCTTTGGTCTGGAGCAAGCAAGCATTTCAGGACTCATCAACTTCCTCACAGGGGACACGTTCCATTTGGCAGCTGATAATGGAGAGGTGCCATGCCTTCTTGAGTAGGTTGGTTGGCCACATGCTTCAGGCTACCATATGAGCAGTTAATGCCAGTGTTTGGACTTAGGCCCCCTCCTGAACTGAATCTATCTTGTACTTTCCCACACACCCTGCCAGGCCCAGCCATTCATTCCCCCCAGAGGGCCTGGGGATGCTTCTTTGTAGTCAGGTTTGCAGATCTCGAGAAGCCATGGTGATTTCTTCCCCTTGTTGGTCTGTCATGTTGTCCAGACCCATTTGTGGCATTTCTGCATGTTACTTTTCATTTCCAGAAACTACAGAGAGAAACAACAGCTTGTTCTAAGGTTTCCATGCTTCACCACAGCTTCTCTGATCTGGGAGCTGTGACCTCCATGTTGCCATTGCTGGTATGGAACATCCTAGAGTCCTGTGGAAGGAGTGGCTGTGCAGGTGGCCACTCAGCCATCCCTTCTCCACTACCTTCAGCACCCTAGCAGCACACACACGTATGCGCACACATACACACCTTCATCACACACTTTATTCTATTTGCCAAGCAATGTGCCTGTCCTCTGTTCGCTTTCAGAAACAGGGAGAAAGTGGATAAAGGCACAGAGGGAGAAGGGGAGGGAACCATGGCAAAGGAATTTATTTTGATGCAATACAAATTTCCAGCCTCTGGAGTGGCTAGGAAGCATTGCCGAGGTGCAGGTACGCTTGGGAGGGCAAGCAGGGAGAGCTGCCTCAAGCGCTCAGCTGACCAATCAGCTGCTGAGGTCCATAGGCTGCAACAGAGTAAGGAAGGAGGTTTTGTCTGCAGGGTTGCTGGGATGTGTGGCAAGAGCAGGAGGGTGCTATGAGGGATGTGGAAGCTGTGTTGCCATGGGAACCAGGCCATCAGCTGACTGGTGAGTTTGAGCACTTAAGGTGAAGGTGAAGCCTCCCCCGCCCCCTGCAGCGATGTTGCCAAGATTGCTGTCGTGGGAGAAGGCTTTCCTGGCACCCATTGCAGGAATTCTCCAGGGAATGCAGGTCTGTGGAGATGCCTCTTGTGCACCCTCTATCTTTTCATGCCAGACTGTTGCCTGCCCAGCCCACCAACATGGGCTGCTGGGAGCTTTCAGAGACAGGGGCACTGGCAGAACAGCAGAGGAGTGGTGGGGAAACGTGTTGCTTAAAAAATAGGGCTGTTCTGTCAAGTTGTTAATATCTTGGGATCTCCGCATTTAATCTTTAACTTGCATTGTAGTAATATGAAATAACTACGGTATTTAGAATAGTAAATTTCACGACTGCCCTTCATCTATAATGCAGGTGATTTTTCTAGCTCCTTCTTTCTGCAATGCCTCAGAAAAGAATGAAGCGTGGAATCAAACCTTATGTGTCAGGAGGAAAGCCTCACAGATCATGAGTGTCAGAACCTCCTTCCCAAGAGCAAGAATGACAACTCTGGCCCTCAGGGAAGATTGAATAGCCTTGAACCCCAGAGTCTTTATTGGTGAGCTCACCCAGGCCCCTGCAGTGGCTGACGACCGCATGCTACTGAGGAGCAGTCCACACAGCCAACTGCAGAATCACAGCCCACGTACAGACATTTTTACAACCTTCCTGACACATACAGAGTATTAGGTGTCCAGATAATGTCACCACAATAGCATCTTGATGTTTTCATACACAAAACAATGATCTAAACTGATTAGAAATGCCAGTGACAATAGGATAGAAAATTTTCCTCACTGAGCCTTATTGCCAAGTCAGTTCAGTGAATTCCTGACAGTTTGGATCAGCCTCTGTCTGCTTAAACATGCAAATATGTCTGATTGAGGAACCATTCAGAAAAACTGGTTCGACAATTACACTGCGCAGGCGCTAGCCTCTGTGGAACTAGATGATTAAATGGGTCCATTCAGAAACAAATGGATAGCTTTGTCTCGGCTCTCTGCAGCTGATGGGAACACGCTCCCAGCAGCTTCTCAGTCCAGCTAATAATTCTATCTTCTTAACATAACAGCAATGCTAAACAGTAAACTGGCTTGGAATTCTGCTGCTTTCTGAGAAAGGGATGCATGCTTGATTTTATAACACCAAGGCACATATAAGCAACCTTTTTCTACCAGGATTTATTCTGGATTTCCCCAACACAAGTCAAAGGGTGGCCTCTCCATGCATCAATCCCTCCCTGGGGCCTCCATTCTTAGCAATCCCTGGGCCAGGAAGGATTTCCTCCTCTGAATTTCATAGGTTGGGGGGCAGAAGTACACCTACAAAATCAAGCTTGTCAGGTTAGCTAGTAGCTTTGCAGTGGGCGAGTGCTAGGCCAACTTTCCTTCTTCGCTTGCTTCACCTTCCTTGGCACTTCCTCCCTGGTCCCTTGCCGTTGTGCTTACTGCTCCCTCCACCCTCCCTCCCTCCCTCCACTGCCGGAGAGGGGCCTGCTGCTGCCACAAGCCTTGAGCCAGCTACCCTGTGCCCAAGGAAGGGGTGAGGTACTGAGATGCTGCTTGTCTTTCCGTGCCTTCACAGCATGGCAGGTAAGGATGTGGGCTGGAATCTAGCACAACATGTTTGCTAAGTTACCTGCATAAAAAGTGGAAATGTGCATGTGTGTATGCATGCACGCGCGCACGCACATAGAAATATAGCAAAACAGCTGTGCATCTGTTACTTGTTACAGTATGATTCAAAGCACAAAGAATATTACATTGAGTCATAACTGTGTGGTTATGCAACAGATATAACTGTAAACTGAAATCTAATTGTTTTGTTTTTTGCTGGTGAATCAGATGGAAAATGATAACTTCATGCTATCATCTGAACAGGTGAGCTGCAGAAAAAGTCAAAGCTCTGGGCTCAATTCAGGGACTAGTTTTGACTCCACCACGGTCTTGGAAGCCAGGGACAGGTGCTTATCTGCCAACACTCAGTGGTGCTTTTCTGATGAGAAGCAGGTTTGGCTGTCCCACACTTGCTTCTCAAGTGGTACACACCTGCCTCCTGAGCCCTTGCTTCACAAGCTGTCAGTCTTAAAGGGATTTTTATTCTCAAGCATCCTGCAGGATCCACCCTGTTGAATGCACCCATCAGAAACCGAGAACCAAGTTTTTCCAAACTTTTCTGAGGAGAAGCAGGTAGTTCTGTGATGCCTCACGATCCAGCTGGCCAGTGCTGTGCTGGTTCCAGCTTTTGCTAGAAATTAGCACAGCTAGTTTCTCCTGGGCCTGAAGAGGAGATCAAAGAGGGTGCCTGCAGTTCTATGGTGGGGTGGGCAAAAAGTAGATCTCTGATGATTTGTACTTCAGTTGGCAGCATGGCTGACCATTGCCCATGCTGGCAAGGGCTTCTGGGGTTGAAATTCCAACATCTGGAGATCTGCTTTCTACCCACCCCTTTTTACAGCAGCTTGACCTCCTTACATATGGGCGTGCCGACCACTAAGTCCAGTTGCTGAATGGGTCCTTAGTTTCACTCCATATATTACGTTATGCTGGCCCAACCATCAGTTCCACCTACTATGAGGACATCAAAGTGCCAATTCTAGGCACAGCCTCAGATTAGGGTGAGAACAGTCCTGCTAGGCATATCCTGCTAGAAGGCTTCTTGGTTGTCAGGTATATGCAGAGGATAACAGTCACCTAGAAAGTGCCTTTCTACCAAATTGGACCAGCGACTCCGTCATCCCCCCAGACCTGGGCCTTTGGCACGCAAGCCACGTGCTCTGCCACTGAGCTCTGTCAGTGTCACATCGTATGCTGGGACAGCACAGCATAAACCCTAACTCTCTATTTCATGATGAGAGGATGCAAAAGGAAGTCTTGGGCTCTTCTTCCATCCTGTGCTAGAACATCACATAAGACTCAACAGAGCGGTCCATCTATGTCTGAGAGATTTCCATCCCTACTCGTGGGGTGTACAATGCACATGCAACTGTAAGTTTATGTGCAAAAGTGCTACACTCTACATAATGTTTGGACTCTAGAAGAATATCACAGGTGAAGTAGCAAGTTTGCAGGTGCACACACATGCACGCACTCATGCAGCACACAGCCAGAGCCAGAGCAGCAAGGAGGCTCTGGATCCATGGTGGATGCAGTGAGTCAGTCAGTCTGAAAGGCAGAAAGGCAGACAGATCAGCATTTGTATACCTCTTTTCAGCTGAGGCATTCAGGGAAGTTTGCAGTTTAATATTAAACAAACAATACTTCTTTCAGGCTGTTGGTGGCCTTTTGAGGAGCGACCAGCATGAGTCCACAGTGGCTTGGGCAGCAGCAGCAGCTGCTGCTGCTGTTTGGAAAGCCCTATGAAGTAGAAGGGCCTGTATGAAGTGTAAAAGAAAGTGAGGTGAAATGAGTTGGAAAGGTGTCTGCTGGCTGCAGTCCCATGCTGCTTCTCCTGGGAGTAAGTGCCACTGAATACAATGGGGCCCACATGGGATTTTGCTACTGGGCAGCTAGATGAATTGGCCTCGAGTTAGAATGTTGTTGATTTGGAAGCTGAATGGTTTCGCACACACTCTTTTCCAAAAGAAGCTTCAGTCTTGCTTGACCGATTCTGCATGAATCAGTCTCACTGTCTAAAATGGACAGTTGTGTAAGCATGGTGTGTATGTTCTGAGTGGCCAATGGAGGAAGATTCCAGCTGAACTCCTGAGCTTCTCAGAACCCTATTGCTGGGCTTGGTGAACCAAGCGGACAGCATAACCACAGTGCTTTAACATTTCTGATGGGACCTGCAGAAAATGTGGAGCGTTCTTTGTAAGCCTCCTCTGCCCAAACCTTCCACCTCCTTTTAAACTGTCTTTGTTTTGCGCAAGAGGATTCTTTGTTTAGCCATGAACTTAAAAGGCCATAGTTAATGTGCATGTCTGAAAGCTGTAATCTTTTGCTTTGTTTACCGTAATTTTGAATTGATTTTGCATCTGACAATGAAGTTGTTTTAGGTTGCTTTCCCTTGAATTAACCTTACAATTCTAAGCATTATCTGAAAGGTATTACTTTGCTTGGCTGCAAAGTGGCTTACCTGGTAGCAAAAGTAATTAATTTTAATTAATTAATTAATTAATTAAAACTGCATTACTTTTACCTGGTGGTAAAAGTAATTAACAACTAATATTCTACTCTTCAGTAAATTGCTTTATATAATTTTATCCCACTCTAATGTGCTTGTTTTATTTTTGTATTATTTCTTTAAATATTGTGTTATCTGAAGTGCCTTGTGAGGAGTAAGTCCACACATTAAGTGTACAGATAAATAAATAAATGCATAAAGAAGGAATGAACCCTATTTTCTTTTGTTGATACGGGTCCGCCTGGAAGTGGAGTGTGATGTGAAGCTCTCTCGACTCAGAATTTAGGCTGGAAGAGCCTACTTAAGCCTGATGGTGACAGATGCCATTTTTGAATACTTCTCCATGTAAACATGGAGGGCATGTCATGAGCGGAGCCGGCTAGAGTCGGGGGTCAGAGTAGATGGCCTGGGAGACCCCGTCTGACTTGCTCTGTTTCTATAGTTCTATAAAAATCTCCCTGTGAATTAAAAACTAAGCAGTCCAAAGATTAGCACAGCAGGTAAAAATTTTCTGCTACAGCCTATTTCTAGTGGCATGTTTTTCTACTTGCAGGAGTTATTTTTCTTTATGCACAGCAATATTAAAAAATATGATTCTCCACCTGCAGATGGAAGTGAATCCATCCATCCCATCATCCCAGCACTCTCCCATTTCAACCTCCTAAAATAAGCACTTCCAGATTTTTTGTTTTTGTCCCTTCTTCCCACCAGAGTGTCAGAGTGTCTAACAACTAGGGCTGTGAAGTAGGGCAGTATTCAGATCCTGACTGGATGGCTTGGAAAACAGCCCCATTTGCCTTCAGTTGCTTCCAAACCTCAGTTTAGAAATCTGAAGATTCATGCCTCCTGTTGACTATTACTTGGACTTTGAAAAAAAGAAGAATATACTTTGCTGTTTGACAGAATTAGATGACGATCAGAAGCCACTTGTGAGGAAATGAACCCTGCCAGATGTTTGACAAACTGGGTGCTGTACACCAAACTACTCTAAAATCTGATTTTTAAAAAAGACAGCTACCAACAGCTTTCTAAAAATATCTTGGTGAAATTTGGTGAAAACAGCTGGCCTAGCTGCCCCCTCTGAGGTGGTAAGGCCTGCCACATTTTCCTATGAATAGGTTTGGCCATGTTTGTGCAGGAGCAGCCTTTAGTTTTGACATTTCCCCCCAAAATAATGTAGTTCCTGGGAAAGAAATATCTGGCACAGGGAGAGCCCCTGCTAAGAAATATGCAGAACATCACAAGGATAGTCACAACAATTTTTGCGGAAGGGAGATCTTCAGATGTTTAGAGAAGGGAGTGAATCTCTTTCCTTTTGCCTCCTCCATGGTTCCTTTGGCAATTTGTATGAAAATAGCAAGCAGCAGGAAGCCTGCAAAAACTTAGAAGGACAGCTATGGAGGCCTTATGAGGAATGAAAGTGGTTTATAGCGTTCCTGTTTGCTGCTCACTTGGCACCAAAGTCACTGAAGTGCAGTAAGATGGATATGCATGATGGATGTGGAGCATACAGTGGCAGAGACAGCAGGACTCTCCGCATTTTTCAAGCAAGCATTCAGTGCTGCCTGGGAGACCTAGCAAAGAGTGCAGGAACAGCCCCTTTATGTTGCTTCCACATCCCTTCCTCAAAGCAGTGGAACTGGAGAGCCCTGCTAAAACCCACGGCTGTCAGCCACTGAAGTGCAGCCCTTGCTCTTTTCCTCCTCACCCTGCTGTTCTCCTCCTCTGGAGGCCTGGGAGAAATGCTTCTGCAGATGCACTGGCTGGGCCCTTGGGGCCCTGCAAATCTGAATTGCTAGTAAAGCATCAGGACGCTTCAGCTTCAGACTTGGTCCCCTTTGAAGGAGCTTCACTTGGGTTTCAACACTGGGGGCTGATACTAGAAAGGTATTTCAGTTGCAAAGGGAAAAACACGGTTAATCTACAGTACTAAAGGTGCAACAGTACTAAAAGTTGCAACCCTATGCATGTCTGAACCAAAGAACCCCATCAGTTCCCAGCATGCTCAGGCAATATTGTTGGCTGGAGGGATGCTGGGAATTGTGGTTTCATTTTTGTCTAAACACACATAGTATTGCACCCTAAGTGCCATTAAAAACTCCCGATGACCTCTTCCTGGCACTGAGACAGAGAGCTAGATATAGTCGTATCTCTGCCCTTGCATCGAATATGTTGCTGAATTTACCCTGAATAATTATCCTGGCATAAGAGTGCCTGGCATTGGTCTCTCCAAAAAGCAATTAGGCCTGCCTGTTTGATCCGGCACCACAAAAGATCAAGAAAATCATTCTGAATGACTTCAGTGGGCTTAGCCTAGAATGTAATTGCCTGGGTTTCAGTGCTTATGCAGGCTTTCCAAATAGGTTGTTACAATTAAAGCTACTTTCCCCAAGTGTCTTTTGCTTTTATTTCATCATAAATGAGATCATTGTCTACAAAACGTAATCTTCCAATAATAAACATGTGTGATTGTTGCATAGGAAGGAATAAAAATATTAGTGTTAGGAGAAGACTTGTCATCTAGCTCAGTTTTGGCATCAACTGCATAAAAAGCCACCAGTGAGTACACACAGTTTCCTTCCTATAATTTGATTTCCATTTCTTAAGTTTGTAAATGGATCTGAAAAACATGGCTTGATCGAATGTCAGAGGTGAGGCAAATTTGGAGAGCGGAACTATACAACAAATCTATTTCAGCAGGAGTTCTGAAGTTTCTTTTTTTGGTACTCTGAGTGTCAGGAATGAGAAACAGTTTCCTGTTTTTGTCAGGCATAAATAAAATGCTTCATATTTGGAATACAGTGCTTCGGTAACTTGGAATATGTTTGCCAGTCTTATTTGCTTAGTAGTTTTATAGCCTTCCTTTCCCTTGAGGTGACAGACTGCTGAGGCACCCCATGTTTGTCCTCACAGCATCCCTGTAAAGCTGCCCAGCCAAGAGAGAATGGCTGGTCAGGGTCCCCTAGTGAGCGTCACAGCTGAGCAGGGACCTGAACCCATGCAGGGGCCATTCCAGCCTGAGCCCAGCTCTCCAGCCAAAACGGCACACTGGCTTCCTCCAACCATCCTCATGCAGGCACTGCTTGTCCAGGATGGCCCGGGTGCAAAATTCCCTCCCATCTCCTGGTGCACAGCGCATTGGAGTCTTCTCCATGTGTATACGGACTTGTATTACTATAATAGCATAACTGTGGCCAGAGGAGCACTAACCAAGGGGTTCCTGTTAGAAAATCCTCCTCCTCCTCCTCCCGTGAAATTGTCATGAGAGGTGGGTGACTTCGATGGCAGTGGAGTGTCTTAACCATCTCAACTTTTATTCTGAACCATGTAAGAGCCACCCATGGTGGTAAAAGCTACTGGGTGGGGGGGGGGGTGTGGAAGAGATCAGCACAATGGACAGCTCCTATGGAACTCAGAATAACTGCTGCAATGGTTAAGGAGACCTTTGCAATTTGAAAATGGAGGAAACTAATCTGCGTAGCAGCTGGTTGGCCCACAAAATGACCCTATTTTAGTCATCTGTGACCCTCAAGGAAATAGCAGCTTTATGACTCTTGTGCTTGATTAAATGTTCTGTGAGCTGCAGTGACATCATTTTCTGGAAATGGGATCAGTCTGCAAACACTGGAACTTCTGCGTGCTGCATAGTAACATGCTCTTTCTCAGGTCATGAGTCGATATGTATTCTCTGATGGGGCACTTCCACACCAATCCTTTTCTCTTGATGGCTGTTTCTCTTGATGGCCATTTACCCAGTTTCTGGAGAGCATCTAGTTGACTTCCAGCATCTCCTGAGTTCTTCTCTTGTGTTTATTCAGGGCTAGGGTTGGGATCAGGGTTATCGCCTAACTTGTGCCTGATTTGCCTGGCAATTTTTCCTGACTTGTGGCAATTTCTCTTACTTCGATCAAGCACTAGCTTGGCCAGCACAACTAGCAAGATGCTGCTGGTATACTTGGGGTTAAAACCTATTTCCCCTTTACACACAAGCTCTGCAAGCATGGCATCAAATCTGGCGAAGGAAAATTTCTGAGTTTTGTGGGATGATTCGTGGGAGTCATTGATTGCAGCACCACCAATTTATTTATTTATTTCTATTTATTTTTTTATTTATATCCTGCCTTTTTCCTATAAAGGGCTCAAGGCAGCTTACATCATTCTCCTCCTCCATCTTATCCCCAAAACAACAACCCTGTGAGGTAGGTCAGGCTGAGAGTCTGTGGCTGGCCCAAAGTCACCCAGTTGGCTCCATGGCTGAGCGGGGACTAGAATGCAGATCGCCTGAGTCCCAGTCCCATGCTCTTAACCACGACACCAATTCTGGCTCTAGCCCTAAGGCAGTGAGCAGCAGAGGAGGCACAGGCCCTGGCGTGGGGCAGCTGCCGCTTTTAGTGAGCCATGCTAAGGAGCAGGGCAGGCGCCAGTAGGGCTGCTTCAGCCCCGCTGATGAGCACTCTATTTCAGTTGATTGTGGAAGAGTGATGCCTCGGTATCAATACACAACCTCTGGGTGTTTCCAGAACATGAAGGCATTGCCCCTTTTGGAGTAAGCAAAACAGAAAGATAATAAGCAGTGGGAAAATACAGGAGGGCTGCAAATGCCATTGCCTGTACACATACACACACACACATTTTTGGGAAGGCGGCAATGTAGCCACACAAAGCCTCATCAGAAAATCTCCCCGGTGACTTCCGCATTTTCTCCTCACCTGCACCCTGTCCTGAATCTATCAACTGATCATGTTTCTCTTAAAAATAAAACAAAACATGTACCAAGGTTGCAGTAAAAAGTAAAAAGCTGGTGTCGACAAATGAATATAATTCATGTAAATACAGTGCCTAGTCCTTTGTATGCTTAGGCAGAAAAAGCTCTACAGTTTGTGGGATGTAAAAATTTGTTGCACTGTATATTGAAACTCAAATTTCCCCTTTCTTGGTGCAATCTGGGAATTTGCTTGGCATCAACATGTAGCTCTGCTTCCTTCATGAGAATTTATGTCACCTGAGCTGGAGATTCAAGCTCCCCAAGTATACACCTTCTCCTTACTTTCTATCACACAATTACCTCATATTTGCATTTAATATGAGGAAAAATTCTCTTCCCCCTTTGCCAGGGTCTCACAGATAACCCAACAATTGTAGGATGGAGCCTGTCAGCTTGGACTCTCTAACTGGACTTACAGAATACTGAACCTAATGCAGTTCCTAACCTTCCTGCATATACTATTTGGAGAATATGCAAACATTTGTTAGCTGTCCTCCATTCCTATAGTTCTCCTAGCATCATGCTAAAATGCCTTGAAAGGAATGAGTGCAGCATTTTTTCTAACTTACGCCTGGTAGAATTTTTCAGGAAGGTGACATTGCATTTCAGCTGACTTTCCATGCTGAAGAGTATTGTTTGCAAGCACCTATGGCACAAATAAGGCCAAAGGTAAGAACTGACTGCAGAGTCCCTTGTTAAGCACTACAGTCTGTTTGGAGATTCTGCCTATGTAACGAGGGGGGAATCTCTTTCTCTGCCTTGCTGATCTTGGGCCAGATGTGTAGGAGTGAAGCAGGTATCAAGCAAGGAGTGGGCACGAAGTGGGAAGAACTGAATTGTCACTCTGCTGCATTCGCTACCCAGGAGTAGACCTTTCAAGCCAACAGAAGGGCACCAAATTTTAACCCTGAGAAATGGCAATTCTCTTTGAGTATGAGAAGAACTGTTGGAGAAGCTGAACCACATGGGTCATCCTCTGAGTAAGGCTTCTCCTGGGATGCTGCAGTTAGGGATCTGCAAAGCAGCAAAGCCTGAGCTTCTCCAGATTCCAGCTTGATGCTTCCACCATGTCTGCACCAGAGCTCTTTTCACATGAAAAATTGTGCAATTCTCCTCCCAGCACCACATATACTTCCTATGCACAAGTGTGAAGGAATGGACCAGTAGAAACTTTAGAAAAAACGGGGAAATTGAAAAGGATCCCAGACTCACTTATCTTCAGCTGGTAACTACAGTGAGCAACAATGTCTTCACAAAAGCTGCTCTGTGAAGATCTTTCTGAACACCTAAAATCAGCAAGCAGCCCCCCCCCCCCGCTACTCAGTGTGCTAGAGGGTGGCATTTATGGTATTTGGCACTAGCATGGAACTAGCCAGGACCCTCCACAAAGCAACACAAGAGTCCTCCTGTTTAGCTTTCAAGCAAGCCTGAAACTGGGGCCTTGTGGTGTTGCTTGGGGCTTAGAAAGAAGGGGTCAAAACTTCAGAGGGATGGAATAAAAAATACCCCCCCCACACACACACACACATGTACACAAACCATATGTGATGATGATATACATTGGAGCCCACTGAGCATTCCAAATCCAAATAGGGTTGTGTCTGTTGAATGGGGAATCAGAAAGAATGACCAGAAAGGCATGTAAATGCATATTGTAATGCTTAATTTGCCAATTAAATCTTCAGTTAATGCATGCTCACCTTCACAGAAGTTATGCTTGAGCAATAACCCAACAATGTCCTCTTCAAAGAAGCCAATGAAACCTCCTCTAGCTCCTGCACATGGTACTCATATGGACTGGCTAAGATCCAGGCCTATCAGGAGGGGGAAGTTTCTGGGGAATGGGTATGGGAACTGTCTGCTGTCTGTCTGTCTGTCTTTTTTGACCTTTGCTTCTACAGTGCAAGGAGGGAAGTTCTCAACAAGAAGAATTTTCCCAACACAAGGATACTATAAGGCAACCTCCTCCAACCTGGAGCCCTCCAGGTGTACTGGAACGGCAATTCCCATAATTCCCAGCCAGCACAACCCATGGTTTTCTAGATAGTCATCCCATCCACACCAGTCTCGTTGTGGAAATTCAGAGGCATCTCCATTGGCTGCACTACTGCCATGGAATCATACCCCAGGCTATCACAGAAGAACATCTTAACCTCATGCATCTGCAGCTCTCGATGCATGGCAGCAGCAACCCATTGCTCCTTCTCCCAGCTCAGCCCAGATGGGGTGGCTCAGAAGCTGAACTCCTACTGCTCACTACAAAGCAAGTATTTCAGTGTAATAGTTCGAGGTCCGTCTGCTCCCTTTGGATGCTGGATGCCAGTGATGCCTGTGAGGTGCACCCAGATTTCCTCCTGGTGGAGGGTGTGGTCTGACACTGGATCCCAGAGTGGCTTGAGGCAAAAGCTGGGAAAGGATGCCTTGAATTTGCCTTTGGGAAGACATCTCTAAAAGCTTGTGGGAGTCTTTCCTACCTCTGTGAGTGTGTATGTGGTGGGAGCTAGGAGAAAAGAGGGAAAGTACCCTGTGAAGAGCCACATGTTGAGCCCCTGCGAGCTGGGGGTTGAGCTGGCCCGCAGGAAAAGAATGAACTAGAAAGAAGTGGGGCCATTCTGCAACAAAACTCTCCTTCATGTGGGACACATTCCCCTCTGCGATTTTCACAAGTCAGAAAACTCAGAACAGGAGTTGAGATCCATTTTAGCTACAATTTATATTTGCAGAGTAGGATAAAATGTAACATTACAGGACAGAACTGCTGATTTTGTCCTTTCCCATATCCTTACTATTCTGGCAGGGGAAAAAGCTTATGATGCCTCCCTAGTCTGACTGCTCACTTCTCTAGGAGCTGCAATATATAAAGCAAACTTTGCCACATGATATGCTAAGGCGGGAGGTACCAGATGACTAAAGGAAAGAACTCAAGACAGATCTCCATCTATTTATTTCAGTTTTATACCACCACATAGTTGGGGCTCTCTGGGTGGCTAGCAAAAGTTGAAAACACACAAGCAACAGAAAATTAACATAGTACAATAGAACCACAGAAATTCCAACTGAATCCGCACCAAGATAAAGCAGCAGAACAGGATAAAATGCAGTATTAAAACTAAACTGTAAAAGTTAACTGTTAAAACACTGTGGAAAATAAAAAGATCTTCACCTGGTGCCAAAAAGAATACAGAGTCTTTGTGAAGCATATTCCATAGCTGAGAAGCCACAACCAAAAAGGCCCTTCTCTCAGTAGCCACCCACTTCACTTCCTTTGGAGGGGGCTCACAAAGAAGGATTCCTGAAGATGACCCAGCATCTGAATAGGTACATATGGGTTGAGGTGTTCCTCCAGATAACCTGTCCCCAAGCCATTTAGGGCTTTGAATGTTCATGCTAGCACTTCGAATAGGGCTGCCAGCTTGTACTGGCACCTAGTACAAGCTGGAAGAGGACTGGCATAATATGTTTCGATAAGCCTGTCCCCATTAATAATCTAATTGCCCATTTCGGATCAGTTGAAGCTGCTAAACCATTTTCAAAGGCAGCCCCACATACAGCACATTACAGTAATCCAAACAAAAGGTCCAGCTAGTCTATCCAGATGGATACCCTGGTTGATGGTGTATCTACCCTTCTTGCTCCAGCAACTCCCTTCTTCCCTTCTGCAGATCATTCTCCTGCGGATGTTTGGGTAAGACAGGCCCTTGGCAGAAGTTCCCAGTGACTGTCTCTGTTCAGGAGGGAATGATGTTGGCAGGAGTCTGAAGCCTAGACGTGCATTGCTGGGAGTGGCACTGCAGGTTCAAGCCCCCTTCAAGCAAAGCTGCTGGTCTGCCAGAACACAAGACATCCAGCACAAAACCTCCCAGGGCACAGGAATGAGAAACTTCAGCAGATCAGTCACCTAACTGTGGGAAACAAGAACTGCCTGCAGAATTGACTTGCTAGACCATGGGTCCTCAAACTATGGCCCATGGGCTGAATCCAGCCCACCATGCCCATTTATCTGGCCCGCCTTAGAGGTTTGGGACTCACCGCACATGCGCATGCACATGCATGCCCGCGCATGGTGAGGCGATGGCTTGCTCGCACAGAGATCATTTTGCACTCACTCAGAGAAAATGATCTCTGCACGTGCCCACTGCTCCCTCACTGCACATGCCCGCCCCCACTTCACTGCGCACATACCCTCCCACCCTCTCCGCACATGCGCCCCCCACCCCCTCACTGGCCCACGTCCCCTGCCAGTACTGCCTTGCTGGCCTGCGCCCACCATCGGCACCTTTCAACTGGCCCCCTGTTGAAAAAGTTTGAGGACCCCTGTGCTAGACCATGGTTGGACAACTTGTAAGCTTCCAGATGTTTTGGCTTACAACTCCTATTAGATTAGCCAGCATGGCCAACAGTTGGAATTGGAGCTGCAGGCCAAAGCACCTGAAAGGTTACAAGTGGCCCATCCCTAACATATTCACTTAATTGCTTAGCTGGGCCATTTTGTTTACAAACAGTTCAGAAACACACAGGGGATTCCTCTAGTAATACAGTAAAGCTCAAGCACTTCATAGAACTGCCTCCAGGAAAAGGACAATGGGTGCCATCTTTGCTGAGAGGAAATGTTGCAGAAGGCATCTAGTGGACCAGTTGAAAGGCGGCGGTGCTGGGTGCAGGACGGCAAGGCAGCAGGTGCGGCGGGCGCAGGCATGGTGAGGCGGTGGCTTGCTCGCAAGAAGGCCACATGGCTGGCTGCCCCAGGGCTCAGCAAGGTGGCAGCTGGCCACCCCCAGGCTTGCATAATTAAAAATAGATTTAAAAAGTTATATTTTACTTAGTTTCAATCCTTTTTTAGTTTCTTCATCTCCACCTTCATCTCTCTTTCTCTTCTGCCTGCCCCACTTCTGTTTCCCACTCCTCATTCCCGCTCTGTATATTATTATTATTATTATTATTATTATTATTATTATTATTATTATAACATTTCTATGCCGCCCCTTGCCGAAACCTCGGGGCGGCTTACAACACAATAAAATACATTGAAATACAATAGAACATAATAAATTACCATTAAATACAAAAATACAAAAAATACACTGAGTTACAAATATAAAATTAAAATTATCAGTATAAAATAAGTAAATAAAAATATAGGAGGAGAAAAGAGAAGGAAGAAGAAGTTGCCCTGGCCAGATCATATGTTTTAACAATTAAAATGATGTTTAAATAAAAAGGTCTTTACCTGGCGCCGAAAAACCAGTAACGACGGTGCCAGGTGGACCTCTTTGGGGAGGGAATTCCATAGGTTGGGCGCCACCGCAGAGAAAGCCCTCCTCCGAGTACTTACTCTCCTAATTTCTTTCATGGAGGGTTCCCGGAGAAGGGACTCTCCTGCAGATCTCAAAGGGCGGTCGGGCATATACGGACGTAAGCGCTCGTTCAGGTAGCCAGGACCCAAGCCGTTTAGGGCTTTATAGGTCATAATCAACACCTTGAATTGGGCCCGGGCTTCAATGGGAAGCCAGTGAAGCTGACGGAGGACTGGAGTCATGTGAGCATAACGCCCCATCCCCGTCAGCAACCTGGCAGCTCTATTTTGCACCAATTGAAGTGTTCGGACTGTCTTCAGGGGAAGCCCCATGTAAAGCGCGTTACAGAAGTCTAGGCGGGAAGTCACCAGCGCGTGTGTCACCGTCGCCAGGCAGTCGTACTCCAGGTAGGGGCGCAGCTGGTTAATTAGCCGAAGCTGAAGGAAGGCGTTCCTCGCTACCGCTGTCACCTGAGCTTCCAAAGAAAGCTCCGGGTCAAGGAGTACTCCTAAGCTGCGGACCTTATCCCTAAGAGGGAGTGTTGCACCATTCAGGACCAGGTCAAATCCACCCTCTCCGAAACCCGATCCGCCAACCAACAGGACCTCCGTCTTGTCTGGGTTGAGTTTCAGTTTATTGGCCCTCATCCATTCCCTTACCTCGGCCAAGCACCGGTTCAGCACAGCCACTGCCTCACCTGGATTGGTGCAAAACGAGAGGTAGAGCTGGGTATCATCAGCGTATTGATGATTCCGCAGTCCACACCTCCTGATGACCTCTCCCAGCAGTTTCATATAGATGTTAAATAGCAGAGGGGATAGAATGGAGCCCTGTATGGGGGGAGGGAGAACTGGCACACATGCAGTTGAGCTGTTGCAATTTGGGAATGCGCTGGCTCTCTCTCTGTTCAGTTTCTGAGAATGCCTGTGCTGGCTCAGAGGTTTTGGACTCGCTCGGAGATCATTTTCTCCAGACGAGTCCAAAACTATTGAGGCGGGCCAGATAAATGGGCATGGCGGGCCAGATCCGGCCCACAGACCATAGTTTGAGGACCCATGATGTAGAGTCTGCATGCCTTTACTAATCATAGAATAGTAGAGTTGAAAGGGGCCAACCTGCCGATGCAGGACACCAATTTACCATCCAGTTTCTCTTTGAATGTCTCTAGTGTGGGAGAGCCCACCACCTCTCTAGGCAGCTGGTTCCACTGTGCTATTGCTCTGACAGTGAGGAAGCTTTTCCTGATGTCCAGCCTGAATCTGGGTTGTCACAGCTTGACTTGATTATTCCATGTCCTGCATTCTGCTATGAATAAGAAGAGATCTTGACCTTCCTCTTTGTGACAGCCTTTGAGGTACCTGTGGAGGGATATCATGCCCCCCTCGGTCTTCCCATCTCAAGGCTGAACATGCCCAGTTCTCTCAGTCTCTCCTCATAGGGCAGTATTTCCAGACCCTGGATCATTTTTGTTGTCCTCCTCTGGACCCTTTCTAATTTTTCTGCATCTTTCTTAAATCTTTGTGCCCAGAACTGGACACAGTATTCCAGGTGACGCCTGACTACTTAGGGAATGTGACCGCCCAGGGTTGCCTTACAAATTACTGCAGGGCTCAGGACCCAAACATGGGAGGCCACAGTTATCACCACTTCCTCTTCAGTTGGTGCTTTTTCTTCACTTGCCCTGTGCTCTGCCCACTCCCAAGCCCTGCATGCTTCAGATAAAATGCCTCCCCGGAATCATCTGCACCAACTTCTCAGGGCCAAAAGGGGTGCTTGAAGCCAGGAGGGAAAGACTGAATCTTCTATGTAAAAGTTACCTTTGTTAGGAAATTCAGTTAAATCCTGGTTGGAAAAGGTTGCTTATATGTGCCTTGTGTAATAGAATCAAAGCTGCAATATACTTGCGCCCCTTTCTCAGAAAGCTCCAGAATTCCAGGCAGAGCCTCTGTTTAGCATTGCTACTTTAAGAGACAGGAACTCTGCTCACCAGAGGCAAATGCTACATTCAGTTATAAAGTTAACGCATTGAAGCTTTTGTGCTGCCAATCTGTTAGCAGCAACAACCTGGCCTGATAAATTCATGTGCAAACTGAAAGCCCAGACCAGCGATGACTCATGATTGACATAACAATCTCCTGTAATCAAATACTATTGTATTAAGTTTCCTCTGCAGATCTTTCACATTCTTTTGCTTGTGTTTCCCTTATTTCATCATCATCTGCCCAGCTGCTGGGTCCATGTGACTCAGAATCTATAAAACACTCTGGGTATGTTCTGGAAGCTGGTACTTGACCTGGCCTCTACCCAACAACACTGTTGTAAGTATGGGTTCTTTGTGGAGGGCGCCTGAGTGATCTTTCAATAAACTGCTGAGGTTCAAGGTGAAAAGGGTCTTCCCCACTGAATCCATTTGTTCATTCTTGTGACTGCTAGTGAGATGCTCTGATACCTTTCATTCAATTCTACTCTTCTCAATCACTTGAGAAATTTAAGTAGGATAAATTTACTCTGAGCTTAGGCTGAGACCTTTTGGTACATCCTCCACACAATGTATAAGACAAACGTGAATTTTTTAAATCTTTTTTCTCTGACTTGTGAGTAAAATTGTAGGTGAGAACCTTTCCTGAATGTTGATTAAAATGTGGCCAGGCCTCCAGGCCAGAAAAAGCTGCTATGGTATTATAGCCAGGTTGCCATCCCTGTCATCACAAACTCCACATATATAGTAACAAAACATTGCATTTCTGCCCCTGTGAGTAAGTCTGAGCTGCAAAACAAAACAAGGGTGGAAATGGAATATTTTATTAACCTGGCGATTTGAAGGCAGCAACACTCTGCTTGCTGAGCCTGTGCGCAGCCAGCCCTTATTTCCAGCAACAAGCTTCTGTTGGCTGGAGTACTGAGCCGTGAGATCTGTAGACCCAATCTAGGTCAGACTCATTCCCTCATACACAGCCAGTGAGCCAAAACCTGGTTCCCAAGGTCTTGCGAGGGTGGGGCGATCCACACCAGGATCTCTCTTTTTAAAAGCATAGCCATTCCCTTCAGACGGTGGGCCTTAAACTTAGCATAACGGAGCTACCCACACTTTCCTCCCCTGTAGTGCAATGCCTTGTGGTACACAAGCAGGAATCTGGCCACCCTCTTCTAGGAAAATAAAATGAATTTCACACACATTTTGGAAAAGGACAAAATAAGCCATGTGTCCTTCCAACTGCCCATTCATGTCCTTTTCCAAATAACAAATTTAAATGACACCTACTCGAGAAGCATATACAGGAATTTGGCTCATTCATGAGTCTTCATAGATCAGCTGATTTAAAATTATGGCCTACGTATGTAAAACAAGCACTGATGCCTTTGACCTGCTGTTATGACATGCAGAGAATAGGGCTGATGTTAAATGCAGCACCTTTCAGCAGCCCCGCCCCTTTATGCCGCACATGAGATGCTTTACTGAGAAGGCAAAGAGCATCCTTAACACAGTGCCCCCCACCCCCTCCCCCAGGGTTTTCCCCTTCTTACATATTCCGGCAAAGCAAGCACAAGGTGGCACCATAGTCTAACTTCAGGAGAGCTGAATTGCTTTCCACGAAGTTTATGTTCTGTTTTGTTGAGGTTTGCATTTTAGTCACTGACTTTCCTCACTCTGCAAAACCCCCATGAAAACAGAGGATGGCAACATGGTGAAAAGATCCCGCAAATTTCTATGAGTCAGGGATCACAAGTGCATAATAAATGCCTCATGCGGAGAACCCCTCAGCCAGCATTAATGATCAAAGCAGTAAAAAAACAAGGACCAGTGTATAATTATTTTTAAGGCAGTGGGGAAGTCATGGATAGGACACATTGGAGGGCTTTCATTCAAAGGCTCGCCATAAGCAGGAAACAACTCGGTGGCACATAACAACAACGTACCTTTGAAATGCCCTGCCATGCATGGTGAAATGCTGCCTGGCTGGTTTGTCCTCATCCAAATGTCGATGTACAAGCCGCACCCATGATAGCGGTGGCTGCATAGCACCCCTGGACTGGAAGTGTCATGCAAACCTGCCGTATGGGTGGTAAGGAGTATGGAGCCATTGCTAAGCCTTTTCCATAATGCTATGAGAGCATCCATCTCAATTTAGGGTGGGACTATAAGCATGGTGCTGTTGGAATGGATTTAATTAAAACTGTTAATTATCCTAGATGGTTTGGAGTCTTTTTGTTAAGATGAAACACACATCAAAGTTGAGGGAGTGGGAGCAGACAGAGAAGCAGTTTGGAGCCTGCCTGCAGTTTATCTTGAACAAGGCAGTCAGAAAGAAGAGGGTTTTAGCTGGTTTTATTTTGAACCGGGGTTCAATTGCTCTTTTGGGGAATTGACACAGGATGTGAGTGATTGCTCCTGTAATTCAGAGGCAGATTGAGATGCCTTCAGCACTAGGGACGGATATTCTGTATCTTAATGATTCCTTGGCTCTGCCTCTTTTTTTGTATACAAGGACAAATACCTGCTTTTGAATCTCAGCCAATTAATGGTGAAGAGGTACAACAAGCTCAGTCCCAGAAAATAGAAGTGCTTTGTGTTACTTGACCCATGTGCATGACTTAAAGAATCCTCACCAGGCAGAATGAAAAGGCAGCTCAGTCTTAAATAAAAACCAGAATATTTATCAATGCACTAGTTTTTATTCACTTTGGATATGCAGTGAGTGACTTATTGAATATTTCCAACAAGAACAAAAAGGACCTTAACAAACCAAATTATTGTCTGACAAGTACTTGGTATGAATTTGAGGCCAAAAACCAAAACAACAAAATCCATACACTAATTAGCAGGCAATTTTCCAAGGGAAACTGGAAAAATGTCTCTGACTTATCTGTATGTGTCATGAACCCTTTCCTTGGTTTTATTTCTATTCTAGTTTCACAAGCAAGACATTCAATTTTGGAATTCTTTAATCATAATAAAAATCCCATTATCTTCATGTCTATATTATGATGTGATTGCTTGGACAAGAACTGCAAGTATTTGGGGATTTCAATAACTTTAACATACAGTCCTTTCGGTTAGTCACAAAAGAAGCTGTTCTTTCATTTGTGCCATTTTCTCCAGAAGGGATGACATTATATATTGGTACCAAAGCCAAATTATAGGCCAGGGATTAAGCATGCTTCGTGAACTGCACAGAGGTCTTAGAGCCAGCAGCTCATTTAGCCTGAATCAACTTTAATGTACACTAAAGCTGCAGTTTTGTACACACTAATCTTCAAATAAACCCCATAAAAGTGGGGCTGACGTTTGAGTGGACACATAGAGGATTGCTATGTAAATGTCAAATGAGAGCCAAACTCTACACAGCTGCTACAATTGGGAACGCACCACTGACGTGTTGGGTGAACGGCTGCAATATCCAATCTGTGCTTGCCTCAGGCAAGTGGGGAGAAACGCAGCAGTGGACTGTGGCCTCCCTGGGAGCTTCTTCAGGGCCCACCAATCGGGCACTGTGCTGGAGACAAAGGCCACATGCTGCCTCTTGTGCAGAGGAGCTCTATGTGCCTGGTCTTCCAAAGGAGCCTCCAAAGACCAACCCAAGTTGTGGATGGCAGTGCTATCATGCAGGACCATGCCTAGTGTGTTCCTTCATCACAAGGTGGGCGGCAGGAAGTAGTCTGATCTCCCTCATGAGCAACGGAATGGGGTCTATCTGGGGAAAAAGCCTTGGGTGGAAGCACCTCAGCCCCAACTGGGGTGGTATCCCTTCTAGTCAAGCCGAAGGCTGAGCTGTTTTCATTGCAAAAGGCTGTTTCCTCCATGTCAGAATGGGTTGGGCCCTGCTCTCGTGCCCTTACTTCCTCGCCCATGTCCTGACCTGGGACCCAACAAGCAGGGCTTCCTGTTGTAACCACAATAAAAAGCCACCATGTATACATAAGTAAGTATATCCTGGAGGAGACTCCTTCAAAAGGGCATGTCCACTTGAGTCCATTTGAGTCCAGTATGAAATGTAAGGAAAAGATGGCCTCTGCGTCATTTATAAATACTTTTTATAATGAACAACAACAACAAAAGGAAAGTAAACAGCATCAAATCATGTAAATATTTCATCCTCCACCGTCGCCAATTAACACAAAGCAACTGGATTTTGAATTTGGGAGTCAAGATGGTAGTTCTTAGAAGAGCACTGAAGGATTGGATGATTTCTGTGCAAAGTGAGATTTGTCACAGGGGTCTGAGAGGTGAAGAATTTAAAGTATAGAAACTGTGTATATAATATTGCCATTCATGTTCAGGACTTTGAATTTGAAGGTGTTCATTTGGTGAACCATTCAGGGCCAAATCAGGCAGTATGTAAAATGTAGGATGGCATTTCAGTGCTCTTTGTTTTCAGTTACATAGGAGCAAGGAGGTCATCTTGACCAGGATCAGGAAATGCTATGGCGCAAGTGGATGGTTCTTAGAAGGTCAATCAAAATGACAGTATGGTGCCACCTTGCATCCGAGGGGAGCAGGAGTTCTGGAAAGTGATTGCTGCATGCAGGGGGAAGAGATCAGCCTTACTCCAGCTGGCATGCTGCAGCTCCAGTGCTGGCAGGGACCTGCCCTCTCCCAGCACAAGGCCATATGCACACGTTTAGATAAGTCTATAGATCATCACATAATCTGATTACCCAGTAAATGGTATGTGTTTTTTTTAACAAGTTTTATTATTTTCTCTATAAATCCAAAACTAAAAAAACAACAACAATTATTCACAACATCGGACATACAGGGTCGACATCGCACTCTTTTTTATATTCAATAACCATATTCAATTCTATGCATAGTCCTGTTTCTCTAACCAATGATAGAAAATATTCCAAGTTTGATTGAAGTATGTATCTTCCTTCTCCTTCAAAGACAAAAGTGTTTTTTTGAAGGATCATAGATACAGTATATCTGAAGTTTAGAAGTTAGCTGGGGTTGCTTTGAAGTACAGTTTCTAATTCTTTTTGTATATTTATCATCATTTCATAGTATGATAATGAATACACAAAACAACACCAACGCCGCCGCCACTGCCGCCAACACATATTTTTGGTCTAGTTGCCCAACTCTGGCCATTAAGAAGTTTCTCAACATGTTTGATAAATGACCTCCATATAACCTCTTTTGCAGCCACATCATACTGCTGCCTCATGTTCAGCTTGTGCTCTATTGCAATCCCACAATCCTTTACACTTATACTGTTACCAACTGTGCATTTAATTCATGTGTGTGTGCCTAGGTATATTTGTCTTTATGGAGTCTCATTAGTTTCAGCCCGGTTGTCTAGGTCATTTTGAAATGTATTCCTGTCTTCTAAATCATTCCCAGTTTTGTAACTAGAAGTTCTCCTACTTCTTCTGACCCATCCAACCCATTTTGTTTTCCATCTAGCTCAGTATTTGGGGTCTACTAAACACGTTCACTCCCCATTAGCCTGAGCTTTAGTTCTGGCTTTTAAATCCCTGGGTTCTTCTCCCTCATGGATTTTAATACTTCTGCAAATCTTGCAGTTGCCTCAAGCTAGTTGATACCTCCTTCTTGTACTCAGACTCATGAATAAATGAATGAACGAACGAAAGAACAAACAAAAGAACAAAATTAGTCCATCCATTTACTTAATAAAGATTGGAACTTGCTCCTGAAATTCACAAATACAGCGAATGATATTTGCCCAAAGGGGGTGAATAATGGACCAAAGAATGTAAGGCTCTTCTAACGATATTTGTAATGCCACACTTTTGCTCAGGCTTCTGTTTGTGTAATTACTCCTTGTGTAATTAAGAACTGTTCCATCTCTCCCTTTTTTGTATGTTCCATTACACAAGCACTAGGTGGTCCTCATGTGTCTCACAAGGTTTCACACACAAGGCACAAAGGTTTCATGCTTCTCTCACAAGGAAAAGAAAACACTAACATGTTTTGCAAACAACAGGGGAAGAGGATGACAAAGTCATGCAAAGCACCCACAAATACCATGAGGGAGGATACACAAGCACACCATAAATGCCTCGTGTGGGAAGACTCAAAGAATCTGAAGCACCGGCACAGGGATACATTTCCACATAACACTCAGCTTGAATGGCCTGCAATACGAGGCTGCTAGGAATTTCCATCCAGCTGCCATATCTTTTATTACCTAGCTTTGTCTCATCCCTTGACAAAGGGCTTCAAGAGAATAGTCTGTTGGCCTCTGATGTGTTCTGTCTGCTTTTCTGTTTGAGTGTCTTCCTCTGAGAAGTGACTCATATTGCTTGATGGAAAGCAGTTCCTTGCTAGGCTCACAAGAAGGAAACTGCAGGGGAGATATGTCAGTCCAAGCACTTCTGGCATCCTTTCCCTCAGGCATAAGATCCGAGAGATTTCTAGTCAAGGATGTTTCCTTTTGGGGGATGCTTTTTAATGCGTGTGTGTGTGTGTGTGTGTGTGTGTGTGTGTGTGGGAGTTAAATCATTTTATCTGGGCATATCCAGGTGTTCAGTTTTATTTTTATTTTTTAAAAAAGGAAATCACCTAGATATAATATACAGCCCACCTTATCACTGTTGCTCTGGTGTTGGGCAATTGGTGACCAGGATCCAAACAGCCTTTTACTGATTCTCCCTGAATGAGCCAGTTTGGGGCTTTGCTTATCAAACAGCAGTGGCATGCTCTGGCACCAAGTGCTCTTCCTTCTCTGAAGGTCTTCAAAACAGATATTGAAATGGCGTGAGGGCTTGCTATTAAACAAATCCAACTAGAATCCTGCTGGATATGTCCACTCCTTAGGTACATCTACAGAACCTCTTCAGACCTTAGCTTCAGTGTGGCTTCTCTGCTCAGGCGATCGTCCTTTCCCCTCCCACTGCAGTTTCATCACCAATCAGTACTACTCACATACTCCGGAGGCACCAGGATAGAGCAATATACAATGTTTGGTATAGTGAACTCTTGTATGGGCATGTTAGGCATGGAAACTCCAGCAGGCTAGACCTAAAGCAAAACAAGGAGCCTTGTCAACTCTTTAAAAATAACTGAGTGCTCCTGTAATAATATCCATCGGGACCAGGAAGCTTTTATTTCTACTGAAAGAAGTATTGACTTGTGGGTATAGTCCCGGTCATTCCCCCTTTGCTCTTTCTACCCTTGTTTTCTCTCCCCCCTTCCCTGATGGAGAGCCATTCGTGATGCCTACAGAGCTATCATTTAGAAATCAGGAAGCCAGATACCATACTCTTGTGTCACACCAGGGCCATTAGCCATATCTTCCTTTTACAAAAATCATTAAATAAAAGAGCAGATCATCAGCAATCCACTTAAATGTTTGTGTGGGTGGAAATGAACATACACAGTGGGTGCCAGCAGGTGGAGCGGGTGTTTCCAGCATGTGTTGCTGCCCCTGCCCCTGACTTCCATGAGGCCAATGTTGTGAAGACACATGTCAGTACAGAGGGCAAGGGCACCTGATCCCCATCACCCTTTCATGAGTTCACTATGCCCCAGGGGATGCCTGAGTGCAACCAGAGTGGCCTGCCCTAAGTATATGTACTGGCATTGCCATGTCTGACTCACCAACATGTGACACAATGCTCATCCCAGCTTGTCCCCTGGTGTGCTTTCTGCCATTAGATCCTGGATTTCCATCTAACACTGAACTGAGCTGGGTGGAAATATGGGCACAGGATGACTCACAGAAGCCTATCTTCAGCCCTTTTGTCCCGGTATCTGAATGGCGTGTGAACTGCACAGGAGCTGAGGGGCCAGGGAGCTTGTGCAAACTCACTACAAATGGACTGGTTCTGCTTTGCTTTGGCATCCTACTTTAAAGATTAAGAACATGTTTCACAATAAGCACCCTCTTCTTCCCACTCTTGTGTCATTTTTAGATTTCAGAGATGGACTTTGCTAAGGGCTACAGAGAAATAATACAGAAAAAATACAGAGTGAATGAATCACACAGCTCCTATTACAGGGTTATCCATGTTTATGGGTGTTTGGGGAACCAATCTACATCTGATAGCCTTCAAATGAGCTGTGAAAAAATGCTATAACCAGACAAAACCGGCCTGTCTTTGGGAGTGGCCACAAATGAGAAAGTCAGACTGAGTTCAGGGAAAGATTTGCAAGCAGTTCATGAACTTGCCTTGCCTGCACAAGACCCAGACTTGATGAAAAGGCAACCTGCACAACTGTGTGGAATTCTGTGGCACTGAGTCTGATGTGGCGCAAGAGATTTCTACAGCCATAGTCCAAGCAGGTCCACTTAATGACATGCCTGTTCTTTAAAATCCCTGCACCAGCACAGGCATGAATGGAGAGGATGCCAAATATACCGCTCCATTGGTGCCCTGAACACCAGCGGCCAGTGGCAGTGTGAGGGGCTCAAGGCGAGATGCTCTCCAGCCATCCAGCCCAATCCTGCTGCTTTCTTCACTGCGTCCACCTGCCCCCAGCACAAGCTAACTTGGAATGACAAAGGGACCTGCATCTTCTTTTCCTGGTATGTGCAGAGGGGAAACAAATGGCCTCTTTCCTCTTTCTTTTAGCAAACAAACAAAGAAAAGGAAATGAGTTTGTTTCCTCTCCCCCACTGCTTTTTTGGTATCTGTTTCCCAAGGTTCCACAGAGCTTGTCAGGGGCAAGCAGAAACTCTGGCCTGGAGTCAGCACCCCCCCCCACCGCACACTTTCTGTGACATGTTCTGCAAAGGGCTACAGAAGAACAGGCCCTTCTGTTGCCTCCACACATATTGCCTAGCCAGCCTGCAACCTTCCCTAGGTAGAGCTGGGTATACTGTGGGAAAAGGCGAGGGTGCGGTTGCCTGCGGGAGCCTCGGTCCACAGCAGCCACGCACCGCTCATGGAAAGGCAACGGCATCGGCAGGGGAGGGGAGGGGGCGTCCTGGCGATGGCCACTGGCAGGTGCTGCAGCTCGGAGACTGGCCGCCCTTGCCCGCCACCTGCTTGTCCAGCCCTAGCAGCACTGGCATTGCATGCACCGGCTCAGGCCCTGCCTGAAGTATTTACCTGGCAATTTTGCAGGCAGGCCATGAGATGCAAAGGTAATTATAAAGAGGGTGGACCAGGGGAGGAAGCCCTTTGGGGAGGAGTACCTGGGACATTTTACTGCCTGTATCCAAGACAAATTCTTTTGTTTTGACAGCCCAATCACAACACCAGCAGAGCAGTGAAGACAGTGACCTCGACAATACACATCACCTTATTCCAGGGCACCAGACTATGCTAAACTCTGAAGTGTCCTGACTTTGGAAACAGCCAACTTTGGGAACCTGAGCTGAAATTCTGACGCACCTACAGAAACAGTAATGGCCAAGAATTCTACCACAAATTGGTAATGTTTAGGTGGAGGTGATCATCACACCAATCACCTTCAATGAGAGTCCAACAGTACAGTCAGCTGTGTAATCTGTTTCTGCATCTTCTCACAAAGAGGGACACACTGCCCATTTAGCAGTACTTAGCATGACACCCCATTCATTAGGCCCACTTGACAGGCATTGATTAATGGTTTGCATACTGGAAACCATTGGCTGAAAAGACAAGAACACAGGAAAAGCGGAAAGGAAAGGACAGAACTTGTGGTGCACTTGTGATTCCCCCTCTCTCAGTCATGGAAGTTTGCAGCGCCTTTTTATGCTGCCGTCCTCCTCCAAAGTGTCCCCCATGCTTTCCAACCTTTTCTTGCTTTTTTAAGTGAGAAAAATGAGTTATTAAGATTCAAACCAGAACAAACTGGAACAAAAGCCTCCTCGAGAAGTTGCAGATCTGCTCTACTGCAGCAATACCACAGGGCCACCTTGAGGCTGGCTAAAAGAATATATTTATTTTATAAAATCTGTATGCCCTCCAATTACTAACGTAATTGGACGATTAATATCATAAATAAATTGATGACTCACTCTGGCTGCAATTAATAAAATACAATGATACAATTCAATATTAAAACTTATTAAAATATTGATTGAATAAAAAGGTCTTAACCTGGCACCAAAAAACATATAATGACGGCGCCAGGCAGACCTCTCTGGGGAGCGCATTCCATAGACGGGGCGCCACCACAGAGAAGGCCCTCCTCCGGACACTCTGTCTCCTAATGTATTTCACAGAGGGTTCCTGGAGGAGGGCAAATGGGGAAGAAGGCATTCCTTTAGGTATCCTGGTCCCAAGCCATTTAGGGCTTTATAGGTAATAACCAGCACCTTGAACTGAGCCCAGACTTCAATGGGAAGCCAATGGAGCTGATAGATGACTGGGGTTATATGAGAATAATGCCCAGTCCCCGACAGCATCCTGGCAGCTCTGTTTTGAACTAACTGAAGTATCTGGACTGTCTTCAAGGGCAGCCCCACGTAACGCGTGTTACAGAAATCCAACCAGGAAGTAACCAATGCGTGTGTTGCAAGGCAATCTTCCTCCAGGTAGGGACGCAGCTGATAGATTAGCCAAAGCTGAAGGAAAGTGCTCCTCGCCACCGCTGTCACTTGAGCTTCCAAGGACAGCTCCGGGTCGAGGATCACTCCTACAAGAATGTAGGATATATAAAAGTGGACAAAAAGCCTACCTAATGCCTTTTTGTCCCACAATGAAAATGCAAGAAGTGGCCTCTGTGAAGCAGCATGTTGAATCCTGCACCTTGAGAAGCCCCACATGTCTGCAGGCAGGAAGTCTGCCTGCTCAAGATTGTCCAGGAGCACTGGAGAGAAACAGGACATCTCAACATCAACATTGGATTTTATTGCCCATTTACATCCAAAGCATTCCAAGATATTTTGCTTTATACCAGGGAGAGCTCAATATATAGAGCTCAAAATACAGTGCAATAGTATATACAGAGCACTGCAATATAGTTTTGCAGGGAAATCCGGTTCTCCCAGCTACGAGGAAAACTGCAGCTCAGCGCAGAAGTTAGCCTGTGGGGAGAGACAATTCGCCCTCAGCTCTGCTCATGCAAAGGTTCTGGTGCTTCAGCTGCCTTTCCTCTTTTGCCATCTCATGCGTAAGTTTATGCATGCTGCGCAATATATTACATGGCACATGAAGCTGTGCTAGATGGAGGACCTCGGTCTTACCCACACACAGCTGCTGCTGGCTGGACAGGCCTTTGTGGGGGCACTTCCCCACCCCCTCTGCCTGGCCCAGACCGATCCATGTCTGTGTAGGAAGGCTGCAACTGGGACAGACCAGTCAGCGAGGCCTGTGGCTGATGATTTCATTTGTGGCTAGGCAGTGAGACTTGCAGTTGATCAAGCTGCTTTTGTCTCTGTAATCCCGGATGGCTCTGCTGGGACTCACTTTCCTCCCTGGAGCAGAAAGTTGGCCTAAGACCAAACGCTCAAGGGCTTTCAGTGGTCTCGTGGTATCCTTTGAATTGCCGTGTCACCGAAGAAGCACCTGGCCTGGTCAGACTGGGCAAATCTGCAAAGTTTGGTCATGTCTGAGCAGCACAGAATTTGCCTGCCCACCCACACCAGAGTTTGCTCATGCCACACTCTGGCGAGCAGAGAGTGGCCTTGAATGGTTTAGCAAGATTGTGAGGGAAGGGCAGTCAGACGTTTTAGTCAACAGTCGGAAATATTTCAGAGCACGCCATCCAAGGGGCTTAAAAAAAAAAATCCTTCCTCTAAGTTTATGTTTAGAATGATGAAACGAGTGAAGCCTTGTGAAATAAAATGCTGAGCGAGTAGAGCACTGATGGAGAGGGGCTGGGAATTTCCTGGCAAGCAAGGAGGACCCAGCTGGCTCTGCCTGTTTCGCTGACAAGAGAGCTGTGCTTGAGCTGAAGCCTCAGTTGCGGCGCTGGGACGACTGGACTGGGCTGCCGGTGCCTGACTTACATTCGCACACTATGCTCAAAGCAGAGTCTTCCTAAGGCAACTGTCAAGCACAAGTGCAAATAGGTTAATTAATGCTAATGAACTTGAATCCATCATGGCGCTCTCTTGTGGCAATGCCTCGTGCTGCTTATATCTCTGCTGAGCATGGGATGTGCATGAGTAGAGCTGGGAGGAAACGGCCAGCCCCACACTGTGATGGGTTGGGTCACATGACTATGCGTTTTTCTCCACAAGAAGTTCAGTTCTCAAGTATGTGGGTTACTTTTCACATGGTAGTCTGACACCTGGAATAATTATCCTTATGCTTCTTGAATATATTATTCATATATTCTTCTACTATTGGCATAATATATTACAATAACATAACATATATTATTGTTATAATAATTAATATATAATATGAAATGATATATAATATAATATAATATATATTCTATTATATATTTTATGCAACAATGTGTTTCCTATTTGCACCCCGCCTTTCCACAAGTGTGATGGCTGCAACTGGCTGCCAGAGGAAGACCTGAGTCATGTGCACTGCTGGCTCAGTGACAACTCCTGTGAAACTGAGACCTAGATCTGCAAGTAGCGCAGTCCTTGGGACAGCCTGAGAAGCAGCTGGACCGAGAGAGGATGTTTGCGCATACATCACTTTGGGGTGGTGGGCTGGGTCCACAGAGAGCGCTGCTTTAGCATCTCTCTAAGACCGCAGTCCAGTGCACACTTATTTGGAGACATGCTCTGTTGGACTTACCGGAACGTCCTTCTTATACAACAAATGTTAAGCATCAGGTATCAAATCTAAACATGGAAGGCTTGATCTAGTATTGTTGTTCTGCCGGGGGAAGAATCCTGTTGGCAGAAAAATGGTTGGGGAACACTCTGGGGGAGATCTGGGAGCTGCAAGGGGAGTGGGAGGGCATTGCAGGTCTGTTCTGCAGCGGTAGCTTCCAGAACAGCAATTCTGAATCCAACCCAGGGATTAAATATACATTTCGGTCTGCACATTTCAGAGACTTGCAGCACAATCCCATGTATGTCAGATGTAAGTGAAACCATCATGAGGTAGAGGAAGCCCAACTCACATGTACAAGTGAAGCATCCTTGTTGTGGCTACCTGTCAATGACACTGTCAAACAGGCAAGAGAAGGAAACTTATATTTTAAGGATAGCCCACATGGGCTAATAGAGTCATGAAAATCAGGTAACTGCAGACAGCGTGGCTAAAAGAATAAGAAGGAATGTAATTGATGATTTAATTAATAAATGGTTTAAGAATACCTTAAATATATTCCAGGTTCAACAATGTTATAATCACTTTTTCCTTTCCGTTGGAAGAGAAAAATATTCCAGCCATGCAGAGAGTTCTGTTTAAAACTTTGTTGCAATGAAGGGAACAGAAAAAAATGGTTTCCTTCCCATTTTTCTGTTCACACACCCCTTTTGAACCCTGCTCCCAGCCGCTTGTTCCCTCCTCCTTTCCCCTAATTGGCTAATACGGGACTGAGAGATTACACTCTTTCCGCCCGCCTGCTCCACGCTGCCCCAACACCGGCCCTTCTTCCCAATCCAGCCCTGCCCCTGGTGGGCTTCAATAGGCTCATTTTGCTCTGCCCAGCTTGTCAATAAACAATCAGGAAGTATTTGGCCCTCCTGCCTGTTTCCCCATACCTTGTGCTATCTGATTTTGGCCCCTCCCCTCCTCTGGGCTAAGTAATTTTCTTTGTTACCCTTTTAAATCCCTTTACTCCCTTGTTTCAAACCATCCTTTCACACCTATCAACCAGTTTTTTAGCTAACTGTTAAATATGTATTTTGCAAATAAGTTACAAAATGTGGAGCAATGTTGATTTCTTATACTTTTACATTTCTGCAAAAATTAAAGCATATTTTTAAAAAGCATGAATGTGTTGATCTCAAGTAACATTCATTCTTTAAATTAAAATAGCAGAATACTTTTGTTTCAACATTTTTTACCTTTAGGTATACCTGGGAATTCCCACTAATCACCTAAGTACCTGAAAGTGGAATAAGCACAAAACCCTGTCACAATCAAACTAAGTGTTTGCATGTGAGGTCATTAAAGCGCAATGAACAACTCACTGGCAGA
Organism: Varanus komodoensis; assembly: GCF_004798865.1. Classification (NCBI taxonomy): domain Eukaryota; kingdom Metazoa; phylum Chordata; class Lepidosauria; order Squamata; family Varanidae; genus Varanus; species Varanus komodoensis. The sequence goes on from NW_025335627.1 coordinate 12,506,891, forward strand.
TCAAGTGTGCCAGTAGATGGAGACAGAATGTCCTACTGGATTAACCACAAGACTGCAGCAAGGCCTGTATCACAGTTATGGGTGCAAGTGCCAGATCTTCCATGGATCTGCTCCAATTCATCTTTCTAAGCTAGACTGTTAAAAAAATGACACTGTCGCTGCAACTTTCTTTAATGTCAGTTATGGCGAACACTAAAACAACTCTGCTATGCCCTTTGCTCTGGGCATTCTTCAAATGTTTAAGGGACCACACATGTGCATTCCAAATCAATTACTCTCATGTTAATGCGCCTCTTGAGTCTTTCTTTTTACAGTCACTAACATTATACTTCCTGGTCCTTACAGCACTCTGGACAAATTCTATACAACTGTGGGCCATTTGCCAACAAATACCAAATTCAAAACAGCCAGATACAACAGCCTTAATATTTTGTCCACTCCTGGTTTGTATTAGCCACTGTCAGAGGTAGGTGTAATTTCTGAAACCTGGAAGAATTTGAACCAGCAACAGTTTTGGTTTGTGATGGCAGGGAAGCAGTTAAACAAGTTCCCTGGACTTCAAAGTGCTGATTCAGGAGACCACTAGCTCCTTGAAAGATATTCTTTTATCCAGTTCTGGCCCAATGACAGTAAAATATGATTCAAGAGAAGTCTGATCTATCAAAGTTGACTTTTTAAGGAAAACATGTCTGAAACTCATGCTGGAGGACTATGCAGCCTGTAATCCCATTACACTGCTTTGCAGGCTATAATGAATAGCAGGCCTGTTTTTCTGGGTATTTGTATTTCAAGCTCTTCCTTGCTTCCTCAGTCTTCCCTGAAGATCTTGCCTCTTTCTCGCCCCTCACTTGGGTCCTGAACCCTGGGGAGATTACAGTTTTTCATGGAAGTAAGTTGGCAATCTTATCATAACCATCTTCCGGAATGAAGCCAGTCCTGCAGAAGTGCAGTTTTCCATTTCTGCATGCAGAGAAGGAAATTTCCTGTGCTTGCTTCGGTAGAAGGTTCTGTGTGCTTATGAGCTCTACCTAAAGTAGTAAGAAAGCTCCATTCCTGAAACTTGATTAAATTACACTGGCCTAGTCAGGATGATTCTGTGATGGTTTATGAATGAACAGTTGAAAAACAAAGCATTCTTCCTTGCCTGTCCTCTTCCTATTTCCTAGTGCATACCAATATTGATACACAGATTCTAGCATGTATTAATCCAGAGTTCTCCATCACATTGAATGGCGGACTCTGGTATAATAACAATTTACAAACCAGGAAAACAAGCCAGGATCTTTATATGGGAACCAGTACACAATAGAAGGTAGAAAAAGAGGCCAAAAAGGAGAACACTTTGCTGCAAAATAAGCCATTTTTATTAAGCCTCAAATGATCATCCAAGCTAGGGTGTTTTGTCTAGAGGAAAGCCACCCTTCTGAAATGTCACACCCAGTCCCCCTCTCTCCTACATGGGCTAAAGGTTTGAGTGATCCCAAGGAATCATTATTCCCCTTCCATGTCCTACTCTGATAGTAGTATCATAACTCACTAAACTAAGCATACAATGAAGCATACGCTCATTAGTACATCTCATAAGGTGCATTCTCTCAAAACAAAGGAGAGCTGTGTGTCTGTCCTTCATCAATCTCTTTGGAAACAGCAGCTAAACAAAGTAACTACAAGGCAATAGTTCACTCATGCTAAGCAAGGCCTGTACTTTCAGAGGCAGAGACCAAGGCCTGGATTTTATAGCACAGGCCCAATACACCTCTGATTCTTAATCTTTTTGGGAATTATGTAAAGACTGTTCATCATATTAAATTCTGTTTTTTTTTCAGAAGTGGAAATACTGTGGTTATAGTTGCCCAATTTCTATGTCTCCCAAGGGTGGTAGAGTTTGAGTTGCTTCCTGATTGCGCTTCCTTGAGACTCCCAAAAGATGCTACAGGCCTTTGTCAATTAATTCCAGAAATTAGCCAGGATGGAATATGTAGATTCAGGAAGGCAGGTTTTCATGGCCTTCCCATCCCAAATACTAAAGAGATAAGAGACAAAGTTAATTTTGAAAGGATACAGGCAATCATCTCAGCCCATAGATGTATATGATCTCAGACTTGCATGCAGATATCAGTGTAAGGAAGACACACTGCTAAATTCCAGGTGCACAAAAACTATGTAATTACCTCATCTGAAAAAAATGGGGAAGGTGTTTGGAGCAGAAAAGTTCTGTTCCAAAAATATATCAAAGCAGAACACTGGGGAATAGAGCAATCATGGTAGAGCAATCATGGCAATGGATATTTTTAAAGTAAAGTAAGAACAACTCTTGCAAATATGTCTTCATTTACCACCATATTTCTTCCAATGATGTATAATAGATAGGTCCTCATAAAGCAGTTAATGTTTCAATTTTACTATTCATATTTAAGAATACATGCCTCTTAGCAAACAGCTCCAACATCTTTCTGGGATCAGTTACCCAGCATTTCAGAAATATTTTCCATGCCAAAAAAAAAAAAAGGTAAAGGTTTAAAACTATGTATTGAAATGGTTGCATTGTGCAGAACTCAGAAATGCAGCCGAAGCCTAGCTTCGAAGAACCAAGAGCTGCTTGGAAAGGCACCAGATAGAATTTCACACAATATGAAGCACATGTCAAGCAACTAAAACTATTTAAGCATTTTTTCTTTTCTATGGAAAGAATAGGAATTCCAAAAGAATGCCAAAGGGAAAAGGTTTCTCCGGTCTTTGTTTAAATCTAGTTGAAAACAGCATATACCCTTGGTTTTAATTTTCACATAAAGTGGAATTTGAAGCACTGTAGTGCCAGTGCAGTCCTGGGAGAGTGTATGTTGTCTGGGCCACCACGTAGCAAAGAAAGCAGAGGTGGCCTTCCATGTACACAAAAAATAATTGATTGCACAGTGCATTTTGAATATTGTAAGTCTTCCTCCAGAGTGATGCTGATTCAGATCTTTCAAAGAGAAAACTGTTTCCTGTACTACTTCAAGTGCAAATCTCTGGTCTCTTCTCTTCTTCGTCCTGTCACATGTTCGGCCATACAGTAGCAATATCTGCATAATCTAGTTCTGTCCATTCATATGTTCTTATAAGAATACCAGCAAAGTGGTGGCTTTCATGACTACCATCAGCATTAGCTATTAGCACAGGAGAGTCTGGTGTTAGTTTTCCTTGTAGATTCCCATGAAGGCTAACCCACTGCATTTTGACCTGGTAGTTCATTGGACTGGCACCTATTTGTCTGGAACTGTCTGGATGACCTACTGTTTTTAAAGATGAGCAAAACAATCATTTGGCTGGGTGGCTGGATGGGAAGATCTCTCTCAAAAGTGAATCTGCGTAGGACTGCACTGCACATTTCAGGGGTCTGTTCAAAATTAGGGTTAAAGTGTATTTCTTTCCAAACCCCAACAAGAAAAATGTATTACTTAGACTTATGCCTAAGCCAGTAGTGCATAATTTACACAATGTTTCCCAAAAGCTATTAAGCAGTTCCGCATGTTAGCATTTACATAGACTGTTAGAACCTCCAAAGAACCTGTTCCTTTGTAAATTGAAAGTAAAGCCCACACCGGGTTAGGGACTGTTATACTTACGCTGGGAGAGGAAGAGAAGACGTCTGATAAACTCCAGCGAACCATATTTACATGTTACTTTCACACTTACAGCAAGTGGCACAAAACTTGGCATAACTTTGAAGACAATTATCATGTTTGGGGGTTTGTTACAAACTCCATGTGATAAGGTCCTTTAAAAAGAAAAGGAAGGGGAATTAATTCAGTGTGCTGAGGAGAAAAGGGGGGCTTGCTATGAGGATACATTGTAGGAGATACACACACAGAGATACATATATACTTCTGTAATAGGTCAGGTCTCAACATTGGCATGCTTTAGGTGTTGACTGAAAATCTGTTTACTCTGGCCATGAGCTATCATGCTTCATGATATCATTTTGGACATAGTTTTGGTTTGCTTTCTTTTAATTCTTTTGTAGCTACTCTGAGATTTGTTTCAAATAAGTGGTATATAAATATTACTAAAATTACATGAGAGAGGGAGAGATTTATGCCACTAGGGTATGTTGGTCTTACAGACTGTATATGGACTTCCGAACTGGTTTAGCAGACTCCCTAGGACTCTGGGAATGGTAAAACAGACCAGGAATCTTTTTTATTTGCATATTTCCATATAGCCACCATATAAACAACAACAATTTTCCCCATCTCAACATTTCCTGAGAAATATCCTATCCTATCCTCATCCTGCCTTTCTTCCTCTTATGAGAAGAACTTCAGCCAGAAGAGGGAAAAGAAGAGGAAGGAGGAGGGGGAGTACTTGAAGAGAGGTAAAAAAGGCAAGAGAGGTAGCTAACCAGAATGACTGAAGTACTTAAATCTTCTGCCACATTCCCTGCACCACCTCTGTTCTATTTTGAGACTTCTTTCCCTTGAGCATTGAGAATTTCATCTGCCCACTGCTCAACAGTTGAAGAGTGAGTTTCAGCACTGACATATATATTCTCTTGCCACCACTGTGGCTTGGCGCCAAGGGGACATCACTTCAAATTAGTATCTAGCAGTCATTTCATTCTTTTTCTCTAAAGCAGGTGAGAGGACTCAGTCTGAATTGCAACACTAGAGTGGTTTTAGCCATCTCCTGCCTTCCACCAGCACAATCTGGACTGGGACTCCTGCACCTATTTTAGAATAAAAATGAGGGGGAGGGGCATGGTCAGACTGTGTATATACAGCTTTGTTTGCCACCATTTGGCAAGTGTTTCTGCTGATGCAGAATGTTAAGGGAGGTACACTAAATGCTTCGGGAAGCACAAGGAGTGTAACCCACTGCTTTGCTGATGCTTCTTTTTCTGTTTTCAGTGTGAAAGGAAAAATGCATCCTTTACATGGGATTTTTGCCTGGTGCTTATATTCCTCTGCATTTGTATATATTCTTTTAAGCAATCAGAAGGTGGCACTGTGGTACAGCTGCATGACAGCGGATTTGTGACTTCAAACAAAGGCTTTTGTTCTGGTTTGAATTTGAATTTTAATAGCTGGATTTCCTTACTCTAAAAAGAACCGTGAGTGAGTGAAAAACACAGCAGAGGCCTGGAGGACAACAGCCTCATGAAAATGCTACACATGCTTCTGTAAGTGAGGCACATAGTTAATGTCTCATGTGGAGAAGTCCATTGTAGCCGCAGCAACTACGGACTTTAAAAGGCACATATAGAAACATAGAGTCAGAAGGGGCCTCCTGGGCCATCTAGTCTGACCCCTGGCTCCAGCCGGCTCCGCTCACAACATGCCTACTGTGTGCATGTCTAGCTTATCCTTGAACACCCTCACTGATGGGGTCCCAACCACCTCCCATGGCAGCCCATTCCATACCCTCGGGGTCCTAGGAATGAAGCAACTAAGAATCACATGGGTCAATGAACATAACATTGAAAGGTGAAGTAAGAAGGCTAAGGATTACTTAGATGTTACCAAACACTACCAAACCTGGATTCTTTGAGGAAATCCATGCAAGACAAATTGATAAAAAATAGTGTAAGTTCTTATCATTTCTTAATTGGTTTGCAGTTTCCCTTTATATGAATGAGTGGGTATCAAAGTAATATCATTTGACTTTTAGTGAAACTTAGCCTTTACTGAATGCCTTCTTTGTTAGACTACACTCAAGAGGTTTTAGCTTTTGTGTGTCAGTTTCAGGACACACTTTTATCCACATAGTTGGACTTCTGGTTTGTGTGACAGACACATTCAGTAGATAAGAACTGTTTTTAAAACATGTACAAAAATGAAAAATTACAAACTAAAACATTGAAAAGTATAAGTAAAATACACTAAAAACATTTTATATTCCTTTTATAAATGCCTTGACAGCTATCACAAGGGCCTGGCATCTGACAGTGAGCTGCTGTCTCTGGAAGCTCACATCAAAGAAGTCTGTGGGCTTTTAGAAGGCCAGAAGATTCTTTTGTTATTCTTCTGCAATAAATTCTTTTTTGAATTCTGTGGTCCAGGAACACTTTGCCAACTCATTCCACAGTCTTTCAATTTTGTTTAAACACTCTAGAATCAAAATTAGAGTTTCTACAGATATATAGCAGGAACAAGTAAGGAGTCCGAGGGCTATGCTTTGCATGTGTGCATACTTACCAGATCTGTCCAAAGAGGAACATGAGTCTGCTCTGTTCCCTTTGCCTTTTGTCACATCTGCCCCACCAACTCTCAAGTAAATTATGTTCAGCAGTTTATTTTGTCATTTTGTAGTAAGAATAATTTGTGAAATTACTCATAAAATTCACTGATATGCAAAAAGAAACCTCTTTAGAAAATCCTTAACTTGGACAAGATTTTAAGAGGCTATATCCCTCTGCAACAGTCAACTTCTCAGCAACCTATTCTATAAGTGACTTGCATTATTCATGTTCATTTTTCATTCAGGATCCCTGTTTAGTAAAATATTTTGGATTAGCTTGGATTTCTGATATGTATTAAGTTCTTTCAGCAGAAGGCAACATCTAACTAGTTCAAGAGCTCTTGAACTACTAGTATTCAAAGTATTCAAGAGGCAAATCATTTCAAGTTAGCTAGCAACAGTTGCTCTCAAACAACTGGGTGAAGAACATTATGAAATATAAAGATTCATTTCCTGAGCAGACTTCTTGGGTTCCCCAATCCTTTGGAGCAGATTTGGGAGCATGCAGGGGAGCTAGATGGGGCAGGGGACATCTGTCCCACCAGCTGTTTCCATTCTGCTGGTGACTGGCCAGGGTTTGATGCAACCCATAATTATAGAGTCTTGCTGAAGCAGCAGCAACAGCATGGTTTCTGCAAGGGAAGTTCTGCCTTATTGACCTTTTCAAGTAGTTGGAGAACAACAAACATGTCGCTATTCCATGTTTTCCAGCTGATTCTGCATTCCTGATATGCTAGAATGTCTGCCAACTTCACAAACATATCCTGAGCATATGCCATTTGCACTAGAACCAGTTGCACTAAATCCTAGAACCATCATGACTACAGGAAAAAAAGAGTTTGCTTCTGTTGCTTTGCTGCCTTCCCCTCCCTGTCACTGTTTAGCTGGTCATTCTGGGGCTCAGTAGGCTGCAGGGCCCTGGACTTTGGCTCCTACTACAGTAGGCCCGGTATGCTTGACTTCAGAAAGCTTTTATCAAAGTCTGTGTCACCAAAGGTTCATGTGCAGCCATGAAGCAAGAGAATGGAGCTTCTTATATCCCATTAGCTGGCTAAAGAACAGAAAGCAGAAAGAGTAGTCACTTCTCCCTGGAGAAGGATATACATGGTTGGGTCCTCCAAGGCCTTGTAGTGGAACCAGGGTTTTATACTGCTTCCTTCAATTATCTGGAACTGGAGGTGAGTAGGACTGTGGCCAAGCTTAGAGATACCACATTATTTAGGATGATTAAAACCAAAATAGACTGCAAAACAACAGATAAAAGGAAGTACTCCCTCATGCAGCACATTGTTACATTAGGCGATTCATTGCCACAAGTTACGGAGATAGCCTCTGATGTGGTGGTCATAGAGGATAAATTTACCAATGGCTAGTCAGATTGGCTACTTGCTGCCTCCAGGTTCAGAGGCAATGTTTCTCATATTCCTAGTTGGCAGGGAACAAAAGTGAGGGAGAGCTATTGCCCTTACACCCTGACTGTGGGCTTCCTGGAGAGTTTATGGGCAAGGGGTTGAGGAGAATTTTGAAGGAGAAAAAAGATATATCTGATGCCATTGCTTAAGATATTCTGGCATGGAATTCCAAGCATATGTGAAGCAAGGAAGAGTAATCTAAGCAGGCAGAAGACATTTAGATGGCTCAATGTCAATGGTGTAATGTCAGGATCAGAGTATACCTATCCTGAAAGACCTGGATCAGTCTCCAGTGGCTTCCGGAGTGGAATTCAAAGTCTTGGTCTTAAAATTTAAGGCCCCAAATGGCTTAGGACTTGGCTATTGAAGACCTGCCTGTCTTTGAGCATCTTCAGTCCATAAGATCTACAGAGGAGGGCCTTTGGAGGGCTCTGTGACCCGCAGAGGCCCATTGGAAAGTGCTTTGCTCTCAAATTATGAGCTGTGGGCCTTAATGGACTACGACAGGCTCCCATCATGCCTTTGGAAAGCATGTAAGCATCCATCTTTTCAGTTTAGCCTTTTAAGATATGTACTTTAATATTTTATAATTTAATGGTTCTTTTTTATTGTTTTAAATCATAGACTGCTAATGGCTTTTTAACAGATAAGGTGGCACATAAATACTAATTAAAAAAACCCAAATACATGTAAATTCTGAAGTGCAGGCATGACAGTTCCCAAAACAATGACCCCCAGGTGATTCCATGGTTCAGGCAGCTGAGATGATCAAAAGATAGCTTTAGCAGTTTTCATGTCCACCAGGAGCAGGTCTTTTGTAAAACTCATGGTCAACTGCCCAAGTCCAGACTCCCTCAGCTACCTTGGATTACAGGGTTTGTTTACCATCCATTCCAGTCCTCAGCCCAGCCCTGCAAGGATGGGAGCTGAACTCAGGGAGGGCAGGGGACTCCCAGGACAGAGCCAGATGGCCTCAGCATCCCTGTTACCCAGAAAGTGCCAGTGGTACATTTCCATGAACCGTGTGGCTCAGATACGTCACGACTGAATGTGGGAGAAGGGCTGGAAAAGCAGAAGTCCTATGCAGGGAATTAGACGGATGTGAGAGTTATTGAAGCTGGCACTTTGGGGAACCTAATTTCCAGTGTTTGTTTTAGTTACCAGTGTGCTGAAACTGCATTTTCTCTTGTCTAGTCTGTGAATGACACAACCTGTGGGTGTGAGGTTGCATTTAAAAAAAATATGTATAAATAAGATGAGTGGGGGGAAGAGAGAGTGAGAAGGGGGGGGCACAAGGCTTACTCACCAGTTAGTCCTCAGTACTCACTCTTGGGGATGATGAGTTCAAATGCAGTTCTGAAAGGTGACCCAGTGAAGCAGCTGTAAAGCATCTCAGGTGAACAAAACCTGGCTTAAGTCTAGATACTATGTCATGAGGCTTGAATGAAAAAGCAGAATACTTTCCCTTTAACTAACCCGAAAGCCATATGGACTGCCTGAACTATCCCAGAAGTTCATGCCAGTGCAGAGGCTGAAATTGTATTCTTAAAGTGGAATCATCCTATGAGCTATAGCAGTGCCTTTTGCTTAGCCCTTTCCCTGAAACCATTTCTCAAATACACTTGGAGGCAAATCCTGAACTGCACAAATATTTAATGGCTGAATATACATGCAAATGGCTTGTCTGATTATTATAAGCAATTCGCTTACAGTTCACCATTCGATTTTTAATTGTAGGACATACCTGGCTGGCCAGTATTCAGCCTGGGCAGCCTAGTCATGTCTCCAGGAGCTATCAGTGAAACCAGAGCCATCCACACTGCCAAGGATTGAGAAATCCCTTGCCAGAGCTTGCACTCCAACCCCCAGGTAGTCCAGCATCCCAGGTAAGCATGGGAACTACCTGAACTTGAATGTACCAATGATCACTCATGATGGGAATTTTGAACCGATGGGGATCTATCATCGCTACTTGGTTAGCAAATGTATAAAGGGGGACACAGCCATGTGCTCTGAGTCAATTGCCCTTTTGCTTGCGATCAAACTTATTCTTGAGAATAAAATATAGCTTTGCACCTCTCATCCGCATCATGCTTGATTGGGCAGAATGTGCCAGATGCAAACCCCTTGAGTTCTTCGGAATCATGCACATGTCTTTTTTCATATTCATCATTTAATTTGATTTTTACAGTCTTTCAACAAAACCAAAAATCAGCAAAAATAGTGAGAATACAAAACAAGAGTAGAACCACAAATACATACAGGCAGAAAAAAGGGGGAAACAAAACAAATAAAGCATAACAGCAGCAGCAGCAGCAGCAGCAGCAACACCTATAGCTACACGGAAACAATCAGAGATACACTCAACTAGTCTTGAAAGTATTACTAGTAATATATATGTATATGTACATGCTAACATATGTGCACACAAATATTCAAAGTTCCTGTCCACATCACTAATACAGGTTGACCAATGTCAGAACGAGTGCTGAGATGCCAATGTTGGTAGCATGTCACTGGTAGAATATTCTCTCACAGGATGCCAACGCAGTGAGGCCTTCAGTCCATTGCATGGTGGAGGGAGATGAATTGTCTTTCCATCCATGTCATATGAGTCTCTTAGCCACCATGAGGGCTCACATAGGCCACTTGTGGTGGCCAGAGCACAGCTTCCAGGATGTGGGAATGTAATTCAGCAGTACATTGGCATCCTCAAACAAGAATGACCTATTTAGGACAGAGCTGATGTGTGTAAAAGCTGTTCAGATGGGGGCCACCACTGAGCATCTCCACATCAATGCACTGATGATGCTTCTGCCATCCCACATCGCCAACATTTATTAGAGGGTGATTGTTTTTTCTGGAACATGCACTGTGGCATCCAATATGCCCAAAAGAGCAACTTTTCCTGTACGAGGTGCCATTTCAGATCAGTATTGCTCATTCAGACAAAGCATTTGTGCATCACTGCAGACATTGTCTGCCACTTGTGGGAGTCCATCCCTCGCAATTTGTTTTTCATCAAAGTTTACTCCACACAAAGTGACTCCTCCGTGAGTACTCAGTTGCCATAACAAAGCTGGAATATGCTCTGGCGATCCAGAAATCTAAAATAACATTGGTTGGGAGGGGAACAAATCAGGGGCAGAAAGCTGAGATGTAAATGTTTTAGATGCATATATAAAACAATTCAGACATTTTCCATGGGTACCAGTACAGTGCCTTGATGCTCAAGAGGGCTTCCAACAGAGAAGAATCTAGTATTCTGGATAGCTTTCAGAATGCACAACTGGCTGAAGGCTGTTTGGCTACCAGGTAGAAGTAAAAATTGAAATATTCACTGGCTTTCTCTTCCTTTTCCTTCTGAAACACCAGACTGGCAAATATCCCTCCAATACCTTCTTGCAAGTTGTAAAAACTGGCATGGACTCGATTGCTTTATTATATATTTTTAATCGAAGGTGTGTCCGGTCTCCATATTTCAGCTATGCATCCTTTTATGTCATATGGAGTGTTCAAAGGTTCCAGTGTCATAGAGATGGGTAGTAAAGTGAGTACTACAGCATATAATCTGCCTGGGAAACCTATTTCTGTTCGATGCTGGACAATGTAGAATTTATAGTTCATGTGTGACTCCTCAGTATTATATTTATAATAGCTTTGTTGCTTTATGTTGTTTTGCTGTAGTTGCATTAAAAACTCAGTTCAATGGTTAAGGCATACTGTATGCACTCTGGTGAATATTCAGGTGGTTATCAGTACCATGGGAATTGATTCCAGACATAACAAGTATCCTCGGAGAAACATTAAGATGAATGAAAACCTGCTAATCTTCTTCCCAGAAAAAGTAATGGTAGCCTAATCAAAAGCCAGAGAGAAAAAGGAGAGTTTAGCTTACTTAAGTTCAGACTACCATTTTAAAGGCAGACTATCATTTTAGAGAGAATGTGAAGAGTATATCGGTTTCATTTATTCTGGTATATAAATTAATGTCTTCTGTCATCACAAATTTTGTGCCTTTTCAAAACAGAATAGAAAAAACCTAGCTAGAGAGTGAAATAAATGAAGGTACACATGGACCTGATTTGCACTTTCACCACAGTGGTTTCTTTAAGCCATGGCCGGTGCTGCTAAGTGCTGGACACCACTGGCCTAATTATTGTGTCTCCTGAGCCAGGCAGCATGGCTTCTTCAAGAGGGAAATCACCACCAAATAATGCATGGCTTGTTGCTGTTAAAGTGGAAGTTATCTTAAGAACTGGGCCACTCGATCATAACTACTTTCTGCTCTTAAAAATAAGTTGCATATACCCGCAGCCAAGGTATGCAAAGTCTCAACTTCATAATAGCTAATATTGAGAATAGCTAATATTGAGATGTGGACTAAACTGGGCTTTCCAGTACAGTGCCTGCCAGTGCCTTGATGCCCAAGAGGGCTTCCAACAGCATCCATGAAGGTGGGCACTCCCTGCCTCTTTCAAATAATAATCATAATAGTAACTTGAAAAATGTTAGGGTACCCACTTCTCCTTCCTCTTCTTAAAGTTGCTGTGGACTAGTTGTTGGTGGGCAGCCAGAGAAGTAAAGAGTTGCTTAATGGCCCTGCTCATTCTTCCTCCCACACGGGCCTTTCCCTTTGTTCCACACCCACCACCCCAGTCCTCTAGCCTCATCATTTCTCTCTCCTCCAACCTCTTTAGCTCACTGTTGACTGGCCAGGCCCCAGGGCAGCCATTATGTGACTTGTCAAGTCCTAAGTGAGAAGCATCTTGTAATGGTATCCACAGCACTTCCTTAAACATGCACATACATTCAGAAACTTTGCGCCTCCCTGGACTAAGCCATATGGACCCTCAGTCATAATGACCTATCTTCTATTGTTCCCAAACATGGGTGCTGAATTTTCAATAAGCTATGTGCACACTGCTTATACATTTAATATATGTGTAATAATACTTCATTTAATAGTACTAAATAGTACTAATAGTTTCTCTCTCATATATATATGAGAGAATCATTCATGTAATATTAAATTAAATTAAATTATAGCTTGGTACCTCATAAAATATATATACTAAAGATTAATGAAAAACATATTGGAAGCAAGCACCTTCAGAAAAGTTAGAAACCAGAGCAGTAAAAGAAAAAGAGGGTAATGTTCATTTGAATTATGGTAAATACAATGCTGCTGTTGGAGTGGTTAAAACAAAAACAAACAACTTCTCCGGGGTGAAGTGAGTGTGACACCAGTTGTATTTCATGCCTAGATTAATTACCTGGAGAAAGGAGGAAGCCACCCATTTATCAAATTCCCAGTTGCCATTACATTGCCATTACACTGTAACATGCTATAATCATCAGAACTGCATTGGGAGAGTAGAGGTATGGGCAGGAAATATAAAAAGAAGACTGAGCCCAGGAAAGCAGCATTCCAAGTAATTTGAATTGCAGATATTTGGAGGGGAATGAAAAGCCATAGGATACAGGAAATGGCAAATGTGATAGGACTAAAAGCACTATTTGACAGATTAAAAAAATGAATGTGAGATAGAAACCCTTGGCTAAGATTTTGTGCTCTTTAGCCCATTTCATTAGACGGATGCAGTATTATCAAAAGTTTCAGGTATATCGAGTTATCTGTGGGGAATTGTAAGCAGTGAAGTAAGAAGGAAATTAAATGCAGAAGGAACTGACAGTGACAATGAAATTGTTAACGGTGGCCATTCGCAAAACTGTTACTCCTGAGAAGATTAATATCCTGGCACTATTGGTCTGAATATAAGCCTGAAACTCTCAGTAATGCTTCATACACCTGAGGAAGCCAGTCAAAGCTTATGCCGGAATAAATTTGTTGATCTCCAAGGAGCCAATGACTCTTGATTGTGTTTGCTGGGATAGAGAGACCATCTGTCGGCCGTCAGGGCTTGTCTCTTTCCTCCCGCCATGTTGTACCCCAGCCCTAGCAAGCGTCACAAGTGACCTGCTGCAGCTTTTGCTGTGTGCACAGTTGCTTGAGGAGACTGCGGACAGCCTGAGGCATCTGCCCTTCCTGTGCTCCACTGCCAAGAGACCCCCAAGAAGGAGTTGCTGGAGGGTGAGGGACCCTCAACTGGTCAGAATACGGGGCTCTGCCAGGATGAGGCTCCCAGGGGAGGGCAGCTGGAAGGGCCCTGTGGCCCTCTTCTGCTGGGAGTGTGATGCGGATGGGAGACCGTGTTGTTGGGCCTCTGAACAGGAACCAGTTAGTGAACTGTTTTGGTGATTTTCTCTGCCATCCTGCCAGGTTATCCTTCTTTATCCTGCAGTCCCCAAATCTTTCCTCAGAGCCCGATTACATAGGTTCCTGGGACCTTAAATTCTCTGCTGCCCTTTTGCTCTAAGATCTGTTTTTGGCCCAGATCAGAAACCTTTCCATTTACTCTTCTTATTGATTGATAGAGAGATAGATTATTTCCATTCGTATGCCACTGCAATAGCCCATATTCTTCTCCCTAAAGCACATGCACAGGCTAAAAAATCTATTTCCTTCTCCAACTTGGATCACCCTAGGATCAAAATCCCTTGCCCATATTTCCTCTCTTTCCTGATGCTATAATACACTCATGCATAGATTTACATTTACATGTCCCTATGACCCTCAAGATTTAATTTTCATGTAATGCTTTAATGTATTACATGCATCCTGCTTTAACCGCTGAGCTCTTACTGGCTCTTAAAACGCCTGTCATCATGTAACATTGCCAATAACCATTTCGTGTTAATATCGTTTGAAAGTATGATTTAACTTGCCTTATGCAATGTCTTTTCATTCTTTTTCGACAAACAAAAATTGTTTGCAGGGAGTTCTTCAAAGTCTCTGATAAACCTAACATTAGGGCAGCACCCAGAGTTCAAAGTTCCATTGCATGAGCGTTCAGTTTCCATGTATATAATAGACATGTGTGCATGTTTGTTAGCACACTGTGTAATAAATTTCTATCCCAGAGTTTCAGCTGAAGTTCAAGGTATAAGTAGTCTTCTACTTGCAGGCATTTAACAGCACAGGATGGGGCATGCGTGTCAGTTGTTCTTTTTTCAGGTCCATTATCTTATGGGATCTGTTTTTAGTGGCTTTGAATTATTGTTAAATGTTGCATGTTAAAGAATTTATGTTATGCTTCTATTATCTTGTATTTATGGAAGTTTTTGTAAACAGCCTGGACAAGTTCAACTATCGGTTGGTAAAGAAATTAATTAAATGAATAACACCAGGTAAGACCCTTTTCTGCTTTCCAATCAATATGCAGACCTTCTTCAAACTATTACCATACCAAAAAAAAAAAAAAAAAGCAACTGCTTCTGCTTTTTAGTATTACTGCAACACTTTCCCCATCAAAAATGATTCCTTGTGCAGACAAACAGAAGAGTGGTGAAGAAACAATTTGACCTGAGTGCTTTAGCATTGCCTTCCTTTTTTTTTTTTTTAATATGGGGCCTTGAAATCTGGAGAAGTTCAGCTGCACTTAACTCCTCCAGTTGTCACTGAAGGGCACTGTTAGTGCCAGCAAGAGCACATATCAAAAGTGGATAAAATGGAAGTCCAGTTAAACTTTGGTTTTGGATCTGGCATTGAGTGTTCTCGTTTAAGTATGGCAGCCGCTCCTTGTAGCCATGTATCATGGAGCTGCTTCGGATGCTGCAGACACTACAAAGTGTCACTGGCTGATGCTCGCAGCAGCCTTCCTCAGGGGTGAGGCGCCAGTGGCAGGCGGAGGGCTACTCAGCACAGAAAGAAGCAGAGGGGTGCAGGCCAGAGATCTGACACGGCCAGTAAGAGAGTGTTCTTACTTACTTACTTACTTACTTATAAAATTTGTATGCTGTCCATTACTTGCATCTCTGGACGGCTTACAACATAGATCAAAATAAAATAGATAAATTGACAATTCCACTCTGGCTGCAATTAATAAAATACAAACAAGAAAATCCAATTCCCATTAAAACACATTAAAATATTGATTAAATAAAAAGGTCTTGACCTGGCGCCGAAAAACAAACAATGATGGTATATTCTTTAAATATATATACAGTGTGTGTGTGTGTATATACACTGGTGATGGGCAAGTTTTCCCAGGACTGAATGGGTTTAGCTTGGCTTAAGCATGGGTATTTGCCACTCATATCAGGAAATAACTTGGCTTAATCAGGACCAGGGGATTAATTCTGAATCAGCTTGGACCTCGCAGTCCCTTTCACAGGGAATGTTACCAGGTACAACTTCTAACTTTCCTCCTACCCACTCCAGAAACAGAGGGCGCTTTCATTTCACAGTCATAGCCAGCCCTCCTAAAGCTCTGTCATGGTTTTGCTGCACCTGGAGATTCCTTGCATTCCTTGTGCTGACCATGCTGGCCTCCAATGAGGCATCCTGAAGCCCCATGTGCCACTGGTAGGACATGTTACCTTGCTGATCCTTGGCAAGATTCTGCAGCCACACCTGTTGGCCTTCAGGCGCAAAAAAAAGGGTTATGCATGCAGCATGTCAAGTGTCCCACAGTGGCTGCCAACCAGTAGTGGCTATAATCTTAGCGGGCATTCGGAAGACCACACAGTTTTACTCCACATCAATTCATCTAGATCACAAGCGGCCCACTTGCAGGTTGCAGCCCCCAACCTGCAAGTGGCCCTCAGCTGCTCTTGTAGGCAGAGACCCCACTGGTCTCTGCCCTCAGTTATAAGCTGGGTGGCAGGGAGCAGGGAGGGTCTGGCAACCCTCTCAATAGAACAACAGTGATCAAGATCTTTGGGGGCGGGGCAAGCTAAAGCCACTGGAGTGGGGATACAGCATGTGTGTCAACGCGTGAGTGGAAGGGGGGTGGGGGGACAGAGAGAGTGAGAGAGCAGAAGCATGAATTAATGCGTTGCCTGAAGGTGTGCTTAGGTGTGGGTGACCTGGGCCCACCTACCACAGGTGCCAGTTTAGCCCCTGACCCCAACAAATTGCCTACTCCATCAGTCTCTGCCTCACTGATTCTGCCCTTACGATCACTGGCACGGGTCAAGTTTCCTTCTTCCTTCTTCAACATAAACATGGACTGAGAGACTCTGCTGTTGTTGGGGAGTTACGTATTTGGCTGTTAAGGCTGCCCTGCAATCCTATACGCATTCTCTTGTGAGTATGCCCCATCAAATCAATGGGACTTACTTCTGAGCAGATACATGTGCTAGGATCGTACTGTTAACACAGAACTATTAATAATCTTTGTTTCTTTATGCACAGTCATTCAAGTGAATGTAGGTACTGCAGTTCCATTATTCAAAGAAGTGGAAAATCCATCTATCCTTTATCACCCTGCAAGTATAAAATGCAACAATAATGCAGTGCAATTTATACATGTCTATCCAGAGGTAAGCTCTATTTAATTCATCAGGACTTAGTTTCGGGTAAATAGGTACAGCAGTGCAGCCTAAAGGTGTTAAGAGATAATTTACCTGCATTCATCCAAACAGCTGTAGTGGCATAATGGCAATTTAAAGATTAATGGGCTCCCTGTGAGATTTTTCTAATAGATTAATATGGCTGCCTGAACTTTTGTGACTTTAATTAGGAAGCCTCTTTGATGAGTAACATATTTGGCAAAATCACAGCTTGCTTTCATAACCCTCTCCAACTGAAATAGTTTTTATAAAGAAAGTGCCTGTTTCCTGTTTCATAAACTACAATTCTGCATTCTCATCTTGCTTGCCGCTTCATGAATTATCTATTGTTGTTTGTTGTTCCTGGCTCCCAATTACTGTTAAAGTGTTCACAGCTGCCATATAAAATTAGGTGTGCTTTGGTGTCTTTCTGTTTTTTCAGATCTCCCTCTCCGCTCTTGGGGAGTCATATACTTCTCCATATCAGCTCATAGATAAAAGATTATTGTTGTTTGGGAGTGTCCTTTCTGTGCACACATATGCCCAACTCAGGAAGATCTGAGTTTAAAGGATCTTTTGACATGGGTTGTAGTGAGTCTAGGCGGATCCATTCCATTGAGAGTGGACACACACAGAGATCTTTTCAAAAAGATGAATCAAAGTTACAAATGGTCAGTTGTGGGAAAGTAACTTACTGTGTCATTTGTCATGGTAAGGTACCATCTAAAATAGCGTTTTAAAAACTACAGTTCAAAATCAAATAATGCATTAAAGCCTACAGTGTAAAGGCATTAAAGTGCCAAGTTATCCAGATGTGATAACTCTTTATACAAATGAGGAACCCCTGCTTACATCAGCTGCCCCTCCTTCAAAATTCTTGGCTCATCTGGGAGTTCCTTCCTTCTAAGATGCTCCAAGCATGCCCAGAGATAGCAAACCTGATATTACATGTTCCCTCCGGATCAAGAGATAGGACTGACTGTTGCTTTGCTTTCAGCTCACTTTTAATCACAGATTCACTTGCTGAATACAGAGACATAACCAAATTTGTGTTCAGGGCTGTGGTCTCAAGATAACTGATAATCCCCACAGGGGCTCCAATTCTGTAGCTTGCTGAAATGGAGCTGAAAGCAGGGCACCATACAATAAGAGCAAAGCCTATATTGTAAGGTGAATGTAGGGAAGACAAAGGGGAAGGTGTCAGTCAAGGGAAACTGAGAGTGAGCTGCTCAGAAAATAGGTTCTGTAATTACACTTGGTGCATTATGAACCAACATTTGTCAACTTTGTATCAAGCCATAGTCACAACTCAGTTTGAAATGCATTGGCATTGACATAAATGACTTTTTATTGTCTACCTAGATGTGTAGAACCTTTTCAATTCAAGGGCCAAATTCAGTTTCAGAGAAAGTCTCATATTTCACTGGTGGGTGGGCTGAAGACAAAAGGGGAAGCTGCAAAATCCCAAAAATATTAGCATACCCAAGTTTCTCATAATGGAGAAAAGCACTCAAAAGCTGGGAAGCCAACTTGCAATTGATAGTTGTGGAGGCAGGAAGATGGAGTCAGGGAAAGGGGGTGTGGCCTTCTGGGCATCCCTGCGGCCAAATTTGGCCTGAAGTTTTCCACCCTTCTTTAGAGATTTCCTCATTTCTTTTCTCAGACATATGTTGTATCCGTTTGTAAGGTCAACTGAGGGGAGATGTGATAGCACTCTTCAAGTACTTGAAAGTGTGTTCTTGAAGACGGATCCAACTGTGCGGAATGTGGGGAGGATGCTGCACAGGAGACCTCTGAAAGGCCTGATAAAAGCTGGGTTTTATGTCTGAGGCCCCCTCGTGCAGGGTGACCAAATCTGATAGGCATACCGCAGGGAGAGTCTGGGCATGAGAGCTTACAGTGGAATGGTTGGGGAAAAAATATGGCACCGCTTGATGTTCCCTTTTCAACAAAAATGGTTTTATTCTGCTTCAGCTGATTGTGGGGAACAAGAAGATTGTATGCCAAGCCCTGGGACCTGCCTGTCCCCTGGCCACTAGAATCTTAGAGGGAGGTTCTCTGACACACAAACTCAGCTTTTCGGGCTTTGGGGGTTGCATTAGGCACTGCTCCTCAAACTTTTCAGCTTAGATGTGCTCTGAGTGGTGAATTTTGTGCTTTTCCTGCACTGCTGCTGAACCAAAATAGCAGGAGTTATAAGTAGAATTAATAAATAATATTGTATCTAAAGCACTTTTAGAACAAAGCAGTACATGTATGAAATTTAAGACAGTGCCTTCAACTGGGCATACAACCTAATGGATAGACACAACCAAGATTTTAAGTTTTTCTATTAAATAGCTGATCAAAATATATATTGGATAGCCAAATTTACTGCTTTTTTATACTTACCCCATATATTCAAAAAAGTATTAAACAATTCCCTGCTTACTCTGCGAATACCTGTCCATCTTTGGTTACAATTTGGCATTTAGCTTTGCAAATTCAGTTGGATTTGTGCATGTGTGAATTGACATGCAATAGTAACTATGGATTTCTTGCTGTGTTAGTGCAGCACTTCCCAAATTTTGCTTGTGATGTTAAAAATGGTTAACATTCTCCACTAAGGCTACAACCCTAAGGATGCTTTCCCAGGAGTAATTATTGCTACACTTATAAGTAATCAAGCAGAGGACTGAATGGCAAATTTTACTGCCTTTGAGGAGAAATAGGCAGTAAAATTTGGACTCTTGAATGAACCTCTTTATCAGGAATGATGCTGCATGCTGCCGCTGCTGCTGCCACTGTAGATCTGCCTGGTGCTGAAGGAGTTAAGTCAGAATGCTGGGTGAACTCTTGTTTGTTTTCATTCTGGATACTATGTGGGGGAACAAGGAAATGTGGCTGGTCCCACTGGAAATGTGCAGGCCTTTAAAATGTTTATATAGGAAAAGGGTATTGGTTAAGTTAAACTGTGATCATGGGAAAAGGAGATAAAGAAAGTCCCCCTGGGGCTGGAGTGAACTTTGTGATAGGTGAGCGAGTCTTGAAATGCAGTCACTGTGGAGTCTCTGCAGCAGCTGCTTCGGATAGTCTGCAGATAGTTCCAGTTGCTCCCAAGAGCTTCCTTCCAAGCCTAAGAACAGCACAGGAAAGGAAGACTTCAGACAGGTTGCCTGTTGCTGTCAGGGCTGCATTTCTGTCCTTCATGTTTTGGATGGTGGAGAAAAGTTGACGGGATGGTGCAGAGAGGGTTCATTTGTGTTACTCATGGATTAAGCACTTCTCTACGTGAGAAGCATAAGCTGCTGCTTTACCGAGGCTTCATCCATTTTTGTTGTGGGAGGAAATCTGCATACTTTAAATAAGTGGGGCTTTTCCCTTTAGATTTGTATCTCTCTGCTTTCCTATATATTCTACAAACCAACCACAAGGTAGTGCTGTGGTATAGCTGCAGTATAGGGTATTTGCAGCAATACACAAGGCTTTTGTAGCAGTTCATCAGAATTAAAAATTCAATACCAGACTTTCCTTGCTGTAAAACAAAAACACCCCCCACTTGCCTGCAGCAAGTGCTGGAATACAACAGGGAGGCTCTGGAGGAGGACGATGGCATCATCAAAAGTTCCCGCAAACCGCCGTGCACAATAAATGCCTCATTTAGAGGAGCCCTATGTAACCCAGGCAGCGACTCCTGTTATTAAGCTCAATGACCTTGGGCAGGTTTTTGGTTGGGATTCAGTTACTGCAGAACTAGCTCAGAGCTTATGTTTCTTAAAGAGCCACATGGCAAACCACTTTTGAATATGAAAGGACTTTTCAAAACATAGAGGTGGAGTGCATGGAATCTACAGCTTAAAGAAAAAGAGGCAACACCACCACTGGGGGTGCAGAGGGAGCTCTGTGGTTCCTGCCACTGTCTCATGTCCTGGTCTGTTTATGGCACTGTTACAGAGGTAAATGAGCAAAGGATTTGGAAGTTCTGTAGGAGTGATAAAAAACAGTAATCAGGTCAATAGGATTATTTAAAATACACAGGAAGTATGTGACAGTTGCTTGCCTTTTCATTACTTGCCTGTTTAAGGGTATCCAATGCCCGTTATGCTCGATGCACTTAAGCCTCCAAACCTGGAGGCTCATGGGCAGCCAATGGATGGTGCAGGGTACAGTGGCAGGGATTTTCACCACCCCACACCTTGCAGCTACTTTTGTTAATCTAGATGAAGCGCTATGGGGAGGGTGGAAAGAAAACTGCGGCACCCTTTGGGTACAGCATAAGCCAGTGGCCCAGCCACCTCACCTCCACACTCCCCAGGCACAGCAGTGCAGCCTCTGCAAGGCTGTGTGCTGACCCTGAAGATTCAGTTGGTGTTCTTTCCATGCTGGCTGCGAGGAGAATAGAGTGGATGCCAATTCCAAGGCTGGAAAGCCATGGGAAGCTTTGCAAGTAGAACGCGAATCACCCTGCACCCAAAGCAAGCAATGTTTGTACTGGATACACCATCACATATGAGATTACAGTAGTCTATTTTCTTACTCAGTTGTCTAAGTATTATGCCCAGGGCTTTTTTTGTCATCGAATGCACTGGAAGGCGTTCCGGCACCTTTTTTTCCAATGGATTTTAGGAAGTGATTTTGAATCATAGCAGATCAGCAGCAAACATCATTAACATAGTGCCTGCTGGCTGCTATTGTGTCTGCTATCTGCTATCTGATAGTGAGGGCACTGCTCTCTCTACTTGGGATGCTCTACTGTGTGTGTGGTCCCACGCTTACTGCCGGCGACATGAGTTCCGGCACCTTTTTTTTTTTTTTTTTACAAAAAAAGTACTGATTATGCCTAACTATTATTTGTACATTACTTCTTTGCAGATCAACACAGGACCAGTTCAACCCATTACTCCTCATTTAGTCTGCAAATGTCGATCAATTTTCCCTTCATTTGGGGGAAAACAGCAAATTCTTGGAGTGGACAATGAATGCTCTGCTTTATTATGCCATTGACTGATCAGTCATTCTCAGGGCAAATTCTTTACATGGCTACCAATGGTGAAAACAGAAGAGAGGTTTCAATAAATGGAATTTATTTTGTGCCCACCTCCTTTACTACAGACAGGTGTGAAGCTAAATTACATGGTGGGGTGGGGGAGGCTGATAGCATAGGTTCCCTATGCCTTCACCAGTGTATCGTTATGGTGATGACATAAAGTGAAATACACAGCTTCGAGCTGGAAAAAGTTGTGTTCCACTACTTTGCTTTTATTTAATTTACAAGAATGGCAGAAAGTTTAACTCAAGTACCCCCAACCCTTGTATACTCTTTGGTTGCCTAGTGGGCTTATGATGCCGTAGACTCCAGAACAGTATAGCTGAAGTAACTCAGATTGCAGGCGGGGACCACAATCTCTCAGGAGGGGAATTTATGCATGTGCTTAACTTTCAATAAGCATATGAATATTACTTGCCAAAGTACTTTTTCTTCAGGCTCTTTAAAGCATTCTTTCCTCCTTATTTGGTCCAACAGAGTTCTCTTTATTTTCACACACTCCCCTCATTAAAATGTTCCAACATCTCTGAGTCACCCTATGTGCTCCCTAGGAAAATGGGGATTTCTGATAACTCCATGGAGGGTGTAGGGTGGGGAAGAAGCAAAAAAGCTCTTCCTCTCGGAGCAGGCAAGGATATTCTGAGGCCTCTTGGTCAGCCTTCACATTTTGCAGTTTACCAGGGCAGCATGGTGGATGTTGTACCTTTGCCCAAATGTTTTTTGCCTCCCATTTTGTCTCTCCCAGTGCATGGAAGTCTTTTCCCATCACCGTTAGGGCACTGAGTTGATCATAATGAATTGTTTGATTTTTTATTATTAGTAAGTTATTGTTCACATACACAAGCCTCAGCTGCTGAAACAGCTTCAGTCACAAAGTTTCAAGGTAATAAAAAGCTAGTCTTACAGTTAAGTACCTGTGTGAAGAGAAGGTAACTGCTACCTATTTATTTAATCCATTTAAGTAATAATTTATTCAGTCTTCAGCTGAGGTTGGGTCAAAAGGGCACACCAAAAGGAGATTAGTTCCAGGAGGACAATCCTTCAGGGAAGTACTGCTGATGAGCTAATCCTAGGGCAGAGAATCCTATGAGCCACCACTTCTTGCAGCTCTGTTCTAGCAAAGAAACATTGGCCTGGCTCTCCCAGTCATGGGGTCAACAACAGGCCACTGTGGCTTGTTATCCACTCTGCGGTCATGCCTGTCATATCTGCGTGACTGCCTCGCTGTCATGGCTTCTTGTGTCACCCGAAGAACCCAGCAACAGTGGCTTACTAGGAATAAGAATAGAAACCCTACAACAGCTCAGGAGTGGCACACCTGAGGGTTTTCCACACAGGCCCCCTCTTTTCCATTTAGGCGGTATCTGTACCAGATACTGCTGTTTGTGGTTTTGCAACCCACACTCCACACCAAGCCCCCTTTTACTTGGTACCATCACAGAAATTCCCATCTTCTGAGTGGGCAGGCCACGGCCAAATGTGTCCTTGTGTTGTTTCCCTGTCCCTCCCCTTCCACCTCCTATTATCCCCTGCCCCCTGTACCTGTTTTTCACTCTGGGCATGCACAGGGAGTACAGCTTTCCAACGTGTGCCATTTTTGCTTAAATAAATAATAATAAAATAAAATCCCCTTTTTACTGAAAGTGTGGTATTTCCTTATTTACAAATACAGACTATCCACTTCTCCTATATCTGGTACCTCTGCATGAGGGAATATTTAGTGGTGTTCTTTCTTTTGCCTGAGCCACTGCAAGGCATTGCTCTAGAACATAAGACAGCAGTGAAGAATGCAAATGCTCTTCATGATGCTCCTCATGATGACATCCCCATGCACATCTAGCTATGTGGTCCTCCAGTTGTGGAGGAATTATCCAAGGACAAATTCACATCTTACTGCTGCTCTGTGACCATGATTGGGAGCACAGTTGTGCTTCATCCTTGGTGGGTCTATGCTAAAACCTGGGTTGCACTTTGTGGTTGGAGTTAGTGATGATAACAGTGGCTCCTCTGGTTCAGAATGGTCAGTGCACCCTATTTCCCCTTGCAGATCTCCAGTGTTCACAAATTCTGTGGCGGAGAATAATCGTGCCAGTGGCAGCCATTTCCAAGAAGGAACACATTGTTGAACAATGCCTAGCCCGTCTTGATGGCTACTATTGGGTTGCTCAGCACTTTGGACTTGGCCAGTCCATTCCTGGTGAGACCATGATGCTTTGCTATTGAATATCTGCTCCTAAGAATATGAGGTGACTGGGAGACTACCAAAAGTTAATACTGATCTGATTTGTTTCCATATTGTCACTGCTGCCCACACAGCAACTTTGCACCATCTTGCCAAATCTTGACCAGTGTGCAAGATGCAGTGCAAGAGCGAATGTTGTTTTTGAGAAAAAACATTTGCACCATAAATGGGCAATTAAAATGTGAGTGTTAGGTTAAAGGGAAAGTATCATTTTTTCTTTTCAAAGAAGGTATATTCTGGAATTCCTATGCAACAATACTTTGCTATGATAATAACTTAATGCAACTTCTGTTAACCAGGTTCATGTTGCATGTGGGTGCATGTGGGTCATGATGTTTCTCAACAGAAGTGTCTGTCAAGAAGAGAAAAAATGGCTCCATGCTGCTGCAGGGAAACCCCAATCAACCACAGCAGGCATTTCATTGACATTGGGACCAGCTGGAGCAGCAAAAATGGTTGTCTTTTGTCCTGGTTCAAGGACTGCCTCCTCTTCTTTCCTTTCCTCCTTTTGTGCTGCTCTGGCCTTGTCCTTGGAATGATCCAGAAGCATTTCAAGCACCTCTTCATCTTAGACTGCCCTTCTTCCCCTTGTCTTCACCATGCCCAGGCTGTTGCCAATGAAAGTGCAGCTCTGGGGTTGGCAACAGTGGTATCTGTGGGGGATCACAAAGTGGCAGCTGTAGCCTTCTGGGCATGGTCATCATTTAACTGTACACAAAAAACATAAACATACTCTGTGAAGGGAGGATGCTAACTGTTCCATCTACCACTGTCCAATACTACCTCCAGTTTCTGGAAATCAGCCTATGTTCTGTTCATATTATTGCAGATCTGTTGAGGGCAGGAGCTTGGGAGTATAACATGTTGACTGGTATGTCGCAGAGGAGGTAGAACTGCTCATGCAGCTGGCATGATGCTGGTCAGAAATGTGCTGGGGCGATGTGGTGGTTATGTTTTTAGTGACCTGGATTGCCAACAGTAATTAGGAGAGAATGTGCTTTATTGTGGGAGGCACAGTCACTACATCTGATTTCATTCTGTGTGTAGTAGAATGTGGTCAGGTATGGTGGTTACTTCTGGCAAAATTCCATGGTTGGGTTCAGTTATGAATCGCAAGTCCACATGGCAAAAGAAAATGAGCACACATGACAGAAGAGATGCTTTTCTACATGTTCCTTCAATAGGTTACCTCATTCAGTTGGATACCCTCAGCTTGCAATGCTTCCAGGTTAAAGGAAGTGCATGTCTGGGTCAGCAACCCACATATTCCTCATGGCTCCTGTGCCCCATCCACAGAGAACACAAAGCAAAGGTGTGCCAGGGTAGAGGAGAAAAATGCTTCCCCTACAGGTGCACTAGATTCTGTTACAAGGACTTTGAAAATACCTTTATGTTTAAACATCAGTCTTCTGAAACATCTCACTATTTTAAAAATCGCAATTACTTACCAGACAATTATCTTTAAGGTGTTCCTTTACATTAACTGTAGTCACCTCATGGGAAAAGAACTTCTTAGGACAGGGATTTGGTGGTAAATGATGCAAATCCAGGTATCTAGAAAGAAGTGCTTCAGTGCTTTCAAAACACTTGCTCCACTCATCATAGCATCAGATTTTTCTCTCATACTTGGAACCGGAGTTGTACTCCTGTCCCATCAGCTTCATTTTGGGCATGAAGCCCAGTGCCAGGCTGCTGTGCTCATGACAGCTATGCTCTCAAATGTGCCAACATTATGATGGCTGCTGCACAGCCTTTCTTGTATCTTCTGCTTTCCCCAGTGGTGCCACAAGACCAGCTTCATTGCTTCTCCAGGAAAGACCTAGCTATTCAGGAATGGCTCATTTTGGCCCTAGCTGCAGCAGTCAGGAAATGAAAGAGAGGGCACTCCCTATATTTGGAAGGTTAAAACCAAACTGCAAAGGTCGGTTGCTTTTCCATGCCCACAGTGTATATCACAGAAGCCTGCCCACCATATGCAGGAGGAGGTTACCGCAGAGAGGGTCCACACCAGTGGGGTTTCAGAGACTGTCCTGATGCCGAAGGAACAAAATGCTGTACTAGAGAGACCTTTGGTCTGATCCGTCATGGTTCTTCTTATGTTCGGGGTCCTGTTGTTACATCTGCTCTCCCAGGCGTGTTAAGTAAAGATGTTTGGGCAGAAAGTTCTGAGGACTGAACGAGAAACTTAGAGCTGCTTTTCATTGTTTTCTTTGTCCTATATTCTGTTTTCATTTAGTTGACCAGGGAGATAGTAACTTTGGCTAATAATGACTTATATCCAGAAATACCATTTTTCATTAGGTCACCAAGACTGTGGTCAGCACTGGCTTGCTGCCACCTCACCGTTTCCATTCCACAGAGTAGTATGTCTCCCTTCTCTCCTCATAAGTGGAAATTATGCTTTTCCTCCTGTTAAAAACCTAGTGCATACATCACTCCAGCTTTTCCATTACTGCTATACATGGAAGGCAGTTTGATTTTCAGGAGTACTTGTACCTTGCATGGAGGATACGGGTGGGGATTGAAGTCTTCAAGGCATTGTTTCTTCCAATTTTTAATTGTTTTCTTTTTCAAAATGCTAACTTCAAATGTTGTGATGGAGATTTGTACTTAAGAGAGAAAACTGTTTCCAGAGTTTTAAAAAGAATGCAGAATGTGTGTCTGCTGTTACACAATTTTCAGTATGTTTTCAGCAGGTTGGCATTGGAAAAATATCAGTCCAGCTGTTTAAAGGATATCCTTATATTCCTTGCCAGGAGATCATGGAAGCCTTCCTGAGCATGACCCCGCTGGGAGAAATTTACTGCTATGGTTCACAGAAAGAGCTCTCTGCCAAAGTGGCACTGAAATGAAGAATGCGGGTGGTTTGCAGTAAATAAGTAAGACTTAGACTTCCTCAAGGACTGTGGAGGTCATTTTATATAAAGCTGTAGTGTTTGATTTGCAAAGGGTATTCTAAATTATCTCTCCTTTTATACATATGCAGGAGTAGAAACAATATAGTGGGATTTTCTATCTGTATACATGCATTTAGAGTAAAGATCTTTAACAATTCCAGGGAAACTTGTTTTTTACGTTTAGCTTTAGTAAAAGCTTGATTTTAATCAGAGCAGCAGACTAAACTGATCAGGTGCTGCCCTTGGAAGGCAGGCAGGCGGTTGAGGGCACAGGAGCAGTGAAAGGACTGACTTTTCACCACTGTTCATCATTTCCAACAGTGTTGCTGCCACAAATGCTGTCCATTCCTCTGGGAGGGAATGATTTGGTGGAAACAGTAGACTAATGCTGACTTCTGTAACCTCCATTGCATACAGATGGTGTTTCCTGGTGTCGTGATTCTATGGGCTGAGATGAGGTGGGTTGGATTGGAATTGAATCCATCTGTGATAAACAAGACATGTTGTCCTATGGCATCAAGTGATCATCAACTTATGGCGACCTTATAAATGAATGCCCTCCAAAATGTCTTCTTCACAGCCCTGCTTATCTCTTGTAAACTCAGGGATGTGACTTCCTTTATTGAGTCAATCGATCTCATATTTGGTCTTTCTCTTCTTCCTCTGCCTATGACTTTCTCTAGCATATCTTTTCCAGCGATGTGCCTCAGATCTGTTACTTTCGCTTCCAGGGCAAATTCTGGCTTGAGTTGATCTAGGACTCACTTGCCTATCTTTCTGCTGATCCAGGGTGTTTGCAAAGCTCTCCTCCAGCACTGTGTCTCAAGCACATCGATGCTCTTAGTGCCAGCTTTCCTATCCATGCACAGGGTTGGGGATACCGTAGGATGGATAATCTTAATCTTGGTCTCCAATGAAACAAGACATGGGGGTGTACAAATAGGAACCTGTCTTGACAAGAGGGAGGTGGAATTAGGCAACTAAGTAGGGAGGCAACTCCTATCTTTTGGGGTGGCAGTGTTCACATCCCCCCCTTCATGACGTGAAGAGAGAATCTGGCTGAGGGGATTGCCATTGTGAGTCAGGTTGCCACTGCCCATTTCAACATAAGCATGGCTTATGATCTGGATGCAATATATACATAATTTGAGATGCTGTGATACTTTTTCATGCAGTATTAGCATTTGCCTCTTCAGTGCTTCTGGAATGACAAACTCTGGATTTTACTAAAGAGTGTTTTTAGAGAGGCTGCAGTGTGTGTGCCCAGTCTTCCTGAGTGTGCTTCCTCACAGATATGTGGTGGCCTCCATCCAATTGCTGCTTAGTGTCTGCTCTGCCTAATAAAGGCAGCAGTGCTTCCTTGACCTTGCAGTGCTTTAAATCGCTGACTCCTGGTGGTCTTCTCACAGCAAGCAGGCGAAGCACAACAGAGCATCATGACTCATTGAGCTGCAGGGATCTGGCCCACCCATCTGCTGAGGTTGCTCTCCTGGTTCCGATTCAGAATCAAGCACTGGAACCCACAGATGGTTTGCCAAAGCTAGTGGACCCCGAGAGAAGCCAGGCAGTCACCGAGAGCCAGAGAGTTCCAAGTTCTGTGGGAAGGTCTCTAAAGGGGGTGGGGAGACAGCCAACATCATTAGTCCAATCCTATGGTGTCAGGCTAAGAGGGCAGACCAAATGAGAATCATCAGATGCTCCAGGCAATTGGCCCAGAAGCAGCAGGATCCAGCTGGAAGTCCAATCTTTTGGGTTTGGAAGGGAGGAGAGGTATTCAGTTGGGAATCAAGCTCCTATTATTAAGCCACATTTCCCTTGTTTCCTTTGTGACTATCTTCTGGAATACTCTCCTTTTGTATCACAAGGACAGCCTAGCCAACTAGTGTTAATGCAATAAAGAATTTTAGTTAGAAAGCCTTTGTCCTGATCTTGGAAGGAGGGGGATAAATGACCCAGGACACAGCTTTTCTTCTGGTCCCAGAGTGGAAGGAATAAGGTTGAGTATATTCTTTTTCTTGGCCATCTGCAGTCTGCCAGAGCATCAGAATGGGTTTGTCCCATCTTGTTTGACAAGTAGCATGTCCTCTAAGGTCAACCTAATGGAATCTAGTGTAGGGTTTCAGTGGTGTCCCTTGCAAACCAGTTTCTGTGCTCCCAGAAGCCAGGCAAACAAAATTGAAAGGCAATAATGAACTGCTGCTTTTAATCTTGGCAAGGCAGACCCTGTCACAACTTGCTGCAGATCAGCCATCATGTATCCCCGTATCTCATAAAGACAACACACTGTTAAATCACATGTATATGACCATCAGGTCTGATGCATGCAAACAAGCATAGTGCTTCATAGATTGCATAAAGATTCCCTCTCTTATGAGTCTTACTCCCAGGTAAGTCTATATAAGATTGTTGTATCTATGTTGTTGACACGAGCACCAGGCACTTCTGCCACCTGGTTGCACATAGCCAGCTAGAAAAGGGACCTGTGAGCAAGGTGGGGCGAAACAATGGTGGCTTCCTCTTGCCAAATATTTGGCAACTCTTGAGACTACTGGGAAGACAAGAGAAGGACACTTACAAAGTAGTTTGCAGGAGGAAGCACAGAACTCCAGCAACCATCATAACAGTATGATAGCCGAAGAAAATCCAAACTCATCATCAAAAAGTATTACCAGGAAGACAGTAACCAGGTACAAAACTCAGTAGTAAGTATCCCCCATACAGACTCAGTTGTTTTGGCCACTCAGGAAGGCCAAACCAACTGATACTCATGCCCAAGATCAATGGCTGCTTATGATTCTATGGAGCTTTTGAACTGGGGCTTTGAGGCTACAAAGTGACAGAGGATTCAGCAAATTCAGAAATGTTCAGAGGAATACTTAATCTTGCACTTCTATCGATGCACCCACAGAGCTTCATGTGAAAGTGCTAGTGTTCAAGTGTCTCTTAAAGTCAATCCCATGTGAACTGCTAGACTGCAAACTGATGGTGGTGAAGGATCACAAATAGGCAGCAATTAGAGAGTACAACTTTTGTTGCCATCAAAGCCAATGACATTGCAGGCACTTCCACCCACTGCTCAGCTGTTTCGATTTTCTGCTACGGTGGGCTCACTGGGGGAGCCCTTTCACAGAATCTCCAAGGTGAATGACTCTCTGGACTACTGCAGTCCCACTTCAGCACTGACAGTGTTATTCCCAGAAGGGAATACTAAGAAGGAAGCCATTGCATATCAGAGTTGTGATGAAACAAGTGAGACACACTGTGAGCCCACAAAGACTGCAGAAGGGGATCTAGGACATATTGCCCTACATCCCAGTGCTTGGACTGTATGCACAGCCATTAAGCTTGGTCATGCAGTAGATCATGTCCCACATCAAGGAGCTATATGTTTACTTTTCTGACCTTTTGGCGTTCCTGGCACTCTTTAACCATAGGCGGAAAAAGAATGCAGTTCTTGAAGAAGTAATGCTAAGACAACTCCTGAAACTGTTTCAGATCTGCTGGAATTTCAACATCTGAATATGAGGTTTGAAAAGAAATTGTATGTTTCATTGTATGTTGGTATGTTTTTTGGGTATCCAAAACTGGGAGTTTGACAGCACCTCACACTCTTCAGATGCTGCAAGAAGACAGAGACAGTGTGGTCTCTACGCATCACACATATGGGCTTTGCAAGGCCTGGACTGGAGAAACTTCCATAGCTCAGTGTTATGGAGTTGGGGGGAGCCAAGTTCCACCCCCAGCCAGGGAAGGGTAAAAAGGGGGTGCTCCCACCCAGTCCCTCAGTTTTCCTTCAACCGCACTCTGAGTTGCTTCACCAATCAGACCTTCCGCTCGTTTACCTGCTCGCCATTCCTCTTTCTCTCTCTTTTCTCCTAAAAAAAAGTTAGATTTTCCTGCACTTTTCCTATATCTTCTTGGCTACTGCCACTCTAGACAAGGCCACTACAGCTGCCTCTGTCCTTGCATCCTCTCCTACTTGAAGAAATAAGGCCTCCTTTTCTCTCTCTCTCGGGTCTCACTTGTGCTCCATCTTCCTCCACATGGCTGACCGGCTTCTTGCTGCTGCTCTTCCTGTGCAGTCCAGCTACCTGTCATGGACAGCCACGTCAAATGTCTCTTCTGCCTCAGCGAGGGGCATGTCATTGAGACTTGCCACCACTGCCAAGCATTTAAAAAGCAAAATGTGCAGGCAGAGGGCCACCCACCTCCGGCTGGCACTCTGGCAAAGAGTTCTCACCACTGTCGACCTGTCAGAGACCGAGAAACCTCCTGCCGAGGGAACACCAAAACCAGCAAAGAGGACCTTGAGGAAGACACCTGCTTCACTGGGAGAGGGGCCGTTGGGCACTGCGGCTGCCTCTAAGAAGAGAAAACACCATGCTGCCAAGGATCCTGCGGCCCCAGCACTGGAGTCCCCTCAAGGATCACCCGTGAACACCAAACCAGGGTCCCCTCTGCATGAAACCCTCATGGTCCCAAGCCCGGACTCTCTGGAGGCGCATGCACCACCAGGAGCAAGCTGCCCATGCTTGAGCCCTTGCCTGAATGTGGCTCGCTGCCCACACAGGCTACAGAAGCTGACTGCTACGCCCCCTTTCTTCAAGGGACCTGCTTCTGTGACTGTCACCCATAGATGCCACCTTGTTGTCCAGGGGCCGCCTGGGGCCCTCGCCCTCACCCCTGCTGGACTGGGTGACTCTTCTTTGTGCTCTCCAGCCTCCTCCCGCTCTGGTGCATCCCCACCTCAAGTCCAAAAGTCCAGCACATGAGGAGACCATGCCCAGCTGACTCTGATTTGGGCGCCTTGGAGGCCTATGGTGCATGTCAGGCCTGCCCCAGGCTCCCCACCTCTTGCCACTGACTCCATCGCCATGACTGCTGCAAGGAATGGAGTGCTGTCTCCACTGACAGCCCAGCTCCCTCTGAGGATCACTGCTGCCGCCGCCGCCACCACCGCTCCCCAACTGCTCAGGCCACGCGCAAGGCACATGCATGGGATCACAGCCGGCAACAGGAACGTGCTGAGCCCACATGGTGCACCAAGGAGCCAGGCTGCAGGCACAGCACCTGCCATCGCGACTGCCACCCTACAGCGGTTGAGGCTTCTTCCTCCTGTCACCACCATGGCTCCTCCCATCAGGAGACCGGACATGATGCCAGCCTGCGAGGTCGGACCCAAGCCTCCCACCGACACCGGCCCAGCGAGGACTCTGCCCCGGGACAATCACCAGGAGCGGCCTACAGCAGGCCCGCTCACCAGCGGTGCCACCCCTACAGCCCTGCTTCGTCCCACTGCAACCACTCACCGGCTACACGATGAGATCATTCAAGCTGGAGCCACTGCCATCATTGCTCTTTGTCTCAGGATTCAGGTCAGAGCCTCCCCCTCACCTCGGTGTGCGCTCTCCCCCTGGACTCGGCTCACTCCCCAGATGGACAGGCCCTAGATCAGGACCCCTCCCTGTCACGTGGAAGTGGGGGTGGTTTTTCTGACCTTCTCCATTACATGGTAGAGGACCTAGGCATTCAGACATCCCATCCACCTGAACCCGAGGCTGACCCAGTCTATGATGCTCTGGCCCCAGGGGATGCCACCCCAGTGTCCATCCCCACACTGCCCACACTGCCCAGCACAGCCCAGCAGTCCTAGACAGCGCTTGCGGGCCCTCTAGGATTGACTCCACCTATAAAGTGTCCATCAAGGTGTTCTCCCTTCTCCTCCAGCACCTCAAGCCTAACTCCATCATTGTGGAGTCTATGCAGGGAACCCCTCAGAGGGACCAGTCTGCTCCCATGGACAAGGAGGGCCGCCACTTGAATGGCATGGCTAAGAAGGCCATGTGGCCGCCTCACTAGGCTTCCGGGTCTCCAGTTACAAGGCCACCATGGCCAGGTATCAGCTTTTCTTCAGGGAAAGGAGGGGAGCCATGATATGACTCCTGCCCGATCACCTCCGCAATGCTGTCCACCTAATACACACTGAAGCCAAAAACTTTCCAGGTTTCAGCTCATGGCAACTCAACACCATGTCGACTGCAACAGCAAAGCTATGAGTAGCACCATAGTGCTGCGTTCCCACGTGTGGCTCTGCTCCGCCTCCCTTCCTCCTGAGACATGGGCCCACATTGAGGACCTGCCTTTCTACGGAGAAGGGCTTTTTAATTGGAGAATATGGACTCTTTCCATAAGACACAGACCACTGCCAAATGTATGGCCATCCATCACCCCGCTGCTCTATACCTGCCTACCACTGACACTGGACCCTCCGTGGGGCCCTGGGACACTGCTGCTGCTGCTGCCAAACAGGACCTGTGCTGGCCCCACTCCTCGCCACTTCTTGCTGTTTCCGGGGTGGGTGGGAGCCACTTTGGAGCCCAGCTGCTGTTTGCGGAGCTGGAGAGCTTAACATGCCGGCTGCGGCTTGGGCCGGTGGCCTTGGGCCAGCAACTAAAGGGCGTGAGCCATTTAGTGTCGTTCGGGACAGATTGAGGCTGGGCCAGGCCTGGGGCTATGTTGGCTCTTTAATATATATATATATATATATATATATATATATATATATATATATATATATTCTGGAGCTGAGGTACTTCATATAGAGCTCCATTTTAACAACACTGCATCCTGGTTTTAATTGCCGGTTGTTGTTTACAATTTTATATCTTTAGAAGTCTTTGGTTTTATTTGTTATAGGAAATCTTGGGGAGCAGGTGGGCGCCCCCATATGAGTGGTAATGGGCAGGGGAAGATATGGCGCTGGGGGTTTAACATGTCATTCCAGAAAAGGAAGGGAAAGATGATTAGTATCTGTCCCCCACTCTGGTTTTTCCCCCAGCCAGAAGGTGCCAGGAAGTAATATCAAGCGGTCCTCAGGCCTGGTGCTGCTGCTGTTGAATGCCAAGTTGGTCCAAAATAAAACATCCCTCATCCAAGATTTAATCATGGATGAGGAGGCCAACTTGGCATGCATTGCTGAGACCAGGGCGGGAGGGGTGTGGGACATGTCACTCACCTTGATGTGCTTACCCGGTTATCAGGTGCAGCACCAGCTGACATCATCCATGTTTTTTTTGATAAGAATAACATCAGGATACCTACACCTAAATTTGCCCTCGGGCAATAAAAGCTTGTCTCATTTAAATCTTCACCATACTTTGTCAAGTGATTTCTTGTCTCCCTAACATCACTATTGCCCACATTTCTAAGTTTTGGATTGTGGCTGCAATAGACTTCTTGGTTTGAGCACATGATTCTAATCCTCTACATAGATGGCAGAATTCCAAGTAAATTCTTGTGCTGAATCAATTCTTTGAGATAGCATTTCTGTTAAAATTTAATTTGCAGTGCCATGTTGATTTAAGAAGGTGAGGAGGAACATACCTCGAACTGCCAACTCCATTTTCCCCTGAACTGTGGTCTTTCCTGGCTGCAGAACTAGGGAGAATATATTTCTGTTTATCTTTTTCTTTCTATTTATCTCATGTTATTTTCCATCGTGCTAGACTTTCTTGAGTTCTTTCACTGATGTGAAGTGTTTGACTACTTGTCTAAGATTGTGTCCAAGACATAACAAGTAGCATCTACTGAATGTCTGAAACCAGCTATTCAAAAAGGAGAGTGAAAAAATACTTTTAATGTAAAATTATCTTTCCATCCACATGTCATCTCTTGCAAATGCTGTTAGAGACTGAGTATTGGTTATTTTCTGCCAGTTCTATAATTGGCATGTTGAAGTTAATCTAGTCTCAAACAGAAAGTTTTAAATAGGATCAGACCGAACCAGAGTGGGTTTTTTCCCCCTCCCAAGTTCCCCCTTTAAATATATATGTATGATACACTTTGCAAAGAGAAAATATGCTACTCCTGACATGTGCTCAGGTGACTCGTCTATGCCCATTCCATACCTGGCAGCCAGGTCGTAACAGTATTTCACTGTGAGACCCTTCACAGTTCTTGATCATGTCTGTTCAACAGACTAATGCTTTTTCATTGATATTACCACACAGTGATACCATACAGAGCAATTATGAACACAGAACAAATAAAGCTTGCTCAGAGTGAGAGTGATGCCTATTCTGGAAGTTTTTATGTACTTTTTGGAAACCCACAACTGCAGAAAGCTTCTTTGTACTAAAATGTTCCCTGGAGAAATTAATCTAAATAATGTTGCATTTTAAATTTGGCTTTTTATTGCAATAATATATAAAAATATCAGTAATTAATAGTAACCAACTGTGGTTTTGTTTTTACCTTTTATTGTGGATAACAACTGGTTTAAAAATAGTGAAGTACAGTTGGTAAGATTAAAATAACACAGCTAAAGTAACTCCATTTTAATCCATGATTTATTTATTTATTTCATTTCTATACCGCCCCACAGCCAAAGCTCTCTGAGCAGTTCTGAAGACTTCCCTAAATTAAAACAGCCTATATTGAATGCTTCTTCCAAATCAGCTGAAAAATCTCAAGATGCATGCTTTGTTGATGCTTTATAATGAATGATAAGAGATACCTTACAGAATATAGGAAATCTAAACTAATGCGAACAGTTTGGAAATTCTGCGGGTGATTCATTGGATTGGATGTCTTCACTGGGAAGAATCTTTTATATTTTGGAAATCTGGACCTCCCAAGGAGAATTCTTGCTGGCTTAGGAGAGCAGAACTTGTGTAATTAAAAATTTTCTAAAAGCTTATTTTAAATTTGGGCCTAGCTAATTTAAAATATGTGAGCTTTTTTTTAATGCCTAAAATACGCTAAGGAACTGATATGGTTTGAATTAGAAGGATTACTGTACTAACTTGAATGCCAACATCTGGTGAGGCATGATGGGGATACAGTCTCTTAGCCAGATGACTCTATGCCAAAGAGAGCATTAAAACATATACAGATTCAAACTGCATAATCATTATCTTTTTATATGCTCTTTGTGATACTTCTTTTTAACCTCTTTTTCTTTTGCTAGCCAAAGGGTGGTGCTTGTGGCTCAGAGACTTGGGTTTACTGGCAGGACCTTCGTAATGCAGGACAGTTCTCATCAGGCCTCTTGCGCGGGTGCGAGGTGCTCAGACGCACGTGCTCATCTGTATGTGCAGTCGCTGCCCACATGCTCTAGGCCTCGCCTCTCCCCAGGCCTAAGGTCTGAGCCCTTTGTCCATGGCCTCACTGCTTCCCAGCAGGCTTTGATGCTCATTGCTGCACATGCTTTGTATATAAAGCCACAGTCATGGATACTTGAGCAGAATGAGCTTGTGTTGCTGCATACATTAAAGCTACGTATGTCCACTTTTGATTGTAAGAATGACTCAAAATGTATGTGGCAGGAACTACTTTCTTTAAAAAAATCCTTGCTGCTTACATTGTAGTCCAGCATATTGAAGAAGAACCATGATGAATATGTGGGACTTTAGTGATTTCCTGGAAATAGAATAATTTCATTTACATAAAAACATGGCATTGCATGCTGGGAAAAAGAGATGCACTGTGCAAACTTATCAAAAGAGGGTTGCCTCAGCAGAGGGGGTAATAGAAACAGCAGTGAACCAGAACATTCCCAGTCAGAATCACAGGCCCAGTTTTAAAATAATGCCAACTCAGGCAGGGTTGCAGCTTTTAACATATGAAAAGGTTTTACATGTGGAAGGAAATGCACTCTCAGCCCAACAGGGAAATAATAATCTTAAAAGGAAAGACTCATAAAATGATGCATGTGGAGTCAGACTGGGTAGATCCCACATTAGCATCAGTGCTGCACAGACTAGGAACACTGAAATCAGAATTTGGCCAGGTACAGTTAAAAAAATAACCGTCGAGAGAGAGTGCAGAATAGGGCCCAAAGACTGTGAATAAGGCCCAGTTCCAAACCTCTCTCTCTGCAGCAGTCACACCATTTAGCTATGATTGGGTATGATTGCACTGACCTGTAGAGGTTAAACCACAATAGCGTATGTGAAGTACTCTGAAATGTCCAGAGTATGATGCAAAATGCCTATGGCAGACCTGCGATTTGGCAGAGGGGGGGGGGGGCTTTCCTGCAGCCACCCTGTGAGCACATGGTTGAGGTAAGAGGCAAAAGAGGGACTCCTGGTTTGTGGGGCGGGGTGGGAAGGGGATCTGTACTGGAGCTTTTTTCAATTAGACTCATCCATCTCATTTGGGGTGCACATTTATGAATACTGAACAGTTTCTACTACAGTTTCTACTACGTGGAAAACATGATCCTGTGTCACACACAAAGGCAGCTGTACAAGAAGGAAGAGGAGTTCCAAAGGGGAAGCGTGAAGGGAATTGCTTAATCTATTAACCGGGCACAAAAGCAGACACTTAAAACACACACACACACTTTTTTTTTGCAGAAAATCATGGAGAAGAAAGAAGGGGAGAGGTGAGGAGGTGGCCGTGATGCTGCTTGCTGCCATCCTCCCAAGGGGTGAATGCAGGTGGACCAGCACCCCCTCCCCTCCCCCACCTGAATGGCACAAGCACATGTGGCCCTCTCCCGGGCTGACCTTCCCATCGGTCAGTTCCACTGGCTTGCCATCCAAAGAAGCCCAAGAGCCAACTCCTTTTGCAGCACATCCCTGCTCCCTTCACGAACAGTACAGTGGTACCTCGGCTCACGAATGCCTCAGTTCATGACCAAATTGAGTCACGAACAGAAATTTCATAAAAATTTTGTCGTAGGTTGCAAACTCCCCATTGGATGGCGACCATGATCATGGCTGTCTCCCCCCACTCACCCGAGTGGGGAGATAGCTGAGATCATGCTGGACGGCTGACATCGCACCCGCCTTTCCGGCAGGAGCACAACCGCGATATCAGCCATCTCCCCTCAGAGCATGATTGTGCCTGTCTCTTCCCCCCCCAGTGCACCTCCGATCGTGCCCATACCCCCCCCGGCGCACCTGTGATTGGCCTGTCTCTCCCCCACCCCAGCGCGCCAGGATGATGGGCGCATGCAGGAATGACGAGCACAATTGCAGTCGTGCTGGGGTGGTGGGGAGATGGCCGTGCTCGTGCTCGGGGGGGAGGCAGATGGCCACGATCTTTGTTGTTGTCACTTCGCTTCACATTTTTCTGATTTAAAAAATAGTTACAGAATGAATTAACCTTATTTACATTGACCCTTATGGGGAAATTTAACTTGGCTTATGACCAATTTGGGTCACAACCAGAGTCCTGGAATGGATTAAGTTTGTGAGCCAAGGTACCACTGTACCTCAAGTTTACCACACACTGAAATATATTCCGTGGAAAAATGCAACATATAAAAAGTTGTGATATTACTACTTTAAAGAAATAATATCAGAAATAGCAGGAGGACAAAGGTATGGGTGAGCATTCTGCAACATGCTGGGGAGTCAGGTATTACAATGTTGATAAAAATGCCTAATATAGGTTCTCTTAGTTTTCCATGAAATACTAAAATATACGCAATGGGCACAATATATTCAGAAGCTGTTTTCCACTCAAGCTTCATGGAAAAGAATGGAAGATGCATACAATCTTGTATGAATGCATACAATCGTACATACAATCATGCCCCATATCAACAATTCTAAAATGAATTGAACAACAACAAAAATGCAAAGCAATTAAAGTTTCAATGAGAAACATTGAGCATTTTGAAAACCAGAATCCATTATGAAGATGGATAAGGGTGAAAATTATTCCTCCCTCTTACACATCCGGGGTGACAAGAATGATTAATCCCTTTCCTTGTGTTTCCTGACTTGTTAGATTGTAAGCTTGAGGGCAGAGAAGGTCTAATTATTGATCCGTGTGAGCCGCTCTGGGAGACTTGTGACTGATAAAAATGCTTTTGATAAATAACGTCCAAAAACACACCAGCAGCTCCTATGAGCTGCAACCCTCGTCACAGGTGGACAGCATGTGGGGGACCAGGCCATAGAGTCAGCAAGGGACACATTCAAGTGGGACCAGGGACAGGGTCCGCAGCTTGGCAGTGCTCCTTGACCCAGAGCTGTCCCTGGAGTGCCCTCCTCCAGCTTTGGCTGGTCCATCAGCTGCCTCCTTACCCGGACAAGCACTGTCTAGCAATGGTGATACATGCCCTGGTAACTTCCCGGTTGGATCATTGTAATGCATTGTAATGTACTAAAATAAGTCACACTTCTTATTTTATTTTTCCTTTCTTATTTTTTAGTTTATAATGTTCCATTTTAGATGCTTTAACGAGTGTGGTTTTATTATTGTATTTTCGGAATCTTATACTATGTAAGCTGTCCTGAGCGCTTGTGTGGAAGGACAGGATGCAAATGCTTGTGATGATGATGATGATGATGATGATGTACAGAGTTGGCCAAAGTGAGGCTCAGGAGCTGCACGTGTCTCTTTGGGTTTACGCATGTTTTGCAGCGTGCTGCTCAGTGCTGTGGGGCCCCGTAGGCACCTGCTTGCCACTCACCCCTGCTGCTGCTGCTTGCAAGCACCCACTTGCAGCTCCCACATACCTGACAGTTACCATATGAGGCTCTTCCGTTGAGCAAGTCTGGCCTCCCCTGCCTTATAACTTCACTGTCTCTCCACACTCCATTACTTGCGTAGAAAGAAGGTTAGCGTGTTGCCCTGGGACTCGGGAGATCCAGGTTCTGGCCTCCACACAGCTGTGTAGCTCAATGAAGGACAGCCTAACCTCACAGGGTGGTTGTTGTCAGAATAAAATGGAGAGAGGAGAACCCTGAAAGCTGCCCTGGTTTCCCAGCTAGACGAAGAAAGGTGAGGTATAAATGTACTGTAATAATAATGGGAATACTAGTGCCAGAGGTTTTTCCAGCACATGTGCAATGTAAAAGATCTGTGGTGAAATGGCCGCATAAGTACTCTAATAAAAAGTAAGCACTCCTCTTTAGTATGGTCCACTGCAAACACATTTAAACCATATTTATTGTGCCTCAGAAATCAGACTTTTAGAATGAGATTAACAAGCTGTTTCCTTTATTACATCATCTGCGTGGATTGTCAAGAGCATGGTATGCTGAAATCATAGAGACAGTTTGGTTATAGACTCTTGTTACAGGAATGAAATGACTGCTGTTTTGAAGTAACTCGGTTCCATAATTTAGGGGATAGGATGCACAAGGAATAAATCTGGAAATGTCTACCATTGTACACAGGCCAGTGCAATGATGGAAGCAAGCAAATGCATCATATTACATGGTCACCTGAGACATGACTCATGCACAGGTCTCCACTCTGACTGAATGGAATTGTTTCCTCCCTTAGATCATAATCTTACAAATGGCAGGGAGACTCCCATGCAGCTTTGCTTGCACTAGACCTGGTGGGACCAGTTCCAGAGGAAGATTTCATACACCCAGGGGGAAGGGGCTGTAGGTGCAAATGGCTCCCTGCAATACCTTGCAGTGCCACACCCCATAGCCTGCCTAAGCCACTCAGGGGATCAGCAGGGGGGAACTTGTGCACGTGATCACTCCACTTGCATGTGGTCTCAGATT
The DNA here is from genome assembly GCF_004798865.1 of Varanus komodoensis. Classification (NCBI taxonomy): domain Eukaryota; kingdom Metazoa; phylum Chordata; class Lepidosauria; order Squamata; family Varanidae; genus Varanus; species Varanus komodoensis. The sequence continues at coordinate 12,547,561 of NW_025335627.1, forward strand.
GAATCCTTTCACTGCTTTGTGTCACAGAGCAGCTGTGCTTTTCAAATGATTGATTCATTAGAAACAGAACCCCGCCCCCTCCAGCTGGCTCCACCCATGACATGCCTACCATGTGCATGTGCAGACTACCCTTGAACACCCTCACCAATGAGGCTTCAACCACCTCCCATGGAAGCCCATCCCATACCCTAACCATCAGGAAGTACTTCCTGGCATCCAAATTGAACCTTCGTTCCCTAAGCTTTGCTCCATTGGAATGCGTCCCACCCTCCTGTATCAGGGAAAATAGGTCTCTACCCACCTCCATGTGACACCCCCTCACATACCTGTATGTCGCCAACAGATCCCCTCTGAGTCTCCTCTTCTCCAGGCTGAAGAGACCAGTTCCCTCAGTCTCGCCTCATACGGCATCCCCTGCAAACCGGCCACCAACCTTGTGGCCCTACACTGCACTGACTCCAACCTGGCTATATCCTTTCTGTAATGAGGGGCCCAAAACTGAACACAGTATTCCAGTTGTGGGTGCACCAGAGTCGTATAAAGTGGCAGTAATACCTCTCTCAATCTAGAAGCCACACTTCTGGCTATACAACCAAGGGTGGCGTTCGCCCTCTTAACTGCCATGTCACACTGTAGCCTATAGTCCATCAGTATCCCAAAATTCCTCTCACAAGTGTTGCTCTCCAGCCACTTGTTCCCTAACCTGTAATTGTGACACCCATTCCTATGTCCCAAGTGCAAGACCTTGCACTTATCTGCACTGAACACTGTTGTCCCCTGCCCACTCCCATAATCCTTCTGGATCTGGAGTACCTGCTTCTCAGTTGAGACCACCACCCCCATTTTAGTATTATCTGTGAATTTGATCGGCAGACTGGTCACCCCCTCTTCCATGTCGTTGATGAAAAGATTAAACAGGATTGGCCCAGGACAGAGACCTAAGGGACCCCGCTTGTCACTGGCCACCATCCCCTCCGTCTAGCCACGTCGAAACCTTGTCATAGAATTCCACAAGGTTTATCTGACAGGTCCTGTTTTTGTGGAAGCCATGTTGCATGGTTGCTAACCTCTCTTCCCTATCTAGGGTTACTAGATCTCTCACTATTATGAGCCTTTTCATTGTCTTTCCTACAATGGATGTAAGGCTAACCAGTCTTTAATTCCCCATGTCCCCTCTACTACCCTTTTTGAAAATTGGGACCGCTGATGCCACCCTCCAGTCCTCTGGAACTTCACCTGTTCTCCATGAGGTCTCAAAAATGGAGGCCAGCGGGCGTGAGAGAACTCACGCCCTGCCAACTCTCTAAGTACTCTTGGGTGTAACCCGTCAGGGCCTGGCGCCTTTGTAATGTCCAATGCCATGAGGAGCCCCTCGACTTCAAGGGGGGGTGACTCTAATCTGTGCCCCTAAGTCCCCAGCCTCATCTAAACTCCCATGCAGATCTGCTCCATCCTGCTTTGGGGAGAACACAGAGGCAAAATAGTCATTTAGCATCTGTGCCTGTTTGCTCACATCAGTCACCAAATCCCCTCTTCCTTATTAAGCGGTCCCACTACCCATCTCCCCTTCCTCTTGCTATTTACATGTTGATAGATTGTTGCTCCTGACATTCTTTGCAAGTCTCAGCTCCTATCAGCCTTAGCCTTGCGAAGAATCCTTCTGCAATGAGCCTTTAATTCCGTAGACCCTATTGTCTATTTGCCCCAGTGCCCATTTCCTATGGAGGTTCCTCTTAACTCTAATCCCACTTATCACCACTTCTCACATCCATGGTAGCACTCTCCTTCACTTCCCAGCCTCACTAACTAGCAGTATCATCAAGGCTTGCTCCTCCCAAACCTCCCTTTTGAGTGCCATCCACCCCTCCTGAACTCCCTTGCCTCTCAGTAACCTATCCCAGGAGACTTTCCCCAGTCCAGTCTTCAATTAACCAAAGTTGGCCATCTTGAAGTCCCAGCTTCTAGTACTCAATGTGCTGCATGTCCCCATTCCCCTGATCTCAAAGCAAAGGAAGGAGTGATCACTTGCATACAGAGCAACCCGAATCTGCACGGCATCTACCAGGTTTTCCCTGTTGGTCAAAAATTATTCTGCAGTATTATGAGATTGATTTTAGACCGGCTTACTAGCACACGTACACACAGTGGCTCTCAACATCACCGCTGTCATCGTTAAAATTCAACTTATAGAAGAGGCTTTGTTGTTGTTAGCTGGAAAGTTGTGTCCGACCCATCGCGACCCCATGGACAACATTCCTCCAGGCCTTCCTGTCCTCCACCATCCCCTGGAGTCCACCCAAGTCCACACCCACCACCCCAGTGACTCCATCTAGCCACCTCATCCTCTGCCATCCCCTTCTCCTTTTGCTGGCAATTGTTCCCAGCATTAGGCTCTTCTCCAGGGAGTCCTTCCTTCTCATTAGGTGACCAAAGTATTTGAGTTTCATTTTCAGGATCTGGCCTTCTAAAGAGCAGTCAGGGTTGATCTCCTCTAGGACTGACCAGTTTGATCGCCTTGTGGTCAAGGGACTCCCAGGAGTCTCCTCCAGCACCACAATTCAAAGGCTTCAATCCTTTGGCGCACAGCCTTCCTTATGGTCTGACATTCACAGCCATACATTGCAACTGGGAAAACCATAGCCTTGACTATACGCACTTTTGTTGGCAGGGTAATGTCTCTGCTTTTTAGTATGCTGCCTAGATTTGCCATAGCTTTCCTCCCAGGGAGCAAGCGTCTTTTAATTTCTTGGCTGCAGTCCCCGTCTGCAGTGATCTTGGAGCCCAGGAAAATAATCTGTCACTACCTCCATTTCTTCCCCATCTATTTGCCAGGAAGTGACAGGACCAGACGCCATGATCTTAGTTTTCTTAATGTTGAGTTTCAAGCCAACTTTTGCACTCTTCTCTTTCACTCCATCAAGAGGCTCTTTAGTTCCTCTTCACTTTCTGCCATTAGAGTGGTATCATCTGCATATCTGAGTTTGTTGATATTTCTCCCAGCAGTCTTAATTCCAACTGGTGATTCATCTAGCCCCGCCTTTCTCATGATGTGCTCTGCAAATAAGTTAAATAGGCAGGGCAATAGTATATAGCCTTGCCGAACTCCTTTCTCATTTTTGAACCAATCAGTGGTTCCGTGTCCAGGTCTCACTGTTGCTTGTTGATCCGCGTATAGGTTTCTCAAGAGACAAATAAGATGGTCTGGTACTCCCATCTCTTTAAGAACTTGCCACAATTTGTTGTGATCCACAGAATCAAAGGCTTTAGCATTGTCAATGGAGCAGAAGCAGATGTTTTTCTGGAACTCCCTAGCTTTCTCCAAGATCCAGCGTATGTTGGCAATTTGATCTCTAGTTCCTCTCCCTCTTCAAAATTTTATTTATTTATTTATTAAAACATTTCTATGCCGCCCCTTGCCGAAGCCTCTGCCTGTACTTCTGGTAGTTCTCGGTCCACATACTGCTGGAGCCTAGCTTGTAGGATTTTGAGCATCACTTTGCTAGCATGTGCAATGAGTGCAATGGTGCAGTAGTTTGAACATTCTTTGGCATTGCCCTTCTTTGAGATCGGAATGTAAACTGACCTTTTCCAATCTTGTGGCCACTGCTGAGTTTTCCAAGTTTGCTGGCATATTGAATGTAGCACTTTTATTGCATTGTCTTTTAAGATTTTGAAAAGCTCAGCTGGAATACTGGCAGCTCCACTAGCTTTGTTGTTGCTCAGACTTCCTAAGGCCCATTTCACTTCACATTCCAGGATGTCTGGCTCAGGGTCAGCAACCACCCCATCGTGGTTATCAGGGACCTTAAGCTCTTTCTTGTATAGTTCTTCTGTGTAATATTGCCACCTTTTCTTAATCTCTTCTGCCTCTGTTAGGATCCTGCCATTTTGGTCCTTTATCATGCCATCTTTGCATGAAATGTTCCCTTCATATCTCCAATTTTCTTGAAGAGATCTTTGGTCCTCCCTATTCTATTGTTTTCTTCTTTTTCTTTGCACTTTAAGAAGAGGCTTAAACAGCAGTTAACCCACCTGTTGAAGACAGATCAATTCACAGGATCTGCAGTAGATTATGGTCCACTGCTGGTCCTTCATACCAGCTGTTAGGATGACAGTTTTCATCTGATATCCTGTGAAGACTTCTGGTAACTTGCTATGACTTAAAGGCAATTTTGGAAGTAATTCCAGGATAATGGTATTATTTCATGTGAACACACCAATCTCTACTGCTAAAACTGGAGGGCAGGGGAAATCCTTCTACCAAAAGCCACCTCTTTTCTTCTTCCTGCTGGGTAGCATTGGTCAGCTTAGCAGGATATAAGTAGGCATCCTAAGCAAGCAGTCTCCCAGCATACTTTGATCCTTCAAAAATCAAAATAGTGAGGCATGGCATGACCGCATAGGGGTTCTGTAAGAGTCAACAATTTAGTTTGGCAGCATTTGGTTCCTGTGGTTTGCTTACTGTTGGCATACAGCTGATGCACAACATACCACTCCTTAGTACAGATTGCACAGAAACACAATTATGTAGCAAAATCTCCCCTCCATACAAAAATGACCTCCCTTCTCACTAGTCCTAAATTGAAAAGGGTGTGTGTGGCTTCTTTGCAAAAACCAATGATTAAAGAGGGAGCAGCTTTGTGTGAATCACTTGCAGTGATTGATATCCCTCTTTTAATAATCATGTGATCACTAACGGAATCAATGGACCCCGCCCCGCCCCAGACAATAGTGACATTGGTACCAAATTGTTCAAGCAGTCTCTTCATGAGATGCCCACTCTGGTTTACTTGAGAGAGAAAGTTCTGGAGGGCTCTAAGTCCAAGAGGCTACAGAAATTCCCTTCCTACTTTTCCTCCACTAAGTTCTGGGCTAGGTATGCAAAATCTTTTCAGCACAGCAGAAGGATACCCTGGCACATTTCTCTGATGTTAGGGACAGATTTGCTCCCCCCATCCCCCCCCAAAAATAAATAAATTAAGGCTTCAGAGACTTGAAGTATGAGGAAGCAATTATGGCCAAGCCTTAATAAGGCTCTTTCTGCATCTGTCTGCTTTAGTTCTGCAAAGACATTTGAGTGGTTGAGGAATTTGTAAAGTGGTACCTTGTGGCACTTGGAAAGGCATGGAAAGTGGGTAGCCTTCCTGCCTTTTGATTGAGCATCATCACTCAGAGCAAATGAATTGTTTGCTGAACTAAGGTAACAAGAGGAGGCTAGGAAGTGGTAGGCAGTCTCTTAAATGCTTAGAGAGAGTTAGAGTGACCGGTTTTAAAATAGAACCTAAGGGCATTACTGAAACCTGGAAGGGTAGAGAGAACCAGTGGTATGTGGTCATCTCTGGAAATAAATTCTACAGGATGAACCTGGTAGAGCTCACTGGAAGAGTTGTAGATCTGTATGTTAAAGAAGGCAGAGTGCCCAGCAGACTGAAAAATCTAGAAGGAGCCGTCTGTTCCACAGAAGTATCATGGGTAACAGCCCCTGCTCAAAACTAATTTAGGGCTAGGAAAATACTATTGTGTTGCAGACCAGATCATCTGGGATGATCTTGAGATGGAAAACAAGGAAGCTTTATCATAATGGGTGACTTCAGCTATCCCCTACATTGAATGTTTGTTCTAGCCATAACAAAGAGGTCATATTTCTTGATGCCCTATGTAACCATGCCCTAGAAGAGTTGGTCACAGAAGGCAGCCCTGAATTTAATCTTAAATCTTGCCCAGGACATAGTATGAGATATAGATGCTGTTGAGCCAGCTGAAACAGTGGCCACTGTGCTATCAGTGGAAACTTGCCCAAGAAGTCCAGCGCAGACACATTTTACTTCAAAAGAGGAAGGTTCTAAAATTAGGAAACTGGTAAAAGCAAAGTTCAAAAGGGCAATCAGGAAACTTAAATCCCCTTGAAATTACTCAAAACCACAATAAAATGACCTCAGGTTAGAAAGGTCCTTATTCTCCCATTATCATCTAATGGTCTAACTGCCTACCCCAGTTGGGTTCTGCTTCTGATACACTTTACACTGTTTTATGCACTGCTGTAAACCATACAGAGGGCTCCAGCTATACTGGGTGGCATAGAAATAAAAGTATTATTGATAATGGTAATAATAAATGCTTCTGGGATGTGGCTCCCTGGGCCAGGATGCAGCCAGAAGTGATCCCCCACAAGGCTTTGGACCCTTGGCAAGTAGAGGTGAGGTGAGCTAGCACCCTAACTTTAGCCAATCCTGGAACACTCAGTTCAATTTCTTGCAGCTGTAAGGTGTAAGGATTTTGATATTAGGACCAGCTGGGAAGCCTTAGCTGCACTAGCTTTCAAAGCAAAGCGGATGGCTTCTCAGAATCCAGGGGCAATTTCAGGGTAAGGAAGATGATGGTGGTTTGGTCTGTGGTAAGGAGGTGCTCTGGACTTATAAGAAGAGGAAGGGGATGGTGGTGGGGAGGCTTTTAATGAATGTAACATCCAATCCTGAAAATAGTACTGTAGGACTCGCAGGTTCTTTATGCCAAGATCTCAACACTGGGATCTTAGACTTTGTGGATTTCTTAAGGCCTCCTTAACAGTTCTACCACAGATGTAGGATTCAGAATGGAGACTTCCTAATTTGGTACTTAACCCAGCTCTCCAAATTAAAATGCACTCAACTAGCTCTTCAAATTAAAAATGCCTTATTGGAGAGAACCTGAATCCCCTTTGAAGATGGAAGGTACTACTAATTGCTCTCCATATTTTCTAAGTCTCCTCCCACCAGTCCCTAATGACACCCATTACATCTAATAGCATCTTCAAAAAAGCAGAAGATTCCAGAAAGGGTAGAACAGAATTGCTGTAACCTAAAGGAATACAGGTAGTCCCTGGGTTATGGATTAGTGCCATTCCTGAGAATGTCCTTAAGCTGAATTTGTGCATAAGTTGGATCACAAGAGTAAGCCAAACATTTGTCTTAGTATACTGTATGTATATATTTTACCTTTCTATGCATATCAAACACTTCCATATTCACTAAAACAAATTAAATACCATATAGCATTATAATAATGATCATACAGTTATAATAAAGAGAATTCTTGAGGTAACATTATTTATTTAGCATATGCCAGGGAGACTACAATGCTTTACACACACAATTGCTAGTTTATTATTGTATTGGTGCACCATGGCAGCAGGTGTGTGTGTGTGAACTAGCTTAGCACCAGTTGGCCAGCAATGTTCTTGTTAAAGTCAGTTCATCTAGGACCTTTCTCCGCTGATCCATCCAGGCAGCTTGAGCACAGGTGCTTGCTTTCATTGCAAATGAAGCCAGTAGGTTTATCCCTGAGGAATGATGTCCCTGTTTATCTACTTGCAGATGGTACGCTTTCAAACTGCCAGATGGGCAGGACTTTGGGGCGGATGATGGGAGCTCACACTGTCCCATAAGGCTGGGCTCAAACCACTGGAATGCTGACCGTTTCTGATCAACAGTTCCAGCATCATTAAGCTGCTCTGCCACCGTGTCACCCGTAAGGTAACATTAACTGATGATGATGGAGATGGACCTGGTGCTGGAGGGCCAAGGTTTGATGGTACTGGTGGGGGTGGGGTTGCTTCCTCAAGTTGCTTCCTCAAGGGTTGTTTGTGTAGCCATTTTCTTTTTCTCACCATGAGGGGCCAGTTACAAGGGCAAATGCTACAGAAAAACCAATTGGGAACTACAGGTGTCCTGAAACACACTGGCCTGGGTACACTCAAGCTGATGCTCAGAATGAAAAGCTCTAAATACTGCATCTCTAGGGAACTTGGCTGCCACTCATCACCAAACGTGTCACACAGTTTCCAAGAGATAGTCACACAGTTTGTATAGATAGCTCTGACTATTTCTACCTAATCTCTATGTCTACAAAAAGCTGTGAATATCTCTAACAACAAGCTGTGAATATCTCTAAGGAACTAGACTGCCACTGATGATGTATTACCAAATGCATTGAGTAGTTCCCTATAGATATTCATATAGCGTTAATAGCAGTCTCTGCATTTATAAGCATGGGTTCTCTGTAACCCAGGACTACCTGTACAATCCTTTGGGAAGTTTGTCACACTGAGACCACCAAAAAGGTAAAGAATCCATTAGCATGGAGATTGCACCAGCTGAGTTTGCCCTACTGGGATCCCAGTCACATGCCAATTTACTCCAGTTCCATTTAGTTCTGCTTCAATCACTAGCCCGTCTGCAAATTCTGCATGGTGTGCAGAGGTGTGCTCAGAAAGAGCTTGAAGACAAGTTTTCTTGGTGTCACTTCATGCAAAGCACCCCAATATCTTTTGTGAGTTAAAAGCCTGGCCCTTGCAATTTGCAGCAGATGACTGTAGCCAATTGCTTTGTTTAGCTCTCTGCTTTTCTCCAACTTAAAGGAAAGGCTGTCACAGAGGCCCAGCTGTCTATTTTCAGAGATGCCTTCTATGCAACAACAGTAGTGGTTAGTGAAGCCCTAAACATAATAGGAAGGAGGCAGCTAGGGAACAGACAAAAGGCCTTAGGTTTGAATTTAAGGAATGATTTGTGAAAATGAAAACTATGAGTGTGGCCAACAGAAAACAATGCAGCCATTTGAATTAAGTCACCTAAACCAACTCAAAGAAAATAGAACTGGCATAATGTTTGTTATTCATGTTCCAAGGAGTTAGAGGAATAGAGGATGAAAAGAGAGAGAGAGGAGATGAAGTGTTGGGAAAATTCAGATAAACCTGGCAGAAAAGGGTTGCTTATATGTGCCTTTTATGTTATAAAAATGTCTGCACCCCTTTCTCAGAAAGCACCCAGATTGCAAGCCAGGTTACTGTTTAACAGTTGCTGTTACTTGCTGGATCTGATAGGTTCTTGGAGCTGCTGCTAGGGCTATTGTTTTTGCTGATCAGTAAGAGCTGATAAGGCAGCCAGGTTAACAGCATTGCAATCACCCTCATTCTCATGCCAAGACCCACAGTAATCCCTGTGCCTCAGTGATCATTATGTTACTATTCTGCAATCAAATGCCATTGTATTAAGTCTCCTCTGCAGATCTTTTTCACTGTGTTCCCCTTATTTTGTGTCATCCACCCTGCTGCTATCTCATGTGATTCAGAACCTATAAAACACTGTATATGTTCTAAGAGCTTGGATGAGAACGACTACCCAGGAGCATGCTGTCATAACTAACTTCAGGAGTCCTGAGTGATCTTTCAATAGAACTGCTGAGTTTCAAGGCAAAGGGCGTCTTTCCTGACAGAACCCGGTTATCCCGTGTTGTGGCTCCCATTGAGGCTTCCCAACAGGAGCAGGCTGGCATTGGATTCCATGAGGTTGAACTCCCACCATCTGCTCTGTTTTGCCCTTGTTCTCTGCTGGGACCTGTTGGAAGTAAACAGTATTCATTTATTGATTTTGCAGTTTTAACTGCTAAGTTGCTATCTATCAAAGGAAGCATATCTTCTCCATGTGTGTGGGGAGGGGGTATTTATTCGCAGCAGCAAGGCATTGGCAGGGCAGTCTCCTGGCACTCTCAACATCAGGCAATCACACAAAGACCACATTCCTCAATGTTTTGAATCAAAATGGCCCCGAATATGCAAAACCATGCATGGGTCTGTTTCAGAGGAACCACTTCACAGGGCTGCCCTATATTTCTTCTGCCCCCACCCACCCCATTTTGCTTGCTAGCATTCTTAGCTGAGCAGGTGCCTTGCCATTGCTTGCAGTGTCCCCCCACCACCCCAAGGCAGGCTGCAGAGCTGGTCCCCAGAAGGGATCTGACCACAGGAGAGGAGATGCATGAGCTGCTTGATGAAGCTTGCAAGGGAGGCGGAGCAAAGCCTTCATACACTTCTCTGGAGTTCGAGAGAGGTTTCTGGTTCTGTGGGACATTTTGATTCCCTCTTCACCAGATGGCAGAAGGGCAGCATGTGTTGGGAAAATTTGGATAAATCCTGTCTGAAAAGCATTACTTCTGTGTGCCTTTGCATTGTGGGATCAAATCCTGTCTTCCTTCTCAAAACCAAGCTGTCACTGTTTAAAATGGCATTCCCCCACTCCTTTCTCTCACCTTTAGCTGTAAGCTACAGTAGACAGGCCATTTAGTCCAAATTTACATTGTAAATAGTCATTGTTGGAATTCAGTTTACAAGGAAGAATCTTTTGATAGCCCAGAGGCTCCATGTGCCCTGGCCAATTCAGAATGTCTAGGAGTAGATAAGAGTCTTGAGTTCATGCATAGTTTCAGTAGCTTGAATTTACATGTCTAAGCAGACCTGGAGATGGGTTCCAGCTACTGAACTAAAGTGTCAATACAGGCAATTCGAAATACTGTAATCTCACTGTTACTGTGTGATTGACATTCCTTTATCTGTTCTGTATGTGATGACCTCAGAATCTTATTGTAATCTCTGCATTCTGTCATCAATTGCCATGTACCTATAAAATACCCTGCAATGGTGTTGAAGCTTTGCAGCAGAGTTCACCTCTGCCTGCCCAGTAATGCATGCATTTATCGTGAGTACCGCAGGAACCTTGGGGTAATACAATAAAGCCTCAGATGGTCTGGACACTTGGTCTTTCCCACGAACCCGAGTTTTATTCCCTCTTCTCAAATTGAGATTCCGGGATTCTGACACATGACACAACCTTTGAATCACTGTTATACATGAGGGCAATGTGAATATCCAAAAAAGAGGTGGGGCAGATGTGATAGGTGTGAAAGGATGATTTGAAACAAGGGAGATAAGAGATTTAAAAGAGTAACAAAGAAAATTACTTAGCCCAGAGGAGGGGAGGGGCTAAAATCAGATAGCACAAGGAATAGGGGAACAGGCAGGTAGGCAGGAGGGCCAAATACTTCCTGATTGTTTATTGACAAGCTGGGCAGAGCAAAATGAGCCTATTGTAGCCCACCGGGGGCAGGGCTGGATTGGGAAGAAGGGCCGGTGTTGGGGCAGCGTGGAGCAGGCGGGTGGAAAGAGTGTAAACTCTCAGTACCCTATTAGCCAATTAGGGGAAAGGAGGAGGGAACAAGCGGCCGGGAGCAGGGTTCAAAAGGGGTGTGTGAACATGTGCTCAGATGAACAGAAAAATGGGAAGGAAACCATTCTTTTCTGTTCCCTTCATTGCAACAAAGTTTTAAACAGAACTCTCTGCAAGTCTGGAATATTTTTCTCTTCCAATGAAAGATTGTTCATAACAGATGCATCCCTGGGAGTCTGGAAGTGTGGAGTGTGAATGAAGAGGGAAATGCCTAACATGCCCACATCAAAACCATAACTTGTAGGCCTAACTGGTGTCTGCTGTAAAATGTTTGAGGCCGACTGTCCAAGGGCTTGTGCTCTAAAATTCCAGGTATGCCACAAGTAAACAGGTTTTTTTCTGAGAAAATCCTTATAGCCATACCACAAGGTCAGACATAGGCATTAGACTAACCCAAACCCAAACCATCAAAACTTCCCCATATATTTTTAACAAGAACAGTGATTCTGAAACCTCTCCCGAGTCCAATAAAAGAGGCACAATTACTTCCCCTTTCTCTTTTCATTTCTTCCACACGGATGACACCATTTTTCAGGATGCTGAAGCTTCCCCAGGAACTAAAACCCTACTTTCCTTCCTTTCTCCCCCTGCCTTTTCCCCAGCCCTTCCTCCTTCCACTCCAATTCAGTCGTCCCTCCTTTTGTACGATCCCCACACATGCTGGTTGCAAGCCAGCTAATCAGTCATTATCCTTGCTGAGCACAAGTGGCCCTGGCCCTGTGAGGGTGGGTGGCTCAGCCTGCAACCCTTGGGGATGCTAGTTCCATAAGTGAAATGAACCATGACAGGAGCGAGACACAATAATCCTGCATCTATCTGGCCTAACTTTCAAGCATCTCACACAGTGGCAAATGATGAAGCCAAGATCCTGCCAAAATTCTTAAATACATTTTTCTTTTCTTTTCTTTTCTTTTCTTTTCTTTTCTTGGCTCTATTTCCATTTCCAGCCCCCTTTGCATGTATTCATATTGTTTGAATGGAGGCCTCAATGTGTATTGAAGTTTAGTTTTTAGCAAATACAGATAGATTTTAAAAAACTTTTCAGTTTGTTTGTATATTGACCCTAATGAAGATTTCTTCACTCTCTACAGCATTGTGTTCTGAATAAAATTATGCTTTTCAAACAATGCATGCTTCAAGTAAATCTGCTGATTTTTCCTTCAGTACTTTCATTCTATAAAAGCTTGAATATGACATGTAAGATCCTTTTACTGTTGGCAAGGAGTAGCTAGCTTCTTCTGAGCAACCACTGAGAATGCAGAAAGTAATCAAGAGTCCGTTTATAGAATCATAGAATTGTAGAGCTGGAAGGGACCAGTGGGCCATCAAGACTAGCCCTCTGCACAGTGCAGAGTCCAGTCAAAGCATGCCTGACAGATGGCTGTCCAGCTGCATCTTGAATGCCTCCAGCCCATAACCACTCCAGGCAATTGGTTCCATTGTCACACTGCTCTAACAGGAAGTTCTTGCTGATGTTCAGCTGCAACCCAGCTTCCTGTTGTAAGACCTGACTCCCCAGGCTCCCGACATAGTGGAAATAGGCATGACTCCTCTAGGCTCCAGATCTGCATGACACGGCCAAACATTAGAATAATCAGCCGTCTCAGGGCGTGCATGATAGGCTTAGCTCCCCTAAGCTCTAGCTCATTCAAATGACTAGCAACTGTCTCAGAAAAATCCCCTTGGAAAATGGAAAGAGCTTACCAACGACGTAATGGGCAAAGATTGCCTAAAAGGTGTAAATTAAAAGATAAAACTTACTGCTAATCAAATCTGCTTCTGTATATCACTTGCTTAACTGCTGCTATGTGATTTTGTAACTTCCCGTTGTCGCCATTGTTCTCATCTTTGTCAAAAACTGATTGTATTGTTCCCCATTTACCGAAAGCTCACTGTGAAGCTATAAAAATCTCGTTCCAACTCTGTTAGGGGCCGCATTCCCCTATGAATGTGGTCCCTGCGCAGGTAATAAACCTCCTCTCCTATTTTACCATCCGGTCTCTGGTCTCATTTGTAAAACCGCAGGGTACAACACTGTAACATAACATTTTAAAACTGTAACCATTTCGGCCTTTCTTGTGTTCTAGGAGTGGTTCTGGATCAAGAACTATTCACATCTTCCTGGACACAAGCTTTAAAATCAGAATGTTTAAAAGAAGAGGGGCTGTGTGAAAGAAGTTGGGTAAAGAGGTCCTTTCTGCATTCTTATGCACACACAATTAAGAGCTCATATAGTGTAGTGGCAAAGACCTTGAGCTATGAACCCTAGTCCAAAATTGCTTTGAAGAGAGACTGACAGTATAATTGCACATGCTTTGCATGCAAAAGGTTCTCAGTATTCCAGGTAGGGTTAGGAAGGGCTGAAATGCCAAAGAAAAGCTACCAGTCAGAATAGGTAATATTTTGATAGGTGAATCATTGCAACTTCCTATGCTGGCTGTCCCTGCTTAAACACGATCATTTAAAAAATGAAGAGCACTTTCTTCCACTGTACTGGTAAATTTGTAAAAACATGCTTTTTACTGATGAGGGAAGGGAGTGGAAGCCTTGATTGAAATTGGACATAGTGATGGATGAGGTAGAAGGAGTTAGGAGGGCCTGACCCATGAATCTGGTGGTCCAACCTGGAATATACTGAGACATAAGAGGGAAGGTGAGCTAGAGAATGTAGCCAGAAGGCCTTAAAGAAGCAACTTGTAGCCAGCTCTGGCCTTCAGTGAGAGACAGCAAGGCCCTACAAGTACAAGTACTGTGGGTAAATTCAGGAAGATCAAGACCAGTCCTAACACCATTATTCTGAACCGGGATGAAGGGAAGGAAGAGAAAGTCCTGCAAGATGACTGTTATGGTAGTCCAGGCATGAAACAACCAAAGCTTGGATCGGGATCTCCACCATTGCCTGAGGCAGAAAACTGTGAATTTAACAGATACCGATTAAAGAGAAATGAGAAATTCTTGCTATGCTTTCAGGAAAGCAGCACAGCAAAAGACGATCATCCACCAACACCCCAAGGACCCCAGTGACAGAATCAGGAACAGTTGGAATCTTGACAACAAAGATAAAGTATAAAATAAGATTTCAGTTTTATCCCTATTCAGCCTGAGGTGGTGAGCAATTATCCAAGTAACCACAGCCTTCTGTGCTTCCATTTTGCTGTTGGATATATGTAGAACACAGTAGCTCACAAAGTGTAAAGACTTGGCAAAGCAAATTTTACTGGCATGTAAAAAGCTCACAAAACTGAAGGGAACTGAATATTTGAGTGCATGACCCCATCAAACTTACTGCATCAAGTTACTTATTACATCAAACAAGTTACATCAAACTTTTTTGGCTCCATCTGGCTGCTCAGCAATGTCACCCAGCCATGCGACCCCTGTTTACATTCACATTTCTCTGCATGCGTCTCTCCATGCATCAACTGACTTTCCATCCTGAGTGATAATCAGATATTATAGTTCTGAAGCTCCAACAGCAAGTGAACACTTAGGTGAACTTTTTCTTTGGTATGATCTCTTGCATTTCTCTATTCTGAAATATCCTTTGTGCTACTGCTGTAATAGGTTTGCTATTGGAAAGTATAGGAATATAATTCATAATAGAAAAAATAATCTCAGCATTTCTTCCTTTAATCTTTAATGTTTAAAGTGAAACGGACTACCAATTGGGTTGCTTTGAACATGATTCCATCTAGCTTCCATTCGAAGTACTCATAAGTACTCATTATGGGTATGGTCGGCCAACGGGAATTATTTAATTGCATTAATTATTTGTTACACAGTAATATCCTGACCAAATCTTGTTAGAGAATGGAAAACATTGTAAAAGCAGCTTTACGTGTATGAACTCCAGATTCAAAATTCAGTCTGACTCCCATCATATGTTCTGAATAAAGTGCTTTAATTATGAAGTATGCGGTATATGAATTATGTCACTATGATATTCCACTACCAAATCACATAGGTAATTGGAGAGAAAAACCCAGTTTGGGGGAGGTGTATGCTAACTCTAGTAGCATTCCTCATCAATGCTCCAGTTGACGGCAGGTTTGACCATTGTTGCCACAGCATTGCAGAACCTTTACCAATACTGAAGTTTTCAAACCAATTGTTTTCATTCATTAATAGTTCTAAGGCCATGGCAAATACATCAAATGGAAGCCCGTAGAAAACAAAATGAAGAATTTCAAACAATATCAAATATGAATAAATTAAATATACTATGAACAAAAATACATCTTTAACTTAACTCTGAATCCCCAGTGCATTTTATAGCACTGGGGACTGCAGTTTATAGTCTAATTCTTTCTTCCTGGTCTTTTTTGCTGCCAGAGCAAGCAAAGACACTTTGTGTGTTACAAAACTATTAATATCACTTAAAAAAGAGAACTGTTTCTGCTGTCCAATAGCAAGCGTTTCAAGAATCTCTCTCTGGAGTCAGTATATAGAGGACAGATTAGTATGTAATGAACGATGTCTTCAACTTGATATAAACCACAAATACATAATCTGCATTCAAAAGGCAACTTGTTATATCACCCATCCAAAACTGCAGTTGGCTAACTTGAAATAGCAACTCAATAAAGGTGTTTCTTAAAGAGAATGGTCTCAGTCTGGACAGATAGTTACATCTGTAATGTTCTGTTCTCAAAAGAGGAAGCCACCGAGAGAATTTAGAGCTTTCAATTAACTGCGGGTCTTTTCTAGAGTTTATCTGAAATAACCAATCCCTTAATTGTGTCTTATCCAGAGTAAAGATGGTATTCAAATCAGAAATATAATAGCTGCATGCCAAATTATGAAGCATTGACTTCCAGATATTGTTTTCATTAATTTCCAAATGGCACAAAGCTGGAAAGCATTTGTTAGGGAGAAGAGCAATTCATTTAAGGTATTGCAACTGAACACAGTCTATTCTTCTCCTGAATGAAGGCCATTCTGATTCTGTGCACATGGAAGCTTCAGGGGTTGAGGGAGGGAGACAAAATTTGCAAAAGAAGTAATCCTGCACTAGTTCCAAAATATGGCAGTGCTCACTGTTCCACAATTTCAGCCTTTGTGCAATCACTTTACTAAAATAAACTGTCAGGGTAAGTTCAATCAACTGCCCACCTTTGTTATAATAAAACTTAATAAATGCTGCAATGATTTTCTCCATTTTTAATTTTCTGCCATCCTATGCTCTTTCCATGAAAGCAACTCATTAAAAAGGATCCAAATATCTAAATGTTCAATAATATCTTGGTCCAGATGCCATTGATACTTAGCTCCATGACTGCCAAAAACCATGTGATCTTAGTCTTGACAATTCTTCACATTTACAGTAAGTATTGAATGCCTCTAGGAGATGCTTCAAGCTCAAATGGGAGAGAGAAATTAATTTTAAATCATCTGCATATATCAATAAAAAGATTTTTCTATTCATAATTACTGGAGAAGGAGAATTTATTTGTGCTAGATATGGCACCAGATCATTAACATAAATATTAAAAAGAGTGGCGGCTAAGAGATATCTTTGTTTTACTCCCTGAGCATCTTTGTTTTGCTTCTTTACTCCCCCTTTGTTTTAAATGCTTCAGTTAAGGAACCTTTGAGCCCAACACTAATCCTCATTTTCGCGTTGGTATATAACTCCTTAATCAGCATCAGGAGTCTCTGATCAATCTTTGAACTTTGTAACTTTTGTCATAATCTGTTTCTGTTAATAGTCAAAAGTGGATGAGAGATCCATAAATGCTGCATAAAGATAATTCTTGATGTTCTTAGTATATTTCCTAATTAAGACATTTACTGTAAAACATTGATTTATGGTGCTGTAACCACTCCTACAACCAGCTTGTTCTTCATGTATAATTTGATTTGTATGTAGACAGTCTAATAATTTTTGAAGAAGATACCATGAATGTATCTTTGAGAAAACACCTAGCAAACTAATCAGCAGGCATTGTAAACTGGAAAGATAACACTTTATTTCCACCCAGGAGGCATGAATCTGGGAGAGTTTACTTTGGTGACAAAACTAGCCAAAATCGGAGTCCACTATTTTGAAAATAAGCAGTTATTAGAACTGGTCTTCCAGATCAACATGGAATCTACAAGCCCTTGGGGGCACATTTTCCAGAACAAAGTTCACCATGCCCAAGTATTTTTGTAAGTACTCATTGATCTACCAGTCACAGCAGGTTAGTGACTGTTTGGACTTTACTCTGTTCAGTGTGTGTTCCCTGTCAACAGGGCAGCTACCTGTGAACCTCCAAGAAAGGAGTCACACGTAGACAAAGAAGAAGCCACCAAGCGGTATAAAATGTGCATGTGTAGACTTAGAAGCAATGATTTACATGCAGTCCATACACCAGGGGTCCTCAAACTTTTTCGCCACGGGGCCAGCTGAAAGGTGCTGGTGCTGTGCCCGGGTCGTATAGGTGGTGCCGGTGCTGTGTGCGGGCTGGTGGCGGTGCGGGTGGGCGCGCGCAGCAAGGGGACGTGGGGGCAGGCACGTGTGCGTGGCAGGAGCATGAGGTAGCAGCTCGCTCTCTTGGAGATCGTTCGCTCTGAGCGAGCAAGCTGCTGCCTCCCGCGCGCGGGGTGAGGTGGGCAGCAGCAGGCGTGTGCATGGGCGCACACGCGGCGGGTCCAAATGGGCATGGCAGGCCGGATCCAGCCCTCGGGCCATAGTTTGAAGAGCCATGCCATACACCATAGGGCGGAAACCGGTGACTGTGGGGCCCTGCTCAGTCTGCTGTCCAGATGCGGTTGACAAGGCACAGCACTTCCTGCTGAGAGCTACTCATCTTCAAACCGGACTTAAACTGGACAAACCTTTAACTGCACAACTTTAAAACAGAGGACAGCTCTCTTGCAACCCTTTAAACAGAAAACTGTCCTCCGTAAAAGATGGTACCCAGCTACCCCAGCAACCTCTCTGTTAGGTAGTTATTTCCTTAGCTCTAACCCTGAATTTTGAGTTAATCTTGAGTTTCAAACTGGTTTCATGAGCCCTTTCTGAAACTGTCTGTAATCTCGGACTATATTAATTTAATGTTTCTTCCCATATCAAGACAGCATCAGTATAAATGCTAATGCCTTCAGTTCCTTAAAAATACTATTTCTTGCTAAGAAGACTTTGGAAGCTGAGCACAGCCCAAATACCAAATGGTAATCTACTGAAAAATGTATTGAAAGTGCATAATCATATGGTGCTTTGTGCTGGGGCACTTGCCAGAATCCAGCAGATGAATCAAGGAAGAAAATATGTTGCATCTGCCATTTGTGTCAAACAAGCAAACCAAGCAGCCAACCCACCCTTCTGCTCTCTGGTGGTTATTGCAAAACATTCTTGTGAGTCCAGAGGCCAGAATTTAGCTTCTAGAGTAACTAGATAATTAATTCTCTTTGTAGGCATTTTAGCTATCTCAACCCCATCTAGTCTCAGACAAACCTTTCAGCTTATTTCCACAAGCTAGCAGGACATTCCTGAGAACATGAATATGGATCAATCTGTCCTTTGTATCGCGCAGAAAACTTATTCCATATTCCAATAATGATGTCTTGAACCTGGTATTCTTGATAGTTTCTGTTGTTCCTCACTGTACAGTACAATAATAACATCTACTCTATGTGGAGGTGCCTTTGAAGATAGTCTGGAAGCTCCACTTGGTCCAGAACAGGGCAATGAGACAGCTGGCGAGGACTGGCTGATATGAGCATATAACACCAGTCCTCTACCAACTCCATTTGTTACCAATCGAAGTCTGGGCCCAATTCAAAGTGTTAACAAAACTATGTAAAGCCCTTAATGGCTTGGGGCCAGGTCATCTAAAAGAGAGCCATTTCCATACATGCCTACCTGGTCCCTAAGAGTGTAAACTGAGATCCTTCTAAGAAAGCCTCTTGTGAAGGAAATTAAAAGGGTGGCTGCAAGGGAAGGGCCTTCTTGGTGGTGGCACTCTAACTTTGCAGCCAGCAACCCAAAGAAGTTTGCTTGCATTTTCTCTCTACTCTTTTTGGTGCCAAGCAAATTTATTTGCCCAATATTTTAATAGTTAAAATAATTTTTAAAGAACTTTTTATCTTTTATTTACATGGTATTTATTGTATTTTAGTGCTACTATGCCCCTGGGTTAACCTGAATTGTGGCTACTGTGGGTTTTTACTGTGTTTTATTAATGTTATTTTATGTTAGATTTAATTATTAATTATTATATGTTGATTTAATACTATTGTTTTTATTGTATATATTGTTGTTACAACTTTGTAAACCACCCAGAGA
Source organism: Varanus komodoensis (assembly GCF_004798865.1). Taxonomy (NCBI): domain Eukaryota; kingdom Metazoa; phylum Chordata; class Lepidosauria; order Squamata; family Varanidae; genus Varanus; species Varanus komodoensis. The sequence goes on from NW_025335627.1 coordinate 12,566,866, forward strand.
AACATCTTGGCTAATGGATAGTATAGAAATTAATTAAATAATACATACTTGATGGCTGACTTGTAGTAAGTTCCCCTATAGATATCTTATTCCCTGAACTAACTCTACAATATCATTGTTTACCTGTATATCTAGCTCACAAACTTTCTATGTTGGTATGTTTTTCATTGGATGTTCATATCTGATCTTCCTTGACTTCCTCTCTAAGCTTCTTAATGGTAACCTCTAATATTGCAGTGACTTGAGCCTCAAGCCAGTTTCAAGGAATGAGAGCCCTTGTTGTATTTAGACTAAATACTCAGTCATTTCAGCTGATATTCACTGAAAACTTCCCCAAGCACAAGCTTCCTCCTGTGCTGGTGCTATTGTCTTCCCTACACAGGAGATGGTCTTCTCCACCTGGGTCAAGAAGCAGCAGTGAGAACAGAACACGGAACCACTGATAGGTTCAAAACTGAGAAAGGAGTTCGGCAAGGCTGTATACTGTCGCCCTGCCTATTTAAGTTATATGCAGAGCACATCATGAGAAAAGTGGGGCTAGATGAATCACCAGTTGGAATTAAGATTGCCAGGAGAAATATCAACGGCCTCAGATATGCAGATGATACCACTCTCATGGCAGAAAGTGAAGAGGAACTAAAGAGCCTCTTGATGCGGGTGAAGGAGGAGAGTGCAAAAGTTGGCTTGAAACTCAACATTAAGAAAACTAAGATGATGGCATCTGGTCCTATCACTTCTTGGCAGATAGATGGGGAAGAAATGGAGGTAGTGACAGATTTTATTTTCCTGGGCTCCAAGATCACTGCAGATGGGGACTGCAGCCAAGAAATTAAAAGACGCTTGCTCCTTGGGAGCAGGTCCTCACATCAGAGTCCTACATCTTCAGGATGGCACATTCCCTTGTATCAGGGAGCTAGTACATTGAGCAAGTCACATCCCCAGAGTTCTTAAAGAACCCCACACTTGGTCTCGCCCATTTACTATTGCTAAGACATGAAATTCCCCTTAATCATAATATGGGGGGGGGGGGGGAGGGGAGAGAATGATTCCTTAATATGTAACTGCAAAAGATGTAATGCTAAAACTATAATGAAATAGTGTTGAGCATCCGTAAATATTTCAGAGTGCACATGAAACACAGAAAGTGACATCATGTGCTGTACTTGGAGTATGTTCTATAGTGACCATTGGAATTATTTTTCTTTGAGAAAACCATAGAGGTTTCTATTCCAACTCAGCAAGGAAGGAAAGAGAAATTGTAAGTGTTGAGGTAATATATCTCTCAAGTGATTTCTTTGGGAACTCAACCAGATTTTTTCCCCCTAGCTCACAAATACTAACATTCCAAATCTTAAAAAACCAAAACACACGCAGAGAGAGACTTAATTTATGGTGGCTGTTTTGGTCTACACACTATTTTAGGTTGGTTGTGTTGCATTATGTGACCTGACCACACAACAAGTGAGAGATTTCGATCTCCCACAGTAACCCCCTCTGGCTACTCCCCTGTCAGACTCCAGGTTCTATACACACAAAGGCTGTCCCCTTCCTCCCTTCAAATATATACCAAGAGCCAGCAGAGCACCTTCCTGCTAGCTGGCCTGAACCGCTCAGTTCAGAATAGGCACATTGCTTATGAATGCAGCTGCATTATGGAGCAGCCCAAAAGTGGGGAAAGTGGTGTGCTGGGAGGAGGCCAGCCCTGCCCAGCCTGGACCCAAAAGGTGACAAGAGAGGTGCAATAGGTCACTTGCCAGGAAATGGCCTTGGCAACCAGCCTTGAGTGACTGGAGGGGCGGTTAGGCCTGCCCACTGCCTTTCAAAAGGAAGAAGGTGGCATTCATTCTTCGGAGTGAATGAGGAGGGATATTCCTTACACTGGCTGACTGGCTACTGAGGGGGACTGGTGGGAGAAGGGGCTACCTGGGTTGCCTGTCAGAGGTCTGGAACTGTGACTTCCACACAGGGCTTCTGTTGGGCTAATAAAGGACCCTCTCAAATATATTCCCCTCCCAACCTGTCACTTCCCCCCCTTGAGGCATGCCTCAGTTCCAGAATGAACCCTTCAATCATTTTCAGAGGTGGGGCTGACATTTCCGCTGAACTTCCCTCCCCAGTTGTTAACATCTCCACAAAAATGCTGGAAAGGCACTGGCAATGCAAGGGAGCATTTCAGGCAGAACGTGTTCTGCATTGCATTCTGGGGAAATTACAGCTTTCCGAAGCAGGCAGATTTAAGGGCAACAAGGTCAGAAAGTTCTAACTAACACCTATCAAGTCCAGCCTCTTTCTTCCTCATCTCTGTGGCTTGTACAAGTAGCTTAGTCATTGTTACTGATTCTGGTCTGCCTGATGCTGCAGTTGACTTTAAAATGGTTTGCCTTGCAATATTTACCCCCAGCCTTCCTCAGGTCTGGAGAACATCTGTCTTATTCTCTCCATAAGCACATGTGTAAAATCCTTGGTGCCTGAACCGAACTGTTCAAGGAGCTGCAGCAACTCTCTTAGGAGGAATGGTTGCTACAGCTGGGTCTGTTTAGCTTAGAAACAAGATGTAACAGTAGGAGGATTTTTCAGCAGAAAAGAGAAGAAAAATATTACTATGTGGGCATTTCCCAACCAGCACATACAAGAATTTAAAAGCATTTGTGAGGAGGAAATGAGGCCTTTGAAAAAGAAACAGTCATTAGGGTGGAATCCTATGCATGTTTAGACAGAAAAAAAGTCTGGCTGGGGATTGTAGAACCATTTTTGGTATAAATTGCACTCTTGATAGAAATTATGTTATGTGAAAGGAGGTAATATTCAGAGGTTATGAGAATGTCAATCTGCCTTAAAAGAACCAAAGCCCCACAAAAGAAGCTACCACCATTAGCAAACAAGTTAGAAATAGCCATTCTAACAGAAATAGGAATTATGTAATTACTTGGTAATAGACCCCCATTCTTTGGTTTAGTTACTGAAGCAGAGTATAAAACCAACATGGGTCTAAGCCAGCCTCCCACAACATGGTGTTGTTCTACTATCATGGCCACAGCTCCCATATGTTTGGGCTATAGCAATGCCAGCTATCACTCAAGGAAGCAGGAAGTCCAAAGCTGTGGGGGTTGTGCGAAACCCAGTTATCGGGAGGTAAGTACAGTGGTACCTTGGCTCACGAACTTAATCTGTTCCAGGACTCTGGTCGTGACCCAAATTGGTCATGAGCAAAGTCAAATTTCCCCATAAGGGTCAATGTAAATAAGATTAATCCGTTCTGTAATTTTTTTTTTAATCACAGGGAAGATGGGCGCGATCGCGGGCATGCTCGGGGTTGGGGGGAGATGGGCACAATCGTGATTGTCACCCAATGCAGAGTACACAAACTGAGGCTATTTTTCTCTGAAATTTCTGTTCACAACCTGATTTGGTCATGAACTGAGGCATTTGTGAGCCGAGGTACCACTGTATCATTGTTTTCATGTTGTGGGTACCACAATTGTGAACTGCCCAGAGAGCTTAAGCTATGGGAGGTATAAAAATGAAATAAACAATAATAATAACAACTAAGAAGCATACGGCCTAATTAACGTGATGGATATAAATGGAATCAATAGCCACTTACCTCAGAATCTCATACTTGTCTACCCAGAAGGTCCCACTGAGTCCCAGGCAAGTGAGCCTAGGACTGGAGTTGTAGCTTCCTTGGCTTTGGCAAAAGGACAGTCTAGTGCCCCCTGCTGCAGATGCCCTGGACTCAGGGGCTGACATGCACCCCATGCTCCCAGCTCAGTGGCTTCTGTGCATCTCAGGCACAGAATGAGGTACAGCAGTGGTGGCAACATGCACCGTCGTGGCCCCGCAAGCCATGGATTTCATCTAGATGGCAGTCCCCTCTGCTTGGTTTTTGCCTCTCTAAGGCTAAGCTGCCATTCAAGGGTAAGCTGTGAGGGAGGGGAGGGGCTTAGTCTTCACAGCCTCAGCACTGAGGTCACAGGACCTTGCGGTGGGCTCTAAGCAATCCTATGGCCCCTCAGACAACTCTGCACCATAAACGTATTAGTTTACATATCAGATAACTAGGAATCAAACATAGCTGTAAGCTTGCTATGCATATTTGACCAACCAAAGAAGTTTGTGATGGTGATTGTGAGCTCTCCATGCCACTTTATGGAACATGCTTTACAAGACCTATCAGAATCATTATCATCATCATCATCATCATCATCATCATCATCAATAACACCACCACCACCACCACCACCAGGAAATCTAATTTCTGCTGCCAAATTTCCTTTTTACTTTACTGGTGACTAATGTGTCTTTCAGTAAAAATGCTGAATGAGAATGTTTTGCCCCTACTCTTTAAACATCTTATTTGTACTTTGCAAGACAGCATGACAACAGCTAAAATAGACATCTGTTTTTTCAGTAAACAAATGTAGGTTGTCTGCAGTTTTCAGCATCAGACAGTATTGTAGAGTACAGACAGATGAGTCACTAGGCAACTCGAGACACCCAGCCTGAAAGCCACCTACAAGAATGTCCAGGTCTCACAGCAAGGCAAAGCAAAAGTCATTCAGAGACGAAAGACAAAACAAGAACAGCCCCTCCTTTTTGACAGCTAGTTTAGCATGCAGCAGCCTTTCCTAATGTGGGCCCTCCATATATTTTGGACTCCCAACTCTCAGCATTCCTGAGCATTGGTCATGTTTCCTGGGTCATGCTGTCTGTTTGAAGTCCAAAACATCTGGAAGACACCATGTCAGGGAATGCAGGTATAGCAGTTAAGAGACTAACATAGCAATTTTGTATGTGTCCACCCAGAAACAAGTCTGTCCATTGAGTTTGTATGTATCTACTCATTTGAGTTCAATTAACTGAGTATAGAGTTGCAACATGAGCTATGAATCAGAAAGTCTCTGTTTCTAATCCTAGTTTGGCCATAAACTCACTAGGAGGCTTCTACACAAGGCATTTATTGTGCACTTGTTATTTCCTATTCAGAGTTGTACTTGGTTTTGTTATATGACTCATGACCCTAACTTTTGTTTGTGAATGGTACTCTTAGTGAGATTTTTTAGGGCAGGAAATATGAGTATTATAGCTGATGGCAAAGGCAAGTGTTGCTTCCTTTTATGTACTTGTGTTAATCTGCTATACAGGAGTGCCGCCTTGATGTTAAGTAGCAGAAAAGAATGAAAGGAATCATGTTGCAATGAAGCTCGGTGGAATCCATCCCTCTTCAGTCGGTGACTTCCTCTTGTGCTCAGCCCTGTTTTAGAAAGGATCCAAGAGGAAGTCTGCGAACAGTCGCAACAGTCTGGTTGTGTCACCAGCAACCATTTCTGTACCCAGCACAAAGAAAGGCTGCAAAAAGTGTGTGGAAGAAGGATGTGGCTGGTGCAGCGGTCACGTGGTGTTCAGTTCCTGATGAACACCATGAAAATGTTCAGCTGCAGGAAGGCAGGCACAAGAAAGTCTTGGGGTCTGAGCCCAGGGAATCCAAGGCATTCCCGTCCCCAAAACAGATTCCTCAAATATCCCTAGAAAGGAAACAATCCAAATGTAGTGCTTGCTATGAGTGACTCAGAAGTATAAACAGTGGATTAACAGCCTCATGTAAGAGAGGCCTGGGGGGAGGGGGCGTGGAAAAACCATTTTCTCATTGTCTCAGCCCCTTAGCTCCAATATGAAGATAATCATTTTTATGCAAAAAACCAATTTTTGTAATTTCTATATATATATTTTATTGTAAATAAATGAATGACTAGTAATAAAATAAGGATTGTCACATGCTTTCTGGGAACACAGTTGCAGTTTTTAGTTCTTTCATTTTTCTCAAATGAAAGAACCCTAATAGTTTGTGTTCTTTTTGTAATATTTGCTTAATTTACAAATAGACAAGCAGAGCCATTGGCAGAATCCAATAGAAGCTCTTATAATAGGCAGTAAAATCAAGATACTGTCTGGTTCTTCTTCCTGTTGGTCTTTTCTATTAACCACCTCACACTTCAGGAGGGGAGACCAAGGGTGAGTTCACATGGCATGACAAACCACAGTGGTTTCCTGCAATGAATAGCTTGATGTGCCATCTGAACACTGTTGTGATTTTTTCAGCATGGTCAGTTTGAATTTTAGAAATTACAATAGATAAAAACAATGGTCTACTTTATTATTTCCATGCTTCACCACTGTTTTTCCGATTTCCCAAACCCAACATCATGGCTTCCATTGCCCTGTTATGCAATACCACACAATTTCCTGGAAAGAGCAGCAGCTGCTGCAGGAGCTGTTCCAACCATCCAGTGTGGGATGGGATTTCAGGTGCAATGGCTGGATGGGATACATGCCAACAGCAGAAGGACTGAGCAGGGAGGGTGGAAACCACACTGGCATAGAAACCACATAATCATCTGTCAGGCAAAAAACACACACTCTGGAAACCATGCAGGAAAGCATGCATCATGATGTGTGAACCCAGCCCAATAATTCTATCTGTGGTGAAGTTCATTTGGAAATTATGACTTTTAAATATGCCTAGTTTCTAGATTACAAGCCATTTGAAAACTTACATTTTCCAGTGTCATTTAAGAGAATGCAAGGTTGAGCATGGAAATACACATAGCCCCATATTATGTATATACATGCAAGTTATAGTTGTACAAGTAATCAAAAATCTTATATAATATTCCTATTGTATGATTTGTTCTTATTATGTGCCGTCGAGATGTCTCTAACTTATGGTGACTCTATCAATGAAAGCCATCCAAAATGTCCTGTCCTGCTTAGTGTTTGTAAATTCAAGACTGTGGCTTTCTTTATGAAGTTAGTCCATCTCATACTTGGCCCTCCTTTTCTTCTACCTTTGACTTTGCCTAGCAGAGTTGCTTGAGAGATTGTTCCAAAAAAATTAGGTGGTGTGCATGTGGCAGAAGTACTTTTTAAGTGAGCAAGCTCTGTATCACTTATTACATCTCCCAAACAGAAGCATATTTGGATTTCACATTTCTGTGTGCAAGGTTGCCTAACATGCACATTCTCACAAGTTGTTTCCTCTAATGTAATGATTTTTTAAAATTTTTACTAACATGTGCATTTCTGTATGCATTTTATTGATTGGAGGACTGAGCAGCAACATCTGAAGAGGCACAAATACCAAAGGATAACTGGTTTTTGTTGTGTGTTGGTTCAGAAAGCTTGAATTAGAGAGGGTCAGATAAAGCTAAACAAATTTCGCTCTCTCCTTTTGTTTGTTTCTACTTGCCTTCAGCTGGCTGGGGTTAGACACTCCACAACTGGGAACCGATATCTCTCAGCCTTTCCGCATGCAGTCCCTGGCTTTTCCTGGAGGGTCCATGCCATCTCACTGGCACTCTAGGTGATAGCTGAGGGGGAAAGTGCATTGCAGCAGCCCCACTGGAATTGTGATTTGGGTAGGCGTGATTATGGGACACATAACCTGGAGGAAACATCTGTATAGTACCTCCTCCTGCTGATTTAATAAAGGCAAATCTCTAAAGCCTTCTGAGTAAACCTGTAAATGTAACAAAAATTACATTTTCTCCCCCACCTTTATTTATTTATTTAGTGCATTTTTTATCCTGCATCATTAGCCAGAAGGCTCCCTGAGCATAGCATCTAAACAATGATCAAAGCAATGAAACAAAATGGATGTGAATGCAAGTACTCCTGCATAAGAGGATGCTCTCAGCTTGAGATGCTGATCCAGCAACTCAGTTTATTAGACCTGGAAGCTGCATTCAGTCTTATCATTGTCCTAGTCTTTATAGCTGAAACTAACCTGCTGGAAGCACTGCAGCTAGAACTGGACCTCCGGACCAAAGTCCAGGGCCCTGCAGTCACTGACAGCATTGCAGGTGAAGCCCAGCACAAGTGTGAGCGAGCAGGGCTCCCAAAGGGCTCACAGTGCTTCTACAGCATCCTTTCCTTCTTCTTTGTAAAAACAAAAGCAAAAAGCATTTTTGATTGTACACAAAAATGATTAGTTGTGACACCACCTGTACCAATGCTTTAACCCAGTGCATTATAGGAGATCAGCACATATCCTTCCAATGTTGTAATCTCAGTTTTTTAGGCCACAGTCCTATTGCTGGTAAAGGCTGTCTGGACAGCCACAGGATAATTCAGCATCCTAGCACCATCCTAAGAGGAATTCTGGCAGTGCCTCTGGTTCATCTCCTTGTGACCTGGGGTAAAACACTTAGATGGCTGCAGTCAACTGTTTAAGTCTTTTGAAGGTGGCAGGGGTCATGACTCCTTCATGGATCACTGCCTTGTCGTGGCGAAGGGGCTTGCGTAGTTCAATGAAGCTATGAGCTATGCCATGCAGGGTCCTGTCCATCCTGTCCAAGACGGACAGGTCATAGCAGAGAGCTCTGACAAAACGTGATCCACTGGAGAAGGAAATGGCAACCCACTCCAGTATCTTTCCCATGAAAACCCCATGGACAGAACCAAAAAGCAAAAAGAAATGACGCCGGAAGATGAGCCCCTCAGGTCAGAAGGTGTCCAATATGCTACTGGGGAAGAGCAGAGGGCTAGTACTAGTAGCGCCCTCTGTAGAAAGAATGAAGTGACTGGGTCAAAGCCGAAAGGACACTCAGTTGCAGATGTATCTGGTGGTGAAAGGAGAGTCTGATGCTGCAAAGATCTATACTGCATGGGAACCTGGAATGTTGGATACACGAATCAAGGCAAGCTGGATGTGGTCAAACAAGAGATGACAAGACTGAACATCGACATCTTAGGAATCAGTAAACTAAAATGGACAGGAATTTAATTCAGATGACCATCAGGGATACTACTGAGGGCAAGAATCCCTCAGAAGAAATGGAGTAGCCTTCATAGTCAATAAAAGAGTAGGAAAAGCAGTGCTGGGATACAATCTCCAAAATGACAGAATGATCTCAGTTCGAATCCATGGCAAACCAACATCACAATAGTCCAAGTCTATGCCCCAACCACTGGTGCTGAAGAGGCTGAAGTTGACCAGTTCTATGAAGGCCTACAACACCTTCTAGAATTAACACCAAAAAAATGTCCTTATCATCATGGGGGATTGGAATGCTGAAGAAGGCAGCCAAAAGATAACTGGAATAACAGGCAAGTTTGGCCTTGGAGTACAAAATGAAGCAGGGCACAGGCTGGTAGAACTTTGTCAAGAGAATACGATGGTCATAGCAAACACTCTTTTCCAACAACCCAAGAGACAACTCTACACATGGACATCACCAGACGGTCAACACAGAAATCAGATTGACTATGTGCTCTGCAGCCAAAGATGGAGAAGCTCTATACAGTGAGTAAAAACTAGACCAGGAGCTGACTGTGGCTCAGATCGTGAGCTTCTGGTTGCAAAACTTAGGCTTAAATTGTAGAAAGTAGGGAAAAGCACTAGGCCACTCAGGTATGACCTAAATCATATCCCTGATGAATATACAGTAGAGGTGACAAATAGATTTAAGGAATTAGATCTGATAGATAGAGTGCCTGCAGAACTATGGATGGAGGTTCGCAACATTGTACAAGAGGTAGCAACCAAAGAAAAAGAAATGCAGGAAAGCAAAATGGCTGTCTGAGGAAGTTTTACAAATAGCTGAGGAAAGAAGGGAAGTGAAAGGCAAGGGAGAAAGAGAAAGATACACCCAATTGAATGCAGAATTCCGGAGAAAAGCTAGAAGAGATAAGACTGCCTTCTTAAATGAACTGTGCAAAGAAATAGAAGAAAACAATAGAATAGGGAGGACCAGAGATCTCTTCAAGAAAATTGGAGATATGAAGGGAACGTTTCATGCAAAGATGGGCATGATAAAGGACCAAAATTGCAGGGACCTAACAGAGGCAGAAGAGATTAAGAAGAGGTGGCAAGATTACACAGAAGAACTATACAAGAAAGAGCTTAACGTCCCAGATCACCACAATGGGGTGGTCACTGATCTCGAGCCAGACATCCTGGAATGTGAAGTCAAATGGGCCTTAGGAAGTCTGAGGAATAACAAAGCTAGTGGAGGCGACAGCATTCCAGCTGAGCTATTCAAAATCTTAGAAGACGATGCAGTAAAAGTGCTACACTCAATATGCCAGCAAATTTGGAAAACTCAAGAGTGGCCACAGGATTGGAAAAGGTCAGTTTACATTCCGATCCCAAAGAAGGGCAGTGCCAAAGAATGTTAAAACTACCACACCATTGCACTCATTACACATGTTAGCAAAGTGATGCTCAAAATCCTACAAGCTAGGTTCCAGCAGTATGTGGATCGAGAACCGAGCTGGCACAAGGATGAACAGCTCACCGCCGCCGCCGCCCGCACGACACCACCGCCGCTGTGGCAGACCGAGGACCCGCCCGCTGACGCCGCCTCCTCCCCAAGGGACAGACGGCGGCCACCGCGGGACCGGGAACCAGGACGCTGCCGGCCTGCGGGCCCTCCATTCTGCTGGCAAGTGCTCCGCGAGCCCTGCTCCTGCCCCTCCCCGCTGGCATGGGTGGCAGCTGTGCTGGATTGGGGGCGGGGCGCGGGGGGGCGTGGCATTAGCTCACTGGCCTGGGCCGGCGGCCTAAGGGCGTTGACGCCATTTGGAGCCGTTTGGGGTCATGCGGGGGCTGGGCTGGCCATAGTCTCTGTGTGGGTGGGCTTTTGTAATTGGGTGGCCAGAGGGTTTTATTGTTTTTATTGTATTTTAATTTGGATTTTAATTAGATAGTTTTAATGGAATCATGCCTGGCTGCTACCATGGGGTGGTTTTGGGCAATGGTCGTTATGGCATTGGGGGTTTAATGTGTCGGCATAAAAGAAGGAGGTTGAAATTTTAGGTTGAAATTTTTTATTTAAATAAAAGAAGGAGGGACAGATGGTTGACACCTGTTCCCCCTTCTGGTTATTCCCCCAGCTGGAAGGTTCCAGGTATGCTTATCAACCATCCCTCGGGCCTGACGGTGCTGTTGCTTAATGCCAGGTCAGTCCATAATAAAACATCCCTCATCCACGACCTAATTGTGGATGAGGGGGCCGACCTGGCTTGCATCACAGAGACCTGGGCGGGGGGGGGGGGAATGTGTCCCTTTCTCAACTGAGTCCGCCCGGGTATCTGGTCCAGCACCAGACACACCCGGAGGGGAGGGGAGGGGGGTCACCTTAATCTATCGAGCTTCAATTTCCCTTGAGGGGCTTCCTGTTCTCTCGAGACCGGGTCTAGAGTGCCTCTATCTGGCGCTGGGCAACCAAGACAGACTGGGGATTCTGCTGGTGTACCCTTCTGCCCATCAGACCCCCTGCCTGAGCTGATGGAGATCGTCTTGGGCCTGGTGTTGAAGACCCCCAGGATGTTGGCCCTGGGGGACTTCAATCTCCATGCCGAGACTGTTCTGACCGGGGCGGCTCAGGACTTCATGGCCTCCATGATGGCCATGGGGCTGTCTCAACATGTCATAGGCCCGACCCACGAATGTGGACACACTCTGGACCTGGTTTTCTCGACAGGGCAGGAAGAGGGTGATCTGAGGGTGAGCAATTTATGTTTGACTCCCTTGTCATGGTCAGACCACTTCCTCGTGAGGTTTGAGCTCGATGTTGGCCTTTCCCTCTGTAAGGGTGCGGACCCTATTGTGTTGGTCCGCCCTCAGAGCCGGATGGATCCAGATGGATTCCTGAAGGCTCTGGGGGAGTTTCCCGTAGATAAAGCTGGCACTCCTGTTGATGCTCTGGTTGAACTGTGGAATGGAGAAATGGCCAGAGCTATTGACACAATCGGTCCTAAGCATCCTCTCCTGTCCAGCAGAGCCCGTTCATCCCCTTGGTATACACCTGAATTATGGGCGATGAAGCGGGTTGGGAGACGATTAAAGTGCAGGTAGAGGAAATCTCGGGATGAATCTGACCGAATACACTTAAGAACTCATTATCGAGCCTATGCTGTGGTGGTGAGGGCGGCGAAGAAGGAATTCTCCACTACCATTGCCTTCTCACAGTGCCTGGATCCTGGAGGTCATTAATGCCTCTCTGAGGGATGGCCGGGTGCCTGCTCCTTTAAAGGAGGCAGTAATCAGGCCTGTCCTAAAGAAGGCATCCCTGGATCCAGAGATGGCCGCCAATTATAGACCGGTGGCCAACATCCCGTTTCTGGGCAAGGTGTTGGAACGGGTGGTGGTGGGACAACTCCAAGCTCTCTTGGATGAGACTGATTATCTGGACCCATTTCAGCCCGGCTTCAGACCTGGGTATGGTACTGAATCAGCCTTGGTTGCCCTGTATGATGACATGTGCAGGGAGAGGGACAGGGGGAGTGCATCCCTGTTGGTCCTCCTGGACCTCTCAGTGGCTTTCGATAATATCGACCATGGTATCCTTCTGGATAGGCTAATGGGACTGGGAGAAGGAGGCACTGCTTGGCAGTGGTTCCGCTCCTACCTCAACGGCCGATTCCAGAAGGTGGTGCTGGGGGACTTTGGCTCTGCGCCATGGCAACTTTGCCATGAAGTACCGCAGGGGTCCATTTTGTCCCCCTTGCTATTCAACATCTACATGAAACCACTGGGAGAGGTCATCAGGAGGTGTGGGCTGTGGAATCATCAGTACGCTGATGATACCCAGCTCTCCCTTTCTTTCTCAAGTAATCCAGGTGAGGCAGTGGCTGTACTGAACTGGTGCCTGGCCGAGATAATGGGCTGGATGAGGGCCAATAAACTGAAACTCAATCCAGACAAGATGGAGGTCCTGTTGGTGAGTGGTTTTTGCTCCTGGGTAGGTGACTTGGACCTTGTCCTGAATGGGGTTGCACTCTCTCTAAGGGATAGGGTCCGCAGCTTGGGAGTGCTCCTCGACCCAGAGCTGTCCTTGGAAGTGACTGCGGTGGCAAGGAGCGCTTTCGTTCAGTTTCGGTTAATCCATCAGCTGCCTCCCTACCTGGTGGACGACTGCCTAGTGACAGTGACGCATGCATTGGTTACTTCCCGGTTGGATTTCTGTAACACGCTCTACTTGGGGCTGCCCTTGAAGACAGTCCGGATACTTCAGATGGTGCAAAATAGAGCAGCCAGGTTGCTGACAGGGACTGGGCATTATTCTCACATAACCCCAGTCCTCTACCAGCTTCACTGGCTTCTCATTGAAGTCCGGGCTCAATTCAAGGTGCTGGTTATCACCTATAAAGCCCTTAATGGCTTGGGACCTGGATACCTAAAGGAATGCCTGCTTCCATATTTGCCCTCCCGCCCCTTGAGATCGGCAGCAGAGGTCCTCCTCTGGGAGCTCTCCATGAAAGACATCAGGAGGCAAAGTACCCGGAGGAGGGCTTTCTCTGCGGTGGCACCACATCTATGGAATGCGCTCTGCAGAGAGGTCCACCTGGTGCTGTCATTATTTGTTTTTCGGTGCCAGGCTAAGACCTTTTTATTTAAACAATATTTTAACAACTTTTAATATTATCTATAGGTTTTAATTTGCAGCCAGGATGAATCGGGGTTTTTATTTTGTATTATATGTATTATGTATTATGTTTGTTTATTTTATGTAAGCCGTTCTGAGGCTTTAAGCAATGGGACAGCATACAAAAATTCTAAATAAATAAATAAATAAATCACCAGAAGTACAGGCAGGATTCTGAAGAGGGAGTGGAACTAGAGATCAAATTGCCAACATATTCTGGATCATGAAGAAAGCTAGGGAGTTCCAGAAAAACATCTACTTCTGCTTCATTGACTATGCTAAAACCTTTGATTGTGTGGATCACAACAAATTGTGGCAAGTTCTTAAAGAGATGGGAGTACCAGACCATCTTATTTGTCTCTGGAGAAACCTATATGCGGGTCAAGAAGCAACAGTGAGAACTGGGCACAGAACCACTGATTGGTTCAAAATTGAGAAAGGATTTCGGCAAGGCTGTATACTGTCGCCCTGCCTATTTAAGTTATATGCAGAGCACATCATGAGAAGGCGGGGCTAGATGAATCACCAGTTGGAATTAAGATTGCTGGGAGAAATATCAACAGCCTCAGATATGCAGATGATACCACTCTAATGGCAGAAAGTGAAGAGGAACTAAAGAGCCTCTTGATGCGGGTTAAGGAGGAGAGTGCAAAAGTTGGCTTGAAACTCAACATTAAGAAAACTAAGATCATGGCATCCTGTCCTCTCATTTTCTGGCAAATAGATGGGGAAGAAATGGAGGTAGTGACAGATTTTATTTTCCTGGGCTCAAAGATGGAGACTGCAGCCAAGAAATTAAAAGACACTTGCTCCTGGGGAGGAAAGCTATGGCAAATCTAGACAGCATACTAAAAAGCAGAGACATCACCCTGCCAACAAAAGTGCATATAGTCAAGGCTATAGTTTTCCCAGTTGTAATGTATGGCTGTGAAAGCTGGACCATAAGGAAGGCTGAGCACTGAAGGATTGAGGCCTTTGAATTGTGGTGCTGGAGGAGACTCCTGTGAGTCCCTTGGACCACAAGGCGATCAAACCGGTCAGTCCTAGAGATCAACCCTGACTGCTCTTTAGAAGGCCAGATCCTGAAGATGAAACTCAAATACTTTGGCCACCTAATGAGAAGGAAGGACTCCCTGGAGAAGAGCCTAATGCCAGGAACAATAGATGGCAAAAGAAGAAGGGGACGGCAGAGAATGAGGTGGCTAGATGGAGTCACTGAAGCAGTCGGCGTGAGCTTAAGTGGACTCCGGGGGATGGTGGAGGACAGGAAGGCCTGGAGGAATGTTGTCCATGGGGTCACGATGGGTCGGACATGACTTCGCGACTAACAACAGGGGTCCTGAAGAAATCCTCGCCCGATGTTCCTTCCAGCCTCCAGTGAATACTTTTAATCCTCCAAGTTTGAATGGCTATGGGCAGCCACAATGGATGGTGCCCTCAACTGTCAGAAGGGCTTGGAGAATCCACTTTCATTGACCATGTATAAACTTCTAGAAAGCAGGAGGTAATTTACAGAAAAACATGCATCAGTAAATATCAAGTAATGCTCCAATATGAAAAGTTTCCATATAATAACCTCGAAAAAGCGGTAACGATTGGGCATTGCAAAAATATATGATCAAAAGAAGTTGTATTATACCTCCAGCAATTAGTCAACTTAGATAAATCCTTATTAAAAAAAGATGTTGTAAGTTATTATTAGAGATGGGACAAGAATGAATAGAAGAGTCCAATTCCCCATTCTATTTCTTTTTAAGATTCCATGTACCATATTTATTCACTTGATAATAAATATCAGTAAACATGAATTGTGTGTTAGTATATTAGAAGATACTGTGAAGCCATAAAAGCTGGCAGGTCACACCTAGATTCTAACAAAAGTTGTAATTGTAAGTATTGCTATTCCGCCATAGCAGGGAAATCATCTTTGGTACACAAAACCATGAATAACCAAAAACAAAACAAAACACAAAAACAAAAAACAGCAGCACCCTCTAATTAGTCCAAGGTAAAAATCATTTTACTCATCCAAGTCCACCACACAAACATTTTCTTGCAGTGTTTAAATCTGGATTTCCCCATACGGTCAGTTTAGAATGAGAAAATGGATCAAACTGCAATGGAGGAGACATTGTATGCCACACATCTCTTAACAGCCACAATAACTGCAGGAACGACCTTATCCAGCTTAGTGTGTCAAGAACCTCATGCCATCCATTTGGAGAGAGGATCCAGGCAGGAAAACTCCAAAACCGACCAAAGTGGAAAATCTAGTCTTAACTCTAATTCAGTTTGTTCAATTTTGTTTTTTAAAAAAATAGGGTAGCAATGTGGCTTAGCGGGGTCAAGCAGCATAACTTTTTGGGAGGATTTTTTGTATTTATAAAAAGGAAGTATGTGATTATAGGGGAAAGCTAGAAAAATCAGTACTCGAAATATCATGGCCCCACCTCATTTCATTTCACTTTACCTGGTAGCGGCTGCATTCATCAGCTGCACTTATTGTGCTTCACAAAGCATACCCCCGCCCCCACCAACATTTAGCACAGTATCTGCTGGGGAAAAAAAGAGATGCACACAGAGACTTCTAAAACGGCCAGCAGCATAAAAGTCATGTCACTGATCATGTCCGTGCATCTTACTCCGGCCATACCGGGTAGGTTGCCGCCTGGGTACTTTATACTCTACTGTATAGTAAAATGATATTTTCCTGTTTCGCAGATTTCCCATTTCACTGGCAAAAAGAGCATGTCTAAGTCCAGGGCTGCAGTGAGATTAAATGCAGATCTCCCGCATCCAAATTCAGCATTCTTCTTGCAGGACCACACTGGCATTAAGTGCTCCGCTAAGGTAATGAAAATTAGGGGGACAGTCCCCTGGAAAGTCTTCCACAGCCCCATTGGGTTGCTGCAGTTTGCATACGCGGAACATTCTTTTGTTTTCTTCGCTTGCTCTTGGCTACACATCTGACAAGCCTCACTAACATAAATTATCCTAGCTCAACCCAGCCATAAGCTTGCATTGAGCAAATTGGCTCCATATTTGTTTCCATTGACAACACAAGTGAAGAATGTATGGATCTTGATGAACCCACCCATATGGACACAGACTGAACGCCCCTTTTGGAAAAGAGCCATGGCTGGAGAGCTGAACTCTTATAAATTGCATTCATGGCTGAAAAGCTGCCAGTTAATAGGCCAGGGGTTGATGGCAATAAAGCTATCACATGGTTTTAAAGGAAAAGCTAGGCAAAGACAGGGTCTCTACACTAGCTACTGGTCTGAAATGCATGCTACCCTTATGGGTGGGGTAGCACAATGAGGCCACCTGCGCCTGCAGCATTGCTGAAGTGGCCGTGGACGTTGTAAGTCTTTGAGAAGAGATCCATGGGACCTTTATGGGAGGAGAAGGAGAAGGAGGGAGTAGATGTCGAATTGAATAAAACATTTATTGCGTGTGTAGAAGGCTTTCTGAGGACAAAAAAAGAAAAAGTATCACTTCTTTCTTTAATATGGTTAAAGGGATTTCCGCAGGAGCGATGGGATGGACACATAGCGCCACTCCCCTCCCACAAGGAAATGATAATGAACTCACATAAGGATAGCCCAGAATTTC
Source organism: Varanus komodoensis (assembly GCF_004798865.1). NCBI lineage: Eukaryota > Metazoa > Chordata > Lepidosauria > Squamata > Varanidae > Varanus > Varanus komodoensis. Next base: position 12,583,908 of record NW_025335627.1, read on the forward strand.
CCTTATTCTCATGCCTCATGTGAACAGGCAGCATTCTCAGGCAACCACCACGAGCCTATGGTTGGGTGCTGGTAATTCTCTCTCCATAGCCTCTCTCCTTTTCCCATGGGATCAGGATAAGAGGCTTCTCACTGCAGTCTGTATTATATTAAAACTGTCCAGCCTGGCTGGCTTTGTGATTCAAGAGACTAATGTAAAGTTTGCTAGTAAGAAGCTTTCATCAATTTAACAGCCTCCAATTGAGGAGTTAGTTCTTGCCCATATCCGAAGCTGATTCTGAACTGTATTCCCTGCCCGATTTCTCCCTAAACAAAGCTGGCTCCATTTTCAGGAAGGTTCATGCTGCTTGTGGGATAGATAGTGGGAACACCGGGCAATACCGAATTGGTCCAGTTATTTGATTTGATGTTGGACTGTGGGGCTGATAAAATCACCCCCCCCCCCACTTCTCCCCATTCCACAGTGCCTCCTTCCAAAACAGAGGAAAACTGGTTCTCACCAACTGCTTGGCTTATTTTAAAGCTTGTTTGCCTTGGCATTTCTGCTAAGCATTCTGAGCTTACTTCTTTTTCCAGCTGAGATTCAGAGTTTGAACTCTCCACCTTGGAATGCTGTATTTGGGAGAAGCAGGCCCAGTCCCTATAAGTAGCACTGCTGATGTTGCTCTCCTGGGCTTTCTTTTTCAACACTCTGTTGAATGATAATCTGGTGCCACAATACCCTACACAGATGATATATTGTTCTAGGGCGTTATGGAGAAAGAAAGGAGTGCCCACCTAGCAATTGTCAGAGAAGTGTTGCAGTTACCCTCCTCCTCCTCCTCCTCTCCTCTAAGCCTGCCCACTTACTTTTGGATCAATGAACAGGAGAAGGAAGGGCTGCCTGCCATCATAGGAATGGGAGGCTTACAGACATAGGGGAGTCATAGCCCCCTGCCAACAGGGCTTCCAGCATGTAGCAGAGGCATAAGCTGCTACCTCAGGAGTAGGACAATCAGTTCCTTATTAAAGGCTCCTCTTGGTAGGAGGAGCCTTTGTAAGCCGCCCCGAGGCTTCAGCGAATGGGGCGGCATAGAAATTTTCTAAATAAATAAATAAATAAATAAATAAATAAATAAATAATTAATTAATTAATAGAGGAGATGCCTTATCACCATCCTCTGATGGGACTGCAGCAGAACCTCCATCTCTCTAGCCTCACAGAAGTCTCAGGTCTCAAAATTAGGTGAGGGGCTGTTAGCAATCCAGTCAGCTCTTTCAGTAGGGTTGGCACTTATCACATTACAGGTCTTGTCAGCCTACTTTAGATTCCTGCAGAACATCCTTTAGCATGAAAGAGGTTCACCCACTTGGGGCTCTCCAAGTTCCTATTTTCTTCCTGTCTTGAACTGAATGATATTAGATGCTACCAGCTTCCCTTGAAAGCCTTGAGGCAGGGGATCACTTGGTGAGGGCTCTCTCAAACCTTCAGGTGGTCTTTTTTGCCCCACCCCCACCCCCGCATCTGGTCTTCAGAGCCATACTATCTCCAGACTTGGAGGCCAATTCATCTGTCTGTCTGTCTGTCTGTCTGTCTGTCTGTCTGTCTTTATTTATTTCCTATTCTGCCTCTCTGGGCAGTTCACCACAGCACATTAAAAATAACAATAAAAGATGCATCGTATTAAAACATCATAAAAAGTTTACAATATAAAATTTAAAACCAAATTTAAATGCATTTATGCAGAGATACAATAATTTGAAAAAATGATTAATACCCATTCATAGGCACTGTGAGCTTATCAAAACATTTCAGACAAACACGTGAAGCCATCCAGGCACTGCCACGCAGACCCTGGCCCCACTTCCATGCACACAGACGTGCAGCAGGGGGGCATGACCTCTGAGGGGAACTGCGGCACCTGGGGAGGGTTGACCTTTCCTTCTCCATCTGCAAGCCCCCATTTAGGCTTGGAAAAACTGTCTCTCGCTGGCCCAACAGGCAGCTGTGACGAGGGAGGAAAAGGGGCCGTGGGCTCACACCTTGCTCAGTGGACCTTTGGTCTTCACCCTGCAGTTCAGGCTTGAATGCTTGACTCAGAGTCAGTGCACTGCTGCCAGACACCCCGTTTGTGTCGTTCCTCAGAAGAATACATGGGCCTAGTTTATGGCCCATTGTCCTACCATCCCTGTGAGCAGGACAGAGAAAGCAACGGCTTACTGTACAAGGTAGCAGGTATGAACAGATACAAGTTGTAAAACACTTTGTGCACAAAAAAATAACTGTTGAAACAACAAGCCACAGAATATGTATGCATTAGCCAGATTTGTTCCTGTGAGAAGCAGTCACCTTTCCAAGTGGTCAGAATGATTTTGCTGCCTTTCCTGTCACCAGCAGGCCTGTAGGCAAGCATTTGTTGTTTTGCATCTAAGCTGTGAGTGGCCATTTTGGCAGGCTATCATGAATTTCTCATGACAAAGTGTTTGCGAAATGTTTACTTTTGCCAAGACTATCTCACCAAATCAGAACAAGGGCTTCTGGCCAAACTCTTGAGATGTCTCAGAACTTATGTTATAAACTATTGTTTTTGGAGATGAGATGACTCAGCTATAAATGTATTCAGGAGAAACAACTACAGCAATATTAACCAAGTGTCCACTTTCCTAGGTACTTGAAAATAAACTGATTCCCAGACCCACTGCAGAAAAAGGAAATTTCAGTGAGCTCCAGATACTGATAGATCTCAGTGTATTTCATTAATCATCTTTATATCCCACCCTTTCCCCAAGGAATTCAGGGTGATGTTCATGGGAGTTCCCCTATTTTATCCTCACAGCAATCCATGGTTGTAGGATAGACTGAGAAAATGTGACTGACAAAGGTCACCCAATAATCATAGCAGTCAGCCAGGATTCCATCCCAGCAGCTCCTGCTGGGCCAAATACAACATAAAGCCAATTCAGTGCTACCCAGGCTCAGTCTAGTTACATGCCTTGGCTGAAGTTAGAGCACCTGTCTTTGGATAAGATCCAATTCAGGTCAGTTTGGTTGTAGAGCTGACTCCCTGAATGTGTTCCCAAAGCACATCTGGAAATACGGACTCCTTTCAGTCATTACTCACTGTTGCTCTCTCGATCTTATAGATTATAAATGCCTAGCAGTACCAACATAGGGGCTCTGGGCGAAAATGGACAGCAAAAAGGCCAGTAAATCCCAGCATGCCCCAGTGTGCACAGTGTTTTCAGTATGGCAGGGGGAAGAGCAGTGGTGGAGAAGGCAAGATTCAGGATGAAGCAGCAAAGCTGTGCATCTAGAATGGTGAAGTTCCTGCCTCTGGGGCTTCCCAGAGGCAGGGTGGGGCTTTTTTGTTTTTGTTTTTTGGTGGGGGGAGGCTCCAGGATATTATACACAGTTCACAGTGGTTCCTTCCTTGAAAGAGTGGGGCTAAATAAAACTTGATGGGCTGTCATGTCATGCAAACAACCTCAAAGTCAGAGTGCAAAAATATCTTAAATTCTTTTCCTTGTGGAACATCATGTATAAATTTCACTTTCCAATAGCTGCACACTATGTGATTTAACTCATTACCAAATTGGTCCTTGCATATCTCAATTCACAGTGGCTATGTCACCTGTTCAGTAAATGTTTATTTCAGACCCACAATTTCTGCCAAGCAATTTCTGCATACGAAGAGGCTGTGAGCTGAAACCCATGCTTTGAAAAATAAAGTATAAAAAGATTTATACTCAAGTTGCAAAAATATTATTTGGGGCACCAAACAAACATAAATACAGGACTTTATTCATGTGGCAAAATAGCAGAGGCCTACCATATTCATACATGGCTATTTACCTGCATCTTTGCTGGGCAAGTGGCTATTTTTAGTCATTCCAATTTTTGTTTGATTTTTTAAAATGTTTTAGAACCTGCAGCACTGTTGATTCTGCTGTTGGCTTTACACTGGTTTTATTCTGTGGGATTTTTTATTTGTTTAAGATTTTGTTATGTTTATTGAATTTGTATATTTTATGGTCTTGACCTTTATTCTGTGAACACCTAGAGAGCACTGGGAACTGAGATACAATTAAGAAATATTTTCCCTTTGGGCAAATGTGCATATCCTGGCTTGAGTCAAGTATCTGAATTATGATATCTGTCTTCCCAAATCATCACATTACTAAAATATAGGAAGTTGACACGTTCTTCAGCCAAGTTCTCCATTGGAAAAGTCCTTGTTTATCCTGGTAGATCTTGGCAGATGGAAATGACAGCATCTGAGCACTCAACACAACCATTTTTATGCCTTTGAGTTGCCATGTCTTCAGCCAGAAAATACCTCCAGATGGGATGCTCATTAAAGCAAACCAGGCGGGGAGTGAAATTCTCTGCTTTACAAATTTAGCATCATAAGGTGGACTCACCAAGACAAAAATAACATGTGCTGAAATCCAAGTCTCACTTAGGCCAGGAGTAATCTTGCTAATTTCTACCTGATAGGAACTGGGCCAGAGCTCAAATTACTATAATGTGAGCCTCCTACTCTCGTAAACCTTACAAACCTCCCTGCACAGGCATTTGCACATCCTCATCCAAGCCCCTCTCACTTAGGCCATTGCGGGGAGTGTTTCCAATGCAGTCCTAACCAATAAACAAAGTCAGTGCAGCTTTTTGTTTCCTTGCATCATTTAGCTTGAAGCAGATTGGATGGAAAGCTTGCAACTCTAATTATACTTCAATAACATGAAGCTTTATTTAGCAGAAGTATTATTCCTGAAGTATATCCACTTATCCCTTATGTTCACAAATTGAATCTAGTGTAAGTATAGCCGATCTGTGTAATCGGCTGCATTTCTGAAAAGCCTGAAGAGTTTGTCTTAAAATAAAAAGCAAGTTTCTAGTCCTCATATTTATTGAGAAAATGTTTAGAAATACAAAGTTCAAAACCAGAAAACATCAATGTTGCATTTCCAGAGCCCAGGGAAGAAAAACCCCTCTCATTCTTTGTACCTCTCTTTTCAGTAGCATGTCTCCAGAACTGTGCCTAGAATCCACAAATACATTGCTTTCAACAATGTTTTACCTATTTGGATATGGTCTACCTGCTTGTTGGGAGCACCATGCAGATGAAATGAGACTCCAGTGTTCAGATGCACAACTGCCCTTAGGAATGCTTCAGCACTTAAGAGCTCAGTAGGGTGAGTTAGGCATTTCTGCACACACTGCCTGCAACGCAAAAGGCCAGTGGCCTGCAGGACAGGGTGCTGCAGCTGGATGTGGGAAGCAGAACTCAGAATATGCTCCACCACTCCACTCCAACAGTGGTAGCCCTGGGCATGACAGCAGGTCTGTTTAACCCCACTCCTTGGGCTATTATGGCAATAAATTTTTAGTGTACCGGGTTTTAATATTTTTAGTGTATAACTTTGTTTTTGTATAATTTTGTATATTTTTGTTCTTGTTGTAAGCCGCCCCGAGGCTTTGTTGCGATGGGGGTGGCATAAAAATGTTTTAAATAAATAAATGATATAGAGTACTCTGGAAATGAAGGCTTCTATACAATTTGTTGTCACTCATAAAATATCATTGGAACTATATACTTTGCAGTGGCCCCCCTCTGCATAGCTGGAAGTGATAAATTAGCAGGTTAACCAAGGAGAGAAAAATCTTAGCCCTTCTTTTCTGAGTCCTGACCACCCAACAAAAGAATTCTGCACAGCATTTGCTCTGATTGACCAGTAATGATGAAGCAACCGAGGGGTCAGCACTCATTCTGGTAAATTCATTAAGATGTGAATAGTATGATTTGCATTTCTAAAAAAACCCTCAGTTCACCTATTATAGTTTACAAGTGGAATATTGTAAAACAGGATGGACAGAAGATTCTTTTGAATTTGTTGGTAGATCCCTGACTTGCAGTAAACTGGCAAGAATTTCTGACTCTCGTTGTCTTAACTACAGCAGCAACCAGATACTTGCCCAAATTATATGGCTAAAGTGAAGAAGGCTTGGGGTAACCAGGACTGTTTTTGTGAGTGGAAGAGCCATGAGCTTTGCTCAGTTTGGTACTAGGAGCACATGCCTAGGCTCCCAATTCTTGAAGTGTGTTTTTCTTGCATCAGGCTCCAGTTCATGGAACTTGGGGTACTAGTAAAAAGCAAAGTAGATTCTCCAAGCCTGCCCACTCCTATTTGTAAAATGAAAAATGAAAGTAGATATAAGTGCTAGGAGGAGGAAGTGAATGTATCCCAATAAGCGCTCATAGGCAAGGGCACTTGCACAAAGGAAAAATTGACCCCCTTTCTCCCAGATGTCCAAAAAGTTTCTCCTGAGGGCCAGGGGACTCTCAGGAAAGGCCTGCAATCCATCGGGCACTTTCTAAGTTCTTCTGACTAAGTACTCAGGAACTGAAATCTGAAAAGGACCCGCATGTGGGAAGCAAGATAGGCCTAGATGTTGCTGTATAGTTTGTAGCTAACTTACCCCTGAATCCACCTCCAGTTTGACTCAGACCTCAGGAATTCTCAAAGGGAAGACTCCCAGACCTGTCTAATGGCTGCAGACAGCATCTAGGTAAAAACTCTGTTCTGGCATTTTTGCCCAAACCCATGGAGGGGGAATGGCCATGCACTCCAGCCCTGCCCCTAGGATCCCCAAACGTGCCAGATCTGGGGGGAAGAACTGGCAGGTGATGATTTGAACAACAACTGAATGTGGCACAACCCTCCCTCCCCCGACAGTGCTCAGGCAGAGGTGCTCTGAAGCTCTCTGAAGGTGCTCCATGGAGTACCCCAGGATCCATGAAATGGAGCCCGGTGCCCCCTCCACCATGCAGGGCCCCCTTCTTGGCTAGGCCAGGATAGCCTGGGTAGTGCTTTGACAACCAGTTCCTATGGGCACCCAATGCCTATTTTTAGCTGGCTTGCCTTCAGTAGAGTTGTGTTCCCATAACCATACAAGAATCTGTCCAGAAAATGTAGCAGGCAATTGGTAGGTAGAGAAAATATTTCCAGTCCGTAGTTGCCATTCTTCCTTGACTCCTGACATCTGTTTGCCAATGCCTGAAACCTTCCTCTGAGCTTTGAGGTTTGTAAACATGACTTAATGATGAGGTGCTAAAAATTACAAAAATGTCCCTTGCAATATCCACCCAAAGCAGAACATTCCCTATTTTTGGAGTCTGACTGAGTCTTTCTTTCCTTTCCTTTCCTTTTTTCTTTCACTGCTTTGAGTTCATGAAATGAAGGTTGGCTAAGTCCTTTGAGAAACTGCATTCAGGCAACAGAGGCAGGAAGTTACCAGACAGCCAGAAACCCACAAGGCCTGAGCATAAATAGGTCATTAGTAGATGGGACGATGGTCATGGTAGTGGTAGTTTATTTCTGTCAAAAATCCCACTCGGATAAAGATGCATGAGAAGTGCCCATTCAGTTGCGCGGGTGGTTGCTGAAAGGCCAATGTCAAATGCCACCACATGTCAGAGAGATGGACATGAATGCTAAGAGGCAGGGAAGGCCCCACACAGTCCCTGCCCACAGCTGCCTGGTGCTATTAAAGGGATCCTCTTCTGGCAGAATCAGCAGTGATGAGGAGCCCAAGGTGAAAAGAGCTCACTGAGCCACTGCCCCACTCTTGGAGAGTGGCTTCCTGCTTGTTGGCTGTTGGCAGACCTTGAAAAGGAAGTAGAACCATGGAAGGAGAAAAGCTGTGGGAAGCTTCAGCACCCCCTTTGAGCCATAGCCTCACTTCCCCACCCACAGCTCTGCAAATGAACCGCAAGCCTGCACTTAAAGCTGTCACTCTGTCATTACAGGTAGCCTGTCCTTCTGGTCCTAAGCATGACTGCAGGCTCAGGTTCTTTCAACACAGATGACAGAAACCTTACGTGTTAAGAGATTTTTAAGGGGAATGTCATTCACTTTACATTTTAATTCAGTTTTGTTGAGTTTGGCACAGTTTAGCCACTACACGGACTACTGTTCAGTCATTCTTCAAAACATGCCCTGTTCCAAATTTTGCAGTGGTGTTCTCTGAGCAGAAATCTATGCATTAGTGGAAAAATGCACACACAAATGCATATTGCCATGAAAATGACATTACATGTGCACAGAATATAATATAATTGTATATTTTTGAAATGCTTGCAAACATGGGTATATTTAGCAAAACAATGTTTAAAAAGACATGATTGGAAAGATGCTCACAAACATCTGTATGACTTCTCATACTTTTTTCCTGAAAAAAAAAAATCTCAGTTCAGAACAAGCTGAATTTAAGACTCGAATAATCCTTGAAGTTCTGGATAAACCTTTTTTTTTTTAAAGTGAAGAAGTAAGACAAGGCAAAGTGGCGAGATTCGTCCTTCTCGAGTATGCATTTCTTGCTTCATACTGGTAACACATATTGGCAGGCCAAGGTGAAGTGAGAGGGGTGCCAGCCTCTCCAGAGGCCCCAAGCATTTGTTCTTGAGGAGCTGCAGAAATTGACACAGCCTGTGCCACTGCTGTCTACAGCTAAAAGGGAAAGCCAGAGGTTCCCTTTCTTCAGGCTGCTGTATGCCAGCTTTTGGTGCTCCTCTCACCGGTTGTGACAGCACAGTGCAAAGTGATCCATACGAAGTTTCTTCTGCAGTAAAAACAACAACAGCAAATTAAAGATCAACTCAACATGTCTGAAAGTAGTTTTCCTTCCAAGAAGTTTCCATATGAACAGCTATGGATTGACAAAAAGGAGGGCTTTTATTTTTCAGGTTCTCTCTTAAAAAAAAAAAGGTGAAGCTGCAGAACTTCCTAACGTCACAGAAATATTCCAGATGAACCCAGCAGTGAGGTTACTGTGCAGTCGTACAACAGCTGGGGTCTGGGATACTGATGAACCCAACTCAGTTCTGTTAAATTGGGCTCATGACGCTGTGGTTTTGTGTCAGCCACTCCCACCATGTTAACCAGCCATGAAAGAGTCCTTTAGCACTGCAAACATACTGTACAGTTACTGAATAGGAAAAGATTGTTAAATGCAGATGCTTCTGATCCCATGGCCTGCTTTATAGCCAACTAAAACTTATTATATAAACTTTCCATAGAGTGAGTCCTGACTACTGTTACTGAAATTAAAGTTATGTCTTGAATCTCTCTGGAACCATTCTGTGAGAGCCCTCACCACAAAATCAACAATCCAGAAGTGCCCATTACCTCCAAAAGGTTAGGAATATCTGCTTTAGGATAAGAGGGGTTACAATACAGAGCGATCAACCAGATTCAGGCACTCCAGCACCTACCTACCTACCCACCCCTCTCCCTCTCCCTCGCACACAGATGCAAGCACACACACACACGGGCAATTTATCCTTTTCAGACTTATCTACATCTCAGTGTTGTGAGATGTGAATATACAGTGGGGTGGAAAGGGAGCCATACTTCCTTGGAAGAGGCAAAGTGATAAAAAATCAATACATACTGTATATGTATAATACAAATATTCTCATTTTGTATCCATTATTATTTAACATTCCACATTACTTATAGTTATTTTATTTACTTTAAGTGTAACTAATTAATTTAAATAAAGTTAGCTCTATGATGGTGAATTCATCTTTGCAAATAATTTATATATGATTTTTTGTTTTGTTTTACTAGCCTGCAGTTATAAATTAAATAAGTCACTTAATGTTGAAGGCACCAGCAGCTAAAAGTACAAGTATAACCCAGCTGTAGAATTTTCAAAATCTTCTCTTTGTTACCTGCATGGATCAGGAGTTGATGATCTGAATGGATGGTTTCCCTTGAAAAAGGTCATGTTATCATGCACACTGTTTGTTTGTTTGTTTATTTAAAACTTTTCTAGACCATCCCATTACCAAAGTTGTGGGACAGTTTAACAATACAAAGTGTAAAAAAAATTAAAACACAAGTGTCCTAAATTTCAACTAATGATAAAACCCCAATTAAAACAGTCAGGTCTTAAAACATTGGGAAATAAAAAGATTTTGGCCTGGGACTGAAAAGAATAAAGTGCCAGTGCCAGACAAACATCTCTGGGGAGTGAATTCCACAATTGGGGTGCCAGCACAAAGAAGGCCCTTCTCCAAGTAGTCACCCTCCTAATCTCATTCAGGGAGGGCACCCGGAGAAGGCATCTGCCCCAGATCTTGGTGGGTGGGCAGGCACATATGGAAGGAGATGCTCCTTCAGGTGACCAGACCCTATGTTACCATGTATCTCTTTCTCCAAGCATCAGGGTAGCCACTTACACGGTGCCAACACAGAGGACACTGATTTGCATAAAAGCTGCACGTGTCACTTTACAAGTACAGCTCTAAGTTACTATAATTTTAATAGAAGCCCAATACATCTCACAAGAGTGGGGACAAGTGTCCAGTGTCTGCTGTCCCAGTGCTGGCAATGACCATGTCCCTGCTCTCCCTTCTTTACCGTGACACTAGACCTGGACTGAACGGCACCTTCAAGCAGAGGAGGAGGTGATGCAGAGCAGAGAGCAGCACTCCTCCATGAAGACATGTGTGCAGGCCGCAATTCCTCCTCCTCCTCCTCCTCCTCCTCCTCCTCCTCCTTCTTCTTCTCTCTCTCTCTCTCTCTCTCTCTCTCTCTCTCTCTCTCTCTCTCTCTCTCTCTCTCCATGCCTATTGGCTTTAAGCAAGTTAACATGACCTAGAAGACACAGATGGCATCCACCATGTTGAAGCTAAGCAGGTCTGGGGCTGGCCGGAGTTTGGCACAGAACCACAATGGGAGAAAGGTGGGATATTAATATGATAAATAAATAAGTTGGGCCCAGACAGGCAGCTTTTCCAAGTTATATGTGGAGAGAGGGAAGGAAGCTCAGCCATGTGTTTAGTGTGTTTTAGCCCTACATAGACCTGCATGAGATTGCAGCCTTATGTTTATAAAATTCTATCTGCATCATGCACCATTGCTCTCCTGCTGTCTTGCTAACCCAAATCAGGGCAATCTAGATGCATTTCATTTTTTTCTTAAGGATTTCCATATTTAGAACAACCCTTGAATGTCTTGCCTTGAATATGCTGACTATGCTGACTTTACTTGAAAGCTGCATTGCGATGGCTTAGCAATTATTTAGAAAGTTCAAAACAGACCATAAAATGTTTGTGGCATGGGAGGGAAAGTGCCAATTTTTTACACATGTGCACACACAAATACAGATTCTTTTGCTCTAGCTTCATAAAATGTTTCATAGTGTTCTGCAAACTGCATTTCATTTTCAGACTGATAGTAAGTTTAAAATGTTTACCGATCATCCAAGTTGAGAACTGTAACACAAAAGGTGATAAATACACACCCTTCACAAGTTCTGCACAACCATGTCTGTCTAGACAGGAAGGAATGAGTAATTCAGAGGACTGATCAAACTGCACAGGTTTTAAAGGGCATGTGCTTAGCCAATGGTTCATTTCCTATCAGTTTACTCTTCTCTGGCCTCTTACATGTCTAATACCCTAGCAATTATTTCTGATTAAAGATTGCTTTTCATATTCTCCAAACATGTAAGGAGCAATCGCCCCTCAAAGTCACAATGAGTCCTTTCATCATAGGAGATGAAATAGAACCAGAGCTAGAATTACTATAAGGCGTTCTACATGGGGCTGCCTTTGAAGACAGTCCAGAGGCTTCAACTGGTCCAAAATAGGGCTGTGCCTCTGGTGTCGGTATCAGGTCATGTGCCCACATAACACCTATTGCATATAAATTACACTGGTTGCCAGTTGAAGCCTGGGACCAAGTGCTTCTTTTAACATACAAAACCCCAAATGGCTTGGGACCTGGTTACTTGAAGGACCACCTTTTCCAATAGACCCTTACCTGCCCATTGAGATCTGGGAATGAAGTCCTTCTCAAAGAACCATCCCTAAGGGAAGTACAAGGGATGGCATTTAGAAGAAGGGCCTTCTTGGTGGCTGCCTCCACCCTTTGGATCAGCCTTCCTAAAGAGGTCTGCCTGGGGCTGTCTCTACTTTCATTTCATTGCCAGGCAAAAACCATCCCCTTTTACAGATTTTTCAAGACCTAATTATAGGTGCTCACTCTACTGCAGCAAATCCACCCCCCCACCCCTCTTCCCTTTGTACTTGTACTTGTAATATTTTGATTGATATTTTTAGCCACTTAAAGAGTCCTGTTGGCCTATTGAGCAGCATACAAATGAGTGCATAAATAAATACAGTGGTACCTTGGCTCATGAAAATCTGTTCCATAGACTCTGGTCGTAACCCAAATTGGTCTTTAGCCAAGTTAAATTTCCCCATAAGGGTCAATGTAAATAAAATTAATCTGTTCTGTAACTATTTTTTTTAATCAGAAAAATGTAAAGAAGCAAAGTGAGAAAGAACAACAAAGACCGTGGCCACCCCCCCCCCCCCCCCGCCACACCCTGAGCACGAGTGTGGCCATCTCTCTGCCCCCCCAGCACAATCACGATTGTGCCCTTCATCCCTGCATGTACCCATCATCCCGGCGCACTTGGGGGCGGGGGGAGGAGATGGCCAAGATCACGGTTGCACTCCTACAGGAAAGACAGGTACAATCACGGGTGCGCTTGTGCATGCAAGACGGGCGCGATCGTGGCCATCTCCCCCCCCCCACACCCCCAGCACAATCGTGGCCATCTCCCCACTGTGGTGAGGGGAGACAGGGCAATTGCAGTCGCCACCCAATGCGGAGTTCGCGACCTGGGTCACAATTTTTGTGACATCTTTGTTCGCGAGCCGATTTGGTCATGAACTGAGGTGTTCGTGAGCCGAGGTACCACTGTAAATGTAAATTCTTCTTGTGCCGGGCTCCTCCCAATGCTTGATTTGAATAGTGGACCATGACTTCAGGAGACTGCAGGGAGTAGAAAGAGAAAGTGCAGGAGAAAGTGGGCTTCAATGCATTAGATCTGTTGAGCCTATCATCCTGCTTCTCAGCAGCCAAACTGATATTTTGGGAAGTGCACAAGCAACGAAGGCAGCCTGTTGTGTGTCTCCAGAATGCAGTTTTCAGTAGCATGGCTTCATGGGCTCATTCATAGATACCGAATGCTATTTCACAAGGGTCTGTGGGTCTCAGGCGACACTTAATTGATATTTTGAGCATCCTGGATGCCTCAACATAGGGCTTTTTAGTAAGGGCTTAATTAAATCAAGCTATTGTTGAAGGTTGTTCATGTTCATGTTCAGCTGTTCAGTTGTGTCCAATTATAGCAATCCTATAGGCCAAATCTCCCCACTTTTCCATCCCGTGCCACCTCTTTCAGCTGAACTGTGCTCCAGCCTGCATCCTCTTTGATGGAGTCTAACCACCTCGCTTTTTGGCAACCTGGTTTCCTCTTGCTGCTGAGCATTCCAAGCATTGTATCTTTTTCTAATGAGCTTGATTGCATAATATGGCCAAAATAAGAATCGGCTTTGTTATCTTGCTGACCAGGGACGTGTCTGGTTTAATATGCTCCAGCACCTGCCTGTTTGTCACCCCTGCTGTTCATGGAATGTGCAGGAGCCTCTGCCAACGCCACAGTTTGAATGAGTCAATTTTCCTCTTGTCTAACTTTTCCGTTGTCCAATTTTCACAACCATAGGTTGTGTATAGGGGAAACAATTGTGCAGACCAGTCGGCACTTGGTTGCCAAGCTGATCTTGTTTTTTCACAATCGATTCATGCTTATTGCCATACAACCTGGTGAGATTCATTGCTTTATTTCTCGATTGCATTTACCACTGTGAGTGATCCCATGAAAGTGAATTCCTCTAAACATTCAGTTTCCGCATTATCAGCTGCTATTTTGATGTTTTCATTCTGTGCAGTCGTCAAGATCTTCATCTTGTTCAGAAGGAGGCTGAACTTCTCATTCTCTTCTTCCTGGGTTTCTGGGAGGAGGGTTGTGTCATCAGCTTATCAAAAGTTGTTGATGGTTCTTCCTCCGATCTTTATTCTGACTTGATCCTTCAAGATCCAGCTTCCTCATGATTACTTCAGTATACAAATTGAACAGAAAGGGGAAGGAATACATCCTTGTTGGACTCCTTTCTCCACCTTGAACCAATCAGTGTTCCCATATGGTGTTCTCACAGCTGCTTGCTGGTTTGTATATGGTGACTGCAAAAAACCTGACAAGATGTGCTGGTTCAATACATAACTGTAATTGCGCCTTGTGGAAAGAAATACTTCTTTTTGCCCACCCTGAATCTACTTGCCAGTCAGCATTAGTGAATGAGCCCAGATTTTAATATTATGAGAGGAGAAACCTCTCTTCATGCCGCCTATCCACGCCATGCATCTGTCATATCACCTCCTAGCCACCTTGATTCTTGAACAAAAGCACCAAAATGTTTATTCTTTCCTCATAGGCTTCAGCCCTCTGATCATTTTGGTTTCCTTTCTCTGCACCTCTATAGTGGTACACTATACTTTCTGAGGCACTGTGACCAGAACTGTATGCAGGATTCCAATACAGTCACACCACTGGTTTAGGTAAAGGCATTTTGATAGTAGCGGGTTTATTTTAGATTGTGTCCTTTAATAGGGATCTGTTTTCTTCACAGCTGCTTGCTCCTCTCTTTGGAGAAATTCTTTTGGAACTCTTCACTCTCTGCTTGAGTTTTGTACCACCTCAAGTAGTGTGCCATCAACTAACTGGGCCACCCCATGGCTTGTTCCTAACTCTAGGCCATGTAGGAGAAAGTTAAGAAGCGCCCAGCCCAGTGCTGACTGCTGGCATACCCTACCTCATTACCTCCCTTTATTATTAGAGACGTCCATTTCTTCTGATGTTTGCTTTCTCATCTTTCTACTCTCAGCTTCTACCCACCAGCAACCCCACTCCAAAGTGTAATTGCTTGGTTGGTACTACACATCTAGGTTCATAGTTCCGATGCATAAAGCAAGCGTCCACTCAAGCTGTCACAGGTTTGTGATCAAACCAAGCTTTTCCTGCACCTGCGTGCAGGTGGACTGTGTGGCTCATGTGATTCAGGGGCTAAACTCTGCTATTTCTGCACATGCTCAGACAAGCACATATATTTGCACTGGTATCACACTTCAAGCGCCAAGTGTAGCATGTGGGTTTCTAAAAAGCTAGTTTAGTTCCAAAAACGGTCTGTACGTGCAAAAGAACTATAGAGGCAGGGCTTTAGCACTGCTTGGTTCCCGGAAAGCTGGGTTGTGTGGTAGAAAGTAGAGAGAGTCCATACATCCTCTTACACCTTGTACATTCATGCAAAGAGAATTAGGTTGCAGGGGCCGGGGAGGAAATGAGTAGAGCATTAATTCTGAGAAACAGTACATTTCTGATTTGCTGTACATAAACAGCACTCATAAGATTCAATTAGTCAGGCTGTGTATTTAAAGACTCAGCAAATAACCACTCTTAGAGATGATTTCCCAAGCATACAAACAGAGGATTTTATCAAAGACCCCTTTAATGTAGATGGACGAAGGGAAAAAAAAGTTTATTCAAAGCCTCATTTAAGTTCTGCTGGCTGTTGTTTAGTGTTGAATTATTTTGGTGCTCTGCAGGCAAAACTCATGCTCCTTGCCACTGTTCTCCTGTTGACTGAGGAAGGCCTGCTGGTGGGTGTGTTTTGCTGCTGGAGGCTGACATAGCTGTTCAAAGATCCTGTAGTTGTGAGTTTGTGCCACATTTACCCCATTTTTTTTGCTGTCTTTCCAAAATTGCCCCTCAGCGTTTGAAGAGCCTTAGCGGTTACAGATGGAGAAAATGGCCTTACACCTGAAACTGGGATGACCTGTGTGAAAGCTATTTCCCGAAGACAGCTTGCCTCAGACTTCCTGGGACAACATGTGGGCAGCCTTGCTGATTTTGAAGCTGAGCCTGCATATCAAGTGTAGCTGTATCTAACTGCAAGGGTTCTTTATTAGCCTCTTTGTATTTTTAGCATGCAGTTGTGGAAGGATTCAGAGTGGTTCACATCAATTACATTTATCACTACCAGAGACCAGAACAATAGCAGTGCGTTTAGAAACAAGCTATCAACGCACTTAATGTTTCTTTGTACTTTTAAAAAGCCACCAGCTACTGAAGTAACTCCTACCTGATCCCCCGTGACAGATCCAGCCCCTATCGACTTGAGGGCAAGGCCAACATGAGACAAAGAAAAATAGGAGGTAAGGCAAAGGAGGTCTTGTCGCCTCACCAGAGTAGAAGAACCAATTCCACCATAGTCAGGCCAGTGAACTGCACTGCAGAGATAGGCAACCTGACGACTTCCATGTCAGGGCCGGCCCTTTCATTAGGGAAAGTGAAGCAGTTGCCTGGGATGGCAAGTGCTCGGAGGCAACAGTGGTGGCCCCTGGCCACTCTGCTCTTTTAGGATGAGTGCACCACAGCTTGCTGGAGGACTCTGTCCTGTTGCAGTGTTGAAAAAAGGTTTAAGTGACAGTTCAGTTGGGGGCTATACCTTGAATGGAAGGGGATGCCATCTTGCCTTTTGCTTCAGGCAGCAAAATCTCTTGGGCCAGCCCTGTTCCATCTGTTTTTGACTACAAAACAGTATGGCAAGAGGTTCTGGGAATCCCACTCCAAAATATACAGAGGACACTGGGTTGCCTACCCCTGTTGTACTGCGAGCCTTAGCTACAGACCAGCAAACACCACCGGGCTTACTGTGGCCTCCTAGTGCTCAGGGGGTTTCTTGACTGTGGGGTGCTTCACTTGCACTTCTTCCTTTGGGCAGAGCTGTGGTGACACATGGGCTGAATCTCCACCTGGCAATTGGTCAGGTAGCCAGTTCAAGCAAGCCTCCTTTGAGCTTGGATCCATAAATAGCTGCAGTGCAAAGCTCATACACAATTTCTAGAAGTGACTGGAGCTTAGGTTTTATTGGGCCACTGAAGGAAAGGAAATGTTAAAAAGTGGAAATCAAAAATCTGTGTCAAGATCAGTCTTGGTTGATGGAGGCCATTACCCAAGGAGTCTAACAGGACCTAAGGAGTGGTTTCACAGGGGTGAGGGTTTAAGTTGGCTCAGGCTTTGCAAGTTGCCCTTCTGCTTTAGAAACTGTCATGCAGCATCCCAGATAGTGGACCTGATACCCGTGAGCAGTTCACTTGCACATCAAGGTACAATCCACAATGAGCAGTTGTCTCGTGTTAAGATGATGGTGGTTAGTGGTTGTCATTTGCTTGTGTCCAAAACAAGGATTATTATTCCAGCAAAAATGCCCTGTAAGAACAGATCATATGCTTGCATTCTTATAGCACCTTTTCAGCAGACATGGCAAAAAGTTCCTGAAGATTAGACTGAAAAGGTGGTGGCACTGCAACTTCAGAAGCATCTGGATGATTCTGATCCTTATCTGGGCCCTGTTCACTGAGGCATTTAGGGTGTGGAACTAAAACCCTGTGGATGGCCTGAACAGGAAGAGTGCAATGCTGTTAGCATTCCTGGATGTGACTATTACTGTGTTCAAAGGTGTTGATGCCACGTTGGAGCAACTCAGGAAGGGTTTCCAAGCATAACTGGGCAAAGGGGCTCCTTGCCATTGCCACTGCCACTGCCTGAATATTCAGAGACAGTGGTGGGTTAAGGAGCATTTCCAGCACACAGTCCTGATCCTTCAGCAGGAATGCAACTCCATGCAGATCAGATATTAGTTGGGAGACTCACTCGGAGGTGACAGCCAGGTCACATCACTTCCTAGAAGCTATAGAGGGAGGATTTTTCACACAGAGGGTCCGAGAGGCAACGAGGGGGGGAAACATCCTTGACTTGGTCTTGACCAATAGAGAGGAGCTGATAGATGAAGTACAGATGAAGGGAGCTCTGGAAGCGAGTAATCACACCATCCTTTGCTTTGAGATCAGGGGACTGGGGACGTGCAGCAGGTCGAGCACTAGAAGCTGGGACTTCAAGAGGGTCAACTTTGGCCAGCTGAAGGCCAGACTGGGGAAAGTTTCCTGGGATAGGTTACTGGAAGGTAAGTGAGTTGAGGAGGGGTGGATGGCACTCAAAAGGGAGGTTTTGCAGGTGCAAGCCTTGACAATACCTCTAGTTAGTAAGGTGGGGAGGCAGAGGAGAGTGCCGTCATGGATGCGAAAGGAGGTGGTTAGAGGGATTAGACGAAAGAGGAACCTCTGTAGGAAATGGGTACTGGGGCAAATAGACAAAAGGGTATACCAGGAGGAGGAGGCCCATTGCAGAAGGATTCTTCGCAAGGCTAAGGCTGATTACGAGCTGAGACTTGTCAAGAATATCAAGAGCAACGAAAAGGGCTTCTTTCAACATGTAAATAGGAAGAAGAAGGGGAGACAAGTGGTGGGACCACTAAATAAAAAGGAAGGAGATCCAGTGACTGATATGAGGGAACAGGCACAGATGTTAAATGACTATTTTGCCTCTGTGTTCTCCCCAAAGCAGGACTGGGGATATCCTCATAGGAGATTAGATGAGGCTGGGGACTTAGGGGCACAGATTAGAGTCACCCCCCTTGAAGTTGAGAGGCTCCTCAGGGCATTGGACATTGCAAAGGTGCCATGCCCTGACGGGTTATACCTGAGAGTACTTAGAGAGTTGGCAGGGGTTCTCTCACACCCGCTGGCCTCCATTTTTGAGGCCTTGTGGAGAACGGGTGAAGTTCCAGAGGACTGGAGGGTGGCATCAGCGGTCCTAATTTTCAAAAAGGTTAGTAGAAGGGACATGGGGAATTACAGACCGGTTAGCCTTACGTCCATTGAAGGAAAAACAATGGAAAGGCTCATAATAGAGATCTAGTGATGCTAGATAGGGAAGGGAGGCTGGCAGCGACACAACACGGCTTCTGCAAAAACAGGTCCTGCCAGACAAACCTTGTGGAATTGTATGACAAGGATTCGAGATGGCTAGATGGAGGGGATGCAGTGGATGTGGTATACCTGGATTTCAGCAAGGCCTTTGACAAAGTGCCCCAGGATATCCTGGTGGAGAAACTGAGGAGTTTTGGGATATACCAAAGCACTGTCCGGTGGATTAGGGCATGGTTGACTGACTGAAAGCAGAGGGTAACCATTAGCGGGGAATCATCGGGATGGCAGCCAGTGACAAGCAGGGTCCCCCAGGGCTCTGTCCTGGGGCCAATCCTGTTTAATCTTTTCATAAATGACATGGAAGAAGGGGTGAACAGTCTGCTGATCAAATTTGCAGATGATACTAAAACTGGAGCAGTCGCCACAACTGAGGAGCAGGTACTCCAGATCCAAAAGGATCTGGACAGATTATGGAAGTGGGCAGGAGACAACAGGATGGCGTTCAATGTGGATGTGGATAAGTGCAAGGTCTTGCACTTGGGGCATAGGAATAGGTGTCATAAGTACAGGTTAGGTGACAGGTGGCTGGAGAGCAGCACTTGTGAAAGGGACCTCGGGGTACTGGTTGACTGCAGGCTAAACATGAGTCAGCAGTGTGATGTGGTGGTCAAGAGGGCGAACGCCACCCTTGGTTGCATAGCCAGAAGTGTGGCTTCTAGATCGAGAGAGGTATTACTACCACTTTATACGACTCTGGTGCGCCCACAACTGGAGTATTGTGCTCAGTTTTGGGCCCCTCATTACAGAAAGGATATAGACAGGTTAGAGTCGGTGCAGCGTAGGGCCACAAGGTTGGTGGCCGGTTTGCAGGGGATGCTGTATGAGGTGAGACTGAGGGAACTGGGTCTCTTCAGCCTGGAGAAGAGGAGACTCAGAGGGAATATGTTGGCAACATACAGGTATGTGAAGGGATGTCACATGGAGGTGGGTAGAGACCTGTTCTCCCCTGCAGAGGAAGGCAGGACGCACTCCAGCGGAGCCAAGCTCAAGGAACCAAGGTTCAGTTTGGATGCCAGGATGCACTTCCTGACAGTCAGGACCCCGAGGGCATGGAATGGGCTTTCACAGGAGGTGGTTGAGGCCCCATCAGTGAGGGTGTTCAAAGATAGGCTGAACATGCACATGGTGGGCATGTTGTGAGTGGAGCCGGCTGGTGCCAGGGGTCAGACTGGATGGCCTGGGAGGTCCCTTCTGACTCGCTCTGTTTCTATGTTTCTAAGCCTCTACAAATGCTTCAGAGAAGTTTTGCAGCCTTCTGTCTAGGCTTAAATATATCTCTGACCCTTCAAGTCAGTCAAGACTTACAGTGGGAGAAGTGGTGGACAATGGGAAACAGTGAGAAGAAAGTGGATCCCATGGGGCCAATGCTCAGATTAACTGCTTCTCCCATGATCTTTTCTCACGCTGGTTCAGACTGCTTGAGTGAGATGTATTATCATAAGTGACTCATTGCGTGGCTGATTGTAAGCCCGGCTGTGGCCTTTTGTACAGAGCTGCAATTCATGCTGAGTCTCCTTCACCACAGGGGAGGAAGATCTCCTGGCAGCTGCAGTGTGTCAGATAACTGAAGAGATAGGGCCACTGACAGGCATCAGCAAACCTTGGGCCTCCAGAAGAACCAGGTGACCCAGCCTTTCCCTCAAGGAAGGAGCAGGATGGTTGGGGGCGGAGTGGGGTTATAATGCTTGTTATAATGCTGCTTGTTTTGCCTGGAGGTTTACTACCATCTGCAGCTCAGATGAATTTCACCAGGCCATCCGCTGGTGAAAGACCACAAAGGTTTACTGGCCTGTGAACAAACATGAATGGATCTTGGGATTGCAGGTCCCCTAAATAACAAAAGGCAAATTAAACAGTAACGTTTTTTTGCTTAATCTGCATAATTTGAGAATAGTAGCACTGAGTATCAAAGAGATGGCTTCTCATGGACACCTCTGAAGGGGGGAAACTGGGGGAAATGCACAAAGGGCGAATTGACAAGTATTGTAATGCTGGGGTCACTGATGTCTCACGTGATGCTGACCCCAAACCACCTTCCTTGTGCTATTTCTGCCATCATATCTGGATTTCTTCCAGTCAGTTATATCATGCCTTTTTAGGCTGCTCCCCGCCTCTTCGGCTGTTGATATGCTAATGCAAGCTAAGTTTGCGGACTGGTTCTGGGGCCAGGAGGAGAGGCTTCAGTGGCCTGGTGGAGAAGAGGGAGTGTCCTGCTGCGGCCTCAGCAGAACAGCAGCAGAGAACTGGAAGCCAACATAACACGTTTGCCCAACTCCCCTGTTGTTTGCAAAAGGAATGTTTGCAATGACTTTCCAATCCTGAAAACACTTGTCTGCTAAGAAGGAAACCACATTACTGGCAATGTCTTTACTCACAAGTAAATCACACTAATGTCAATGGAGCTGACTTGGGGGAGAGGGGCTGCATATGCTCTCCAGGAATGGCTTTGGGTGGGCAGGGTGTGCTAATCCTGCTGACTTCACCCCGGGGGTGGGGGAGGTCAGCAAAAGCAGCAGCACCCCTTCTCCATGGTTTTTGATATCCAGCACAAGAAGCTGCTCATCCATTCCCCCTTTCTTTCATAGCTGTATTCTTTTCTTACATAGCTAATCCAGCTAAAAAACCAAAAGATACACAAACAAAGGAAGCATGTAGGGCCATTTCCCAGCGCACATGTCCTCCTCAACTTTTGGCATCTCTCCCACAAGTGCTTTTGTCTGGGACACAAGATCGCTCGCTCAACCCTGCCCTGCACTCACTAGCGTTTGTCCAACTGTGGAGGGTGCCTTTTGCATAAACACCAGGACCAGGCTCCCTCATGACTGAAGGGGCTCTAGCGTAGCTCTTCCCCAGAATATTTCTCATTCAAAGCATAAGTATCAGGATGCTAGGATACCAAATATTCAAAATCTATTTGATATTGATACAACTTTGCTAAAAGAAACTGGAGGGGGCAAGGCTACCTGATGCCACATGTTTTGGCAGAAGATGGGCCTTTGCTGTTTGTGCAGAACTATCACTAAGTTCTTGCCCAGCGTTCTTCCAAGCTCCCTGAGTAGTGTCTGTATTTTGGTGTCTTGTGACACATTGCATGTGGTGGCTTGCCTCTGTCTGGCATGCTGCCTGGTCCTCCATGAGTTGTACAGCTGGTTTTGGTTTGGGTTTGGGTTTTTGCACATGAGGGTCTCTGGATCAGGGACATGAACTGGTTTTGGTGTCTTTGACAAGTTTCTGATGATTTTCCCCCTATTTTTATCCCAGTTTAAATAATAAATGACAAATAAAGTTTATCTTTCTATCACTGTTTTCAATCATTTGATATTATTGCATTGTAACATGTGATTTAAATAAAGCATGCCGAATACTGATTGTCAGGAAATGCTTTAGGAATAATGTTATTCATTTGCTTATTTCCTGCTCAGCTTGATGCTTGATTCTAAATTTCTCACAGACCTTTGAAAGCTCCCACCTTCAGCAACCATTGTTTACATATGATACATGCTTTAGAGTTTGAATTAATATCCTCTCTGAAAATACACAAAATGTTTTTCTAACATTATAATCAATAATACTGCAGAACATTGTTCCTGTGAGCAGATTTATTGTCTGCATGTGAAGAGGACACCACAAGACAGGCCAAGCATGGCTTCTGGTTCTCTTAGCCTTGCTCAAAGGAAAGTGCGCACCCTGGGCAGCCCATCAACGTGTGTTTACACAAGCAGCAGTGACTGTAAACACTTCCGGAAATGATAGCATCGCATCTGACATCTGGCCTGCCCTTCATGGGAATCGTTTTAGATGTGCTAAGTGGCCTTGTAGCTGCAAAACTCTTGCTTGAAGAGTCATGCAACATGTTCTGTAGAAGAAATCCTGATGCACTTCAAAGGAAAGCCTTGGCTTGCAACTTACTAATGGGGTGATGCCCAGGCATCCCTAAAAAAGGAAATCTCAGATCACTGTCAGGCACATTAGTGCTCTCCTCTTATTTATTCCAAACTTGCAACAGCCTTCGACATCTGAACCTACTGCCCCACACATTTCAGTGCAATCCTGGAAATAGGTGAGAGGCTGGGAAAGTGAATGACCTCATGCTACTTAGACTGACATTTCATAACAAGAGACACTTTGAAAAAGTTGGTCACTTTAAGGTGACCCAGAGGAAATATGCTCACACAAAAATGATGTTTGAGGATAGAAAAGGTGTTGCATATGTTTCGGATTGGTTTTCCATGACTCAGAAAGGCGAATTGCTAGTTACTTCTTTCTGAATTCTCGTATTGCCCATAAATCCAAAGCCATCATGCCTCCATGAATTTGTTTCTATAAAAAGTGAAGAGCAGTGTCCAGGAAGGGCCATTCTGAAATTGCTGGTTGCCTGAGGTGCAGGATGAGATGGTGCCCTCCACATGTGGAAGGCAACCAGACTGGCATCTGGTTCTTCCCTCATCACCAGTAATGGACCAAGAGCCTCCACTGCTCCTGAGGGCAGCAGGTTAGTTTAGGTCAGGCATGTCCAAAGTCCGGTCCGGGGGCCAATTGTGGCCTGTTTTCAAATTTCGAGCAGCCCGCAACCTCTTCTCCCCACCGGCTCAGCCTGTCACTCATCCCCGCCGGCCGGTGTTT
The DNA here is from genome assembly GCF_004798865.1 of Varanus komodoensis. NCBI lineage: Eukaryota > Metazoa > Chordata > Lepidosauria > Squamata > Varanidae > Varanus > Varanus komodoensis. The sequence goes on from NW_025335627.1 coordinate 12,607,319, forward strand.
TTCCCTTCACCACACAGCAGTTCCCGCAGCTGTCCCCTACTGCCTTCCACCCCTTCAAGGCTGGTGGATATATTTCACCAGAAGATGGCAGTAGACCTGAGTCAGCACTCTCGCCGCGTGACCCTTGTGACACAAGGCTTGTGTGCCCATTTCTAAAATGGCGACTGTAACTAAAAAAAGGAAAGTTGACAGCGAGGGCCGCCGCTTCCAGGACAAGTGGAAATTGGAGTATTTTTTCACTGAAATACGAAACAACTGTGTCTGCCTAATTTGCCAAGAGACTGTGGCTGTTTTCAAGGAATTCAATATCAAGAGGCACTACCAGACGAAACATGCTAACTACAACAAGCTAACTGGGAACGAACACGGTGAAAAATTGAAGGAACTGGAAGCTGCTTTAACTGCACAGCAGCGCTTTTTCACAAGAGCCCGTGAGTCAAATGAAAATGCCACAAAGGCGAGCTACGAGGTGGCAACGCTGATTGCCAAGCACTGCAAACCTTTTACTGAGGGTGAATTTATTAAAGACTGTGTGATGAAAATGGTGGAGAAAATTTGTCCTGAGAAGAAGCAAGAGTTTGCCAATGTTTGCCTGGCTCGTAACACTGTGGTACGGAGAATTGAAGATGTTTCATCTGATATTAAGAGATAGAGGCAAAAGGAGTGGAGTTTGACTTTTTTTCATTAGCCTGCGACGAAAGCACAGATGCATCTGACACCGCTCCGTTATTGATTTTTTTGAGAGGAGTGGACAGTGACATGAATGTGAGTGAAGAGCTACTTGACCTCCAGAGCCTTAAGGACCAAACAAGAGAAACAGATTTATTTGCTTCTGTTTGTTCCGCCGTAGATGACATGAAAATACCGTGGAATAAAGTCACTGGGATTATTACGGATGGTGCACCTGCCATGGCTGGCGAGCGAAGTGGATTATCAACCTAGTCTGTAACAAAGTCAGCGAAGAAGGAGGCAAAGCTATAAAACTCCACTGTATTATTCACCAACAAGTTCTCTGTGCCAAACATCTGAAATATGATCATGTTATGAAACCAGTGATGAAGGCTATTAATTATATTCTCTCCAAAGCCCTGTGCCACCGCCAGTTTCAACAGTTTCTACTCGACATCGAGGCTGAATACGGAGATGTTGTGTATCACAATGAGGTAAGATGGCTTAGTTGGGGGTCTGCATTGCAGCGCTTCTACTCTCTTAGGGAGGAAATCGGACAATTCTTGGCAAAAAAGGGACAACCGATGCCAGAGCTATCTGATCCTGTTTGGCTGGCTGATTTTGGATTTTTAGTTGACATAACACGACATCTGAACGTGCTGAACACGAGCCTTCAGGGGCAAAATGCAGTGGTAAGCCAACTGTATTCACATATCAAAGCCTTTGGGACCAAGCTGCTACTTTTCCAAAGGCACCTGTCACAAACGCAGCCCAATACCACACATTTCCCATCACTGCAGGAAATAATGGCCAGTTTTCCACAGAACAATATGAGTGCGCAAATAAGGAGGTATGAAGCAGACATCTCATCTCTGGCTGAGGAGTTTCAACAGTGCTTTCGGGATTTTGCAGCTATTGAAAAGGAGCTCATGCTTTTTTCATCTCCTTTCTCTGTGGACCCTGATGATGCTCCAGACCACCTGCAGCTGGAGCTCATTGAGCTGCAGTGTGATGCCGAGTGTCGCAGTCGGCACGAACAGCTTCCTCTTGTCAGCTTTTACCACCAGCTGGATAAAGACAGGTTCCAAGAGATTCGAACATTTGCTAAGAAAATGCTGAGCTTGTTTGGTTCAACATACTTGTGCGAGAAGACATTCTCGGTTATGAACATTAACAAGAACCGCATGAGGACGAGACTAAGTGACTTTCACCTGCGTGACATCTTGCGCATCAAAACCACTGTTTTTGAGCCAGACCTGGCCTATATAATGCAGTCAAGATCTCAGTAGCATTAACCTTCACATTAGTGCAGTTAAGTTATTTGTTTAGTCTTTCATAAAATAGTTCATTTGCATTTAATGTTAAAGGTTCAAAGAATGTCAGGCTGAATGTTCGGCCCCCACACATTTTCACTTCACCAAATCTGGCCCTCCTTGCAAAAAAGTTTGGACACCCCTGGTTTAGGTGCACGGGGCATGTCACAGCGAGCACAGAGCTCCCTCCTCCAGCATCCTGCTGTTCTGATGCACTGCTCTGCCTGGCACCTGCTTACATAGAGGTTGCTCTGCTGGCGCATAGCAGTTTGGGTGGCATGAGCAGCATAACACATGGGCACATAGGAGGTCTCCTGGAGTTGGTGGCCTGGGCCAGTCGCACAGTCTGCCATGCACTAAGAGAAGGCAGCCAGCTGAGATGGCCAGGCACACGAGCCTCCTCCTGCCAAAGCACCACTCACGAGGATGGGATGGGATGGGATTTATGTCCCAGGGCAATCACAGGACAAGGAATACTAGCACAGGAGTCTGCGAAGGACAACCATAAATCAAAGTATTAATCCCCAAGCATGGTCTCAGGTCACTGGTAATTGCCAGCAGAGACATGGGCTATAGCAAGAATGTGGCTGCAGTCAAAATCTGTAACCACATTATATGTTCTGTTGTGCAGCATTGCACATCCTTTGCCCCTTATTTAAACTTTGGGAATGATCAATTCCCACTCAGGAATTGCCATTTACAGATAAATTGGTACACATCTTGGCAGAGCCCTGGTTCCCCTCATCTTTTAGGGCATGTTCAATCCCATATTTTGGACCTTTGCTAGGAGTGGGAGCCCTGTTCATACCTCCCACACTGCTAACCAGTGTTTCCCCTTGACCAGTGGAAGCGCCATGAACTCCAAGCAGACATGAATGTTTCTCCAAGTTTCTGTAGTTTGCGCTAGTGGGGACAGGATGGGTATCTGGAATGCAATCATGTCCCTCCTATTCCGAGCAAATGCACGGTGTGCTGTAGAGCACTCCTACTCTGAGGAAGCCAATCCTTTGTGCATGCATGGCTGCACCTCAGTGAGTATGGGCTGTGGCCTTCACTTTGGCGGAATGTTGTAGGAGTCATCACACAGATAAAATACCTGTAACAGAGTGCATCGTTCCAGAACATGGAACATGGTGGATCCATGTAACCAGACAGGCGAGCTGTCTACAATCAATATCACTGTCCTGTTGGGACTGAGTCTCAGATTATTGGTTCTCGTGCCATTCATTGTCCCACCCAAGCTATGGCTCGTAATGCCTACTGCCTCACTGGTATTAGATGAAAAGGAAAGGTGGAGCTGGAACTCCACATATTGGTGGCACCTCAGTTCACATCCCTGGGTAAAATCTCCCAGTGGTTTCACATAGAGGTTGAAAAGTACGGAGGACAAAATACAGCCCACAGTACAGCTGCCATGAGGGAAAACAGTAATGCCCAGTAACTCCATCTGAAATTGGCTAAGAACCAGCGTGATACAGTTCCCGGACATCCAGATTCAGGCACCTTATCCAAAAGGCTACTATGACAGGTGGTATCAAAACCCATTGAGGGGTCCAAGTGAACCCACTGGGTTGAATTCCTTCTCTCTTTCCTGTGGGACAAGTCATCACACGGGGTCCCAAGGAAAATTCTGTTCCTAAACTAAGTTTGAGGCTAGACTGAGATAGATCTACAAAATCTATTGAATCCAGGAGAGCCTGGAGTTGATCAGCAACCATTTGCTTGGGCACCTTGCCTAGGAAGGGGGTAATAACAGCATTGTTAACATTTTCCAGGGCCAGCTTAAGTTTCTTCAGGAATGGTCCAGATCACCACCTCTTTTAAAGAGGCTGGTCGCACTCACTTTCTCAAAAAGGATACCTCCCCCCCCCCCAACACACACACTTATCAGCCTACTTATTAGCCACTCCCTCCCCCACTGAAGTGAATGAGGAAGGAAAGCTCAGAGAGCACATTGTGGTGTTTTCCAAACATGGCCTGATATACAGATGCACAGCTACAGAGTAGAACACCTTGTTTCAATGTCCCATGGCGGCCCTTAGCATATATTTAATGAGTAAAAGTCTCTTTGGTTGCAATCCTATGCATACAGTGGTACCTTGGCTCACAAACTTAATCCATTCCACGACTCTGGTCATGACCCAAATTGGTCGTGACTCAAGTCAAATTTCCCCATAAGGTTCAAGTGGAAATAAGGTTAATCTGTTCTGTAACCATTTTTAATCACAAACATTTGAAACAAAGTGACAAGGTAAAAAGAACAACAAAGATCGCGACCATCTCCCCCGAGCACGACCATGATCGCGCCCGTCTTCCCTGCACGAGCACAATTGTGATTGCAGCCATCTTTCCCCCACTCCCCAAGCATGACTGCGCAATTGCAATCGTCACCTGAGGCAATTTTTTTCTGAACTTTCTGTTCGCGACCTGATTTGGTCATGAACTGAGGCGTTCGTGAGCTGAGGTACCACTGTACTTACCTGGGAATGAGTTCCCATGGAACTTGCCTGGGCATATGCATGCGCAGGATTGCATTGTTAACAATCTCAGTTCTTCTCTCACAATGTAAGTAGGAAAATATTCCCATGGTGTCCTGCAGGGTTGCTATTTTGTCTTTATTTAAATATTATGCAAACATTCGTTATTATAAGAATTAGGTCCATGGAAGCCAGAAGACATGATCAAATCTCATCACAACATCTGTGCTGCCCCCTCTCCTCCTCCTCTTCCTTTTTCTCCCCAGATTCTTCTGCACACAAGACAACTGAACTGAAAAACAGGAAGCAACTCCTGGAAAGTAGTCCCTGAATTATTTCTGTGCGCACAGAAATCTTCAAAACTCTCCAGTAGTTGATAATTTGGAAGATACTGTCCTTGCTGGTAGTTCACTACTACAATCAATGGCCCATGTACAAAAGCATTATTTCCTTGGCGATGATCACAGCAATGATTTGATGCTCTGAAGCTCAGTAGTGCTCCACCAGGACCCACTAGTACAGATTAGCCAAAACTGTTCACCTATTTTCAGCAACTGCAAAGCCTGAACCTTCTCTTTGGCTTTTTGGGAACTCACTGGCTTAAGTCCAATTTAATGAGAGCTAGTACAGTGATACCTTGGCTCACAAACTTAATCTGTTCCAGGAATCTGGTCGTGACCCAAATTAGTCGTGAACCAAGTCAAATTTCCCCATAATGTAAATAAGGTTAATCTGTTCTCTAAATATTTTTTTTAATCACGGGGAAGACGGGAATGATCGCAGGCATGCTGAAGGGGGGGGGAGGCAGGCACGATTGTGGGCGCTCTCAGGTGGGGGAGAGGGGCACAATTATGGCCATCTCCCCCCCCCCGCGAGCATGCCCGTGACCGTGCCCATGCAGGGAAGACGGGCGCAATTGCGATCATCACCCAATGTGCAGTTCACCACCTGAGGAAAAAAATTTCCTAAATTTCTGTTTGCGACCCAATTTGGTCACGAACTGAGGCATTCGTGAGCTGAGGTACCACTGTACTTCAGCTAGCACAAGGGACTTCCCTTTGTTCTCCTCCTGGTTGCAGCCCAACTTGCACTGTTCACAAATTTGTCCCAGAGTTTTCCAACCCTTTCATGCAGAGTTATGAGGGGGGAAGCGGGGGGGGGGGGAGACACAGCTTCATGAGCAGCTCCATGTTGAGGGTTGGATACAATCTGCTTTCAACAGTTGTAGCTGTGCTTGGTTGAGAAAGACTTTGTGACACAGCACATGGAGCACTTTTCTATGGGCAACTGTTAATTGGCTATTTGTATGCTCTGTCTACCTTTGTCACAGAACTGAGATTTGAGCACTACACAAGAAGCATTTCCTTTCCCACTTTTCTGCTATGTAATCTCTAGGTGGGACTATGGTATGGTGCAAGGTCATGACCTTGTCTAAAGAATCTATAAACAACTCTGAGTGATGACTGCATGATAAATACCTCATGCAGCGAAGCCCCTGTGATAGCTACAAGTTCCCAGCATGCTCTGTGATTTGGAATCCCGCATCAACACAAGCATGCCAGTGACTCCACAGCAGCATTTTATTGACTGCATTAATTTACTTACAGATGTCATTGCCAGCTGTGGAGACCTTGGAGGGGATGGGAACATGTAGGAACTCAGCACCGAGTATCATCCTGCAGTAAGACAACCAATACAAGTAGAAATCAGAGAAAATAGTTCTGATCCGACAGGCTCTTCTTATGTTCTTCACACATACTCAGCGGTACAAAACTGGGACTGCAATACATCTGCATGCTTCACATGTTTCTGTCTGGGGAGCATTTAATCCCATGTACAAAAAGCTAACATATGAGGGGGCTGGCAATGCCATCCACACTTGTACAACAGAGGCCCAAGTGTAGCCATAAGAAAGGAGATGGTGTGCTGCAGAAATGCTTCTACTGAAGAAATAGCTGGGGGTGAGTTAGACCAGAGAAATATGGCAGTAACTGTCAATCTGACTGGAGAGAGAATCACTCCTGAGATGATCATGATAATTAAAAATCTATCCACTGAATCATCCTATGTATAAGTGGAAGTGCCTCCCAAATTAATCTCCACATGTTCACACCCATATAAGAAATTTACATTTTGCCATCTCTATAACTGCCACATACCATAATTGGAACATACTCATGGCTTAAGTTTAGCAACAGTTTGCAGAACCCTAATAATTACTTTATGAATTCAAGTTGCATTTTCATACAGTCTGTGTGTAAGAAAACTGTGAAAGTAAAGTTTGCTTTTCATTCTAATTCTTTTGTATTGTTTTAGTGTAGACTTTGCTTACACAAAGTTTGATTTATAAATGTCTCAGTCTTATGGAAAACGGCAGACTGAGGAATGACTGGCACTCCTCCAAGGTTAGAAAACAATTGTGTTCATTGAGTCAGTTGGGTCTAGTTTCATCCACTGGGGTTTCTAACTGTTTATTAAATATGGCTGGTTTTTAGAAGTCAAAGTGTGTTCATACTATGTTTGGATAAGAAGGATGGGAATGATATTAATATTGTGATTGTAGCACTAGTGGATTTACCAATTTGGAATGATACGTTTCCTCATTATTATTTGAAGGAAATGCTAACCATGTCTTCAGCAAACCACTAAGATGTCTCCAAGGACATACCTCTAACAAGGTTTTTCAATAAGTCCTATACATCAATGAAGAGTGCTCCCAAGGAGACCTTCCTAGACCTGTGCTATGAGTCCTGTGGGAATCATCTGGAATGCCCTTAGCATTTATTTTTAATTTGCGTAGCCTAAATCTTCAATCTGTGAAGCTTCATGACCCAGCAATTACCATTTGCAGATATGCATCAGATAGTAATTTCTAGTGTAAAACACCAGATACTCACAAATGTTTTCAGGCATGAAAATATAGGTGGGTCTGCAGCAGTGATTCCCAAAGTGGGCAGTACCACCCTCCTGTGCAGGTGGAAAGATGCAGGGGGCAAGTGAGGGAAAGGGGGGGTGCCAAGGGGCATTAGGAGATTACAGGTAGTCCCTGGATTACAAACAACCTGTACTTACAAACAGATGGACTGCCATGGACTGCCAGAAACACATGGACTGCCATGAATATCTCTCATGAAAAGCTATGAATATCTCTAGGGAACTACGTGATGTGTTTGGCAACAGCTGCATAGTTCCTAGAGATATTCATGGCTGTTTGCTAGGGATTTTCAAGGCTAGCTCTAAAGAACTACATGACTTGCCTCTAGGGAACTATGTGACATGTGTAGAGATGTGTCAACAGGGGCAGCCAAGTTCCCAAGAGATAAAGTATTCATGACTTTCTGTTCCACAGTGGCAGCTTGAGCACACCCAGGCCAGTGTGTTTCAGGGCACATGTAGGATGTGTAGTTTTTCAGTGTTGGTGTTTTTCAGCGTTTGCTCTTGCAACCAGGAGCTCAACTGTTACATTATTCTCATTTATGGGGAGAAAAAGAAAATGGCTGCACAAACAACCCTTGAGGCCGACTTCAAGAAAGTGATTCTAGTTGGTAACACCCCTACCCCTGTGTGCTCTCCAGCAGTGCAATCAAACCCTGACACTCCAGCACCAGGTCCATTTCTGACTTCATTAGTTAATGTTAACTCAAGAATGTTCTAAACTGCTTAAAGAACTGTTTCTTTTATTTGCTTTTCATAATACTGTATACCTACCTACATAAATACCTACATATTACCTCTCTCTCTTCAGTACCTGTAGTTACTTTATTATTACTGTACTGTTATCATTATTACAATGCTGCATTGTGTTTAAGATGTTTTTGTGACTATGGAAGTGTTTCTTAAGTGCTTTATATGTCCAGAAAGGTAAAAAAATGCATATACCAAGGCAAATGTTTGGCTTACTCATGTGATCCTATCTACATACAAATTTGACATAAGGGCCTGTAACCTGGGGACTACCTGTATAGATTACTACTACAAAAGAAACAAAGAGAACAAAAAGGCAAAGTTGGTAAAATAGGACAACCAAGGAGTCCGCCTCACACCGCACCACAGCCCTGCAAGCCACCATCTACTGCAGTGCATGGGGAGAGGGAGACTGGGCAAGCGAGGGGTATTGATTAATGCACCTAAGGCATGGCAACCTTGGCGCCTCTAATACAAAGAGGTGTGGGGGCACTAGGGTTGTCACCCAAGAGGAAACAGGGGGTAGCCCAAAACGGTTTGGGCACCACTGGTCTGCCAGATTGTCAGAAGTAGAGCATTACTGGAGACAAAGAACCTCTTCAGAACATGAAAGCTCTGCCATGAAATGTCTGATGCAAGAACAAAGGAGACACACCCCTTCAATGATACAGCATACCTTTCCCTTCCAAATATGTTGCCATGCCTAGCCATTGCACAGGTGAGATAAAGTAACTTGTCCAGGATTTTTTTTAACAGCTGCCAAGCATGCTTGAACTCTGTTCTCCTTTTCTTTGGAACACACCTCTGTAGATGTTGGCCAACACAATCCATTCTTACATTTGCCCAGGAGAAAAAAATCCACACACCTGGGGGTAGCGGAACTGAATCTATATCAAAGCTTGAGGACTCTTTTCTCTTGAAGCACTGCACTTAGACTTGGTCATTTTTCCTGATCTCCACTCATGGCTAATTATCATTGGCTTGCAAAGTGTGCCTAGGTTGTACCACTTCATACTACAGGAATCACAGAATTAAATACCCCTCCTGTACTTAAGAGGGAAAATCCTATAGCGAAACCAAGTATCAAAGAGAAGGGTTCTGTGTTAGTTCATTTATTGATTTGGGGCAACCCAGACAAGTTCATTAACGACTCAGTGACAGAACCAGACCATGTGCACGTATGTATATAATCCCTATAGTTAACAAGTTTCTTTGCTATTATCTATTAATGCTTCTAAGAAAAGTGGAGCTTTGGCTATTGGGTGGTACAGAACAACAACAACAACAATAATACCACCAAATATTATGATCTATTACTGTATATTCCATTTCTTCCATGTTTGAAGGTGGTGGTTCAGCTGGAGTTAATGGCTGGGTGTGTGCCCCCCTTTCGGATAGGCACTTCAGTAGTGAGGTATACACCTAGCATTTATTTTCCCTCACCATCACCCCTGCCATTCCCCACATAACTGCTTCTACATTTCCGGTAAGTAAGAACAGCAGTTGCAACAAAACTCTTCCCAAAGCCTGATTTAGAAAGCAGAGAAACTCTGTGCATGTACAGTTTTGCATTTCAGAATCCCTTACATTGTAGCACCATTATGACTTCAGGAATGTAATGGAAGTTTCTTCTGCAGCCTTCAGCACATACTACTCTGAATGGTAATTTGGGGCTGGGCTGTGGGTTCCAGGATCTTGAGTGCACATGTATACTATTTAATTTTTCTGCTTTTTTTTCTTCATGCCTCTTGATGCGGGTGAAAGGAGAGCACAAAAGTTGACTTGAAAGTCAACATTAAGAAAACTAAGATCATGGCAACCAGTCCTATCACTTCCTGGCAAATAGATGGGGAAGAAATGGAGGTAATGACAGATTTTATTTTCTTGGGTTCCAAGATCACTGCAGACAGTGACTGCAGTCAAGAAATTAATTGCTCCTTGGGAGGAAAGCTATGGCAAATCTAGACAGCATACTAAAAAGCAAAGACACCACACTGCTGACAAAAGTTCATATAGTCAAAGCTATGGTTTTCCCAGTTGCAATGTGTGGCTGTGAAAGTTGGACCATAAGGAAGGCTAAGCGCCAAAGAATCAACACCTTTGAACTGTGGTGCTAGAGAAGACCCTTGAGAGTCCCTTGGACTGCAAGGAGATCAAACCAGTCAATCCTAAAGGAAATCAACCCTGACGATTTAGAGACTAAACAAAAAAAATGTAATTCACAATTCAGACTCTCAGATTTGGGCAAGAACACAATCACTGAAGAGGATAAGAAAAGCAGCAATAACCTGATTTCTTCCCAATGCTGAAGTTTGATGACATGATGAAAATTTTCAGTTAGTAAAACTTTGGATTTATGGGTGTTTACACAGCAGTTTAGAGTTGTAATTTACACACAACATGCACAGCTACAACACACCTGTGCATTCTCCTTGTGTGTCCTCCTTGTTGCTTAGTAACACATTCCATGCTATTTGAAAGCTTACACAGAATAGTAGACAAAACTCCAAATACAGAAAAACAGTACACAGGTCTTCAGAATCAAATGGTTTATAGTATCACTGCCCCTATCATAATGTTGGCATGGCCTTCCTTCTGGAAACATTGGTGAGACTCATTAGAACGGTCTTTCTCAACCGGATACCCTCCAGAGGTTCTAGACCGCCACCCCAGCATTGGCCAAATTGCAACATAGCTTCTTGATAACAATGATGCCGTCATAGCCTTGTTTGCACGCCATCTCCATATGCAAATAAAATATATGGAGGGCAAGCAGGACTTTGCATGTGGTCCAGCCCTGAGCATCATACCAACCCCATTATGGTCTGCCCATTTGATGCAATGTGTACAGGAGCCTCTTAGTGTATACAGTTATAGGCACCGAGGGCTCCTTTGTCAGATGTAGTGCAAAACATCCAGGGTTCAGGAGCAGGGCCAACAGGGCACACCAAAGTGGGGGTGGGGCCAAAAGGCCCAGTACTGCTCCCTCTTCCTCTATATCGGGGTCCTCAAACTTTTTAAACAGGGGGGCAGTTCACTGTCCCTTAGACTGTTGCAGGGCCGGACTATAGTTTGAAAAAAATATGAACGAATTCCTATGTACACTGCACATTAAAAATAACTAAAAATAAAATAAATTTAAACATTAATTAAATTTCTAAAAATTAACAAAACAAAAAATGTCTGCTCCGCTTGCTTGGGCTGCAGCAGAAGCCCAAGATGAGGTGGGGAAGAGCATGTCCATAGTCAAGGGACAGAGCTACAACACAACCAAGGCACTAAATATAGTATTTTGCATAATGCAGCTGATGACTGCAACTGGCATTTACAAAGAATGAAGCAAAAATACTAAGGATAAATACTGTTAATGCCACTCTTAGTATTTGAAGCAAGTCAGCCCAGAACAATTCCCACAGTACACAATGGCTGTATTTGGATGCAGGGCTAATGACTACCATATTTTAGTGCAAAACTGGTACTGTCCAGATGAGTTGAACTACAGCTTCCATTGGCCATGCTGGTTGGGCATGATGGAAATTATAGTCCCCGCCGTCACCCCACTTTCATGGGAGCAGGAAGCCAGAGAGGCAAGCATGGGATGGCTCCCCCGGCCGGGAGAGGGGTGCGAGGAGGGAGGGAAGGGCTGCTTTCTGAGGTGAGGGACGGGGTCGCAGCTGGCTGAGCGGGGCACCTCCTGCCTCACCCTGCCACGGGGGGAAGAAGCATGGTGGCCACTTGATGGCGGTGGCTTGCTCAGAGAAGGCCGCGGCAGAGGTATGGGAGCCATGACCCTGCTCCGCCTCAGCCTGTCCCCTCTGGGCTCGGTGAGGCGGCTGCGGCCCAAGCACCTGGCTCACATAATTAAAAATAGATTTAAAAAGTTATATTTTTCTTACTTTCAATCTTTTTTTAGTGTCTTCATCTCGCTCTCTCTTCCACCCTCCTCTCTTCTGTTTCCCACTCTGTATTCCCGTTCTGTATTCAGAGCCAACCGAGGGGGGGGGGAGGCAAAGAGTCAGCACACACACAGTTGAAGGGAGCTGTTACAATTTGGCATGTGCACCGGCTCTCTGCTCAGTTTCAGAGAATTCCTGCGCCAGCTCAGAGCTTTCGGACTCAGAGATTTTTTTTCTCTGAACAAGTCCAAAAGCTCTGAGGCGGGCTGGGTAAATGACCATGGTGGGCCGTATCCAGCCTGTAGGCTGTAGTTTGAGGATCCATGCTCTATATGCTTACTCTGTTCTTGGAATAGTGTATTTTGTGAATAGAGCTGATTCATTCTGCTCTGGAGAGCTCAAATGAGATCTTGAAATACCTTGGAGCAAAAAGGCTCTCAGAGATTTGTCTCACATCATACCAAAAGTTGCTGTTCATTATGGTTTTTTCTGAGTGCATTGACATGTAACATTACTATTTGATAACTGCATTTGTCTTAAGTTTATTCTTTGATTGTTGTATTTGCATTGCCATCTATTTGCATTGAGACTACAGAATGGTTTCAAGTCAGTCCATTCCCTGCGTTCAATTAGTGAATAGAAGAAGCTATGGAACACCTACTAAGCGCTTTTTCATTTCTTCATAAGGTATTTATTGTTCTGTGCATAATACAACCTCAGGTAACATCCACTTCCCACACTGCACACTAGCAAATACATGTTATGATCAGTATGATTGTCAGCAGCACCAAAGAGTTGGAAGCGGCCAGTGTTGGAAGAGGCTCTGGTACCACGCGCAGGGAGTGGGAAGCTACAGCCAGTCCTGCTTCCCCTGACATTTGAAATATAAGGCTGGAAATGCATGCATACTATCTGTACACATCACAGTTTTGCAGGACTGAGTACAGTTTTCTGAGTGCCTGTAAACATGTAAAAATGTAGAGTGAAGTGCCCTTATGCAAGGGCACTTACATTTTTAAGGGCCTTCCAGGCTTGTTTCTGATTGCTGTTTTTGTACATTTTTAAAGATAAGACTGCAATGGAAAGAGGGGCATAGGAAACTGCCTTATTCTAGATCAGACCACAAGTTCTTCTAGCCCTGGATTGTCCATCAACACTGAGTGGCAGTAGATCTGCAGGAAGTTCTGCCTGGAAACACCATTAAGTCATCTGCAGACAAACATATAAAACAGATACTCTACTGCTCACCTTTGGCCCTTCCCTGAAATAAGTATGCAATTTCCACAGTTGACATAGCATGCATGATTTTGCTTCAGGGATTCTGTGGTGAAATTTCAATTATATCCAGAGAAGAAAATCTAAAATGTAATGTTGGCATTCACTACAGAGAAGATGCTGAGACTGATAGATATCTAAATGCTGTTACGCATCCTATAAATAGCAGGACATGCTTTAAAGGAGCACTAAGTGATAAGAATGCTGCCTGAACCTGCAGGACTCTTATTTTGGCTGAATTATAAGCAAAGCAATACCAACAAAGCAGGAGAGGGGAAAGGGCATTATTAGGCATGATGAAAACTGAAATATCCAATCCTGAAATGTTAAGATAGAGAAATTGTTTGACAGACAAACAGAATAATCCTTTGTGTGTAGTGTTATATATAATCTCAAAATTAATTCAACTTTGTCAGCTTTGAATGAATTTAATTAGTACCTGTGTATCAAAAACACAGATACTTTAATGGCACAATCAGCAAATGAGCTGTTGACCTTATGACAGAGTGAAACCAAACCTCCTGCCAGGGTGACAGAATTAAACAAATATGGCACTGGTTTGGTTTGTGGTGCTAAGAAGACTCTTCCTCAATGTAAGTCTTCTGACCGAGCTCATCCCAGGCGCACTGCATGATGCCCAGATGAAAGACTGTGGATGGATTCCAGGTGAACTGAAAACTAGCCTGTTTCTGAGGTACAAGGATCTTCTGCCCTTACACCAGGTATGTAGAACTGGAATGGAATGGAATGGCTATTCCATTCTTGCTGCTAAACAAGAAAATTAGAGACTCACTAACCAAATAGCCAGAACCTAGAATTTCTTTTTTGTTTATTTTTTTCTTTTTCTAGTTCTCAAAAAAAAGAAAAGAAAAGACAAAAGGACAAGCTCTTTTGGCATTATACAATCTTGAATAGATAATGCTTTTCCCATCACTTTATCATTGGCCCAGAAAAAGCCTCAGCTTACCCTAAAATAAACAATAGCATGACTTGAATCTGGAATGCTCCCTGGGCAGCTTCCCAGCATAACAATCCACCAAGAAGTGGCCATTTTCACTTCCAACATAGCTCTTGACATGACAGTGCCCTGTGGAACAGCAGAGTTCAAATGCTTTCCTGACTGCACTTTCCACTGTACAGTGGAGCACTAGCAGAAAAGTAAAACCACTACATACCACATTCAACACCAGTTAAAGCCCTGGCTCACTGATGTAGAAACGGTCCCAGCTCAGTAAAGGCCAGTTTGCTGCGGACCTCAGCAGACCTGGAGCCTGCACTGCATGCAATCCATCGCAATTTCTTCCACTTGTGCCTTTCCTCCTCAATCTATCCAGTACATGGAAGAGGAACTGAAAGGGAAAGGAAAAGCCTTCAAGTGAATGACTGGCTAGGATGGTGGTGCCGTAAAGAGAGATTCGGATTCTGGGACCACAAGCTAAGCTTCCTGGAAGATGGACTATTGGCAAATGATGGGCTGCACCTCACGAAGAGCGGGAAGCAGATGTTTGGCCACCACATGAAAAACTCCATCAGGAGACCTTTAAAGCAAAACTTATAGAGGAGGGAGCTGTGCAGCATGGCATACCATCACCTGGCAAAGACTTACATATTTCAGCAGAGGAGAATCCTCAAGCAGGACCCAACAGCTGCCTCCCAAAACATATAGGAAGAAAACCAGGGCACAGTGAGAATGAACTTCAGTGTTTCTACACCAATGCCCAGAAGATGGGAAGCAAACAACATGAACTTGAGCTCATAGTCCATGAGGGCAATTACGAGCTTATAGGAATAACTGAACCTTGGTGGGATGACTCACATGACAGGAACTCTGCTATTGATGGCTACAACCTGTTCAAGAAAAAAAGAAAGGACAAAAAGGGAGGTGGAGTTGCACTGTATGTGAGAGATACATACTGTATATCTGCACAGAGAAACAAGAAGAGGAACTTAGTAGCCCCACTGAAAGCATATGGCTAAATTTAAAGGGAGCAAAAAATAAGAACAACATACGTAGTTACTGGCATATATTACCATCTACCCAGTCAGAAAGAGGACAAGGATGCAACCTCCAAAAAGCAACTAGCCCTCATTTCCAAGAAGAACGATGTAGTCATCATGGGGACTTCAATTTTCCTGTACATGCTGGGAGACCATTTCTGCCAAGTATGGCCCCTCCAAGAGGTTCCTGACATGTGTTGCAGAAAGTAGAGGAAGGAACGAGAGGATCAGCTAGCTATCCTCGATTTAATACTATCTAACAGGGATGCCTGGTGGACAAAATAGTAGCCACGGGAACTCTGGGGGAAAGTGACCATGCTATACTTGAATTCTCAGTTATAAAGGAGACAAAGGGTAACTGAAGCCAAACACTCACCCTGGATTCCTGGACTCCAAGAAAGCCAGCTTTAATGAACGATAAGAGAAGTGCCAGGGCAACACAGCCTTAAGGGGAAAGACGTCCAAGAGGGGTGGGAAAACTTGAAAAAGAAGATTCTCCAAGCACAACTACGAACAATTCCATCAATAAAAAGTGTGGAAGACAGCAGAGGAAGCCCACGTGACTCCACAAAAAGTGAAGGGACAGCCTGAAAGGAAAAAAAGAACATGTACAGGAAGTGGAAGCAGGGCCGGGCCATGAAGGAAGAATATAAACAAATAGCAAGGGATTTCAGGAATAGCATCAGAAAGGCTAAAGCAGGAAATATGCTGAGAATAGCAAGGGATGCTAAGAACAAGCCAGCTTATTTATGTGAGACATCCCGAGGCTATCAGCAATGGGACGGCATACAAAAACTCTAAATAAATAAATAATAAATAAATAAACAACAAGCCAGCCTTCTTCAGATTCATCCAGAAGAAAAGACACGAGAAAGAGAAGGGCGTCCAGCTCCTTAAACTGGGTGGCAGAGTGATAACAGATGACAAGGAAAAGGCAGAGGTGCTCAGTTCCTACTCTCCCACTGCTGCCACCACCTCACCATGCCCATGAAAGTTCAAGAAAAGATAATCAGATTTGCAGATGGTACAAAGCTGGGTGGAACAGCAAACTCTCTAGAATAGTGGTTTTCAACCTTTTTACAGTTGGGGACCATCAAAAATAGGCTAATTATCTTGTGGACTGCTGAGGTAGAAATAAAAAGTCTTATATGCATAATATAGTATTTTGTGTATTAGTTTTTAAATATAAAATACCAAATATAATTTAAATATAATACCAAAACCTGAACATTTTCTAAAATTAGCAGAAACTGAGCAGTTAGAAATGCTAATACTGAAATTAAATGCAATCGAATACAATTGAAATTTTTAAAGAGCAGTATGTAATTCAG
Organism: Varanus komodoensis; assembly: GCF_004798865.1. NCBI lineage: Eukaryota > Metazoa > Chordata > Lepidosauria > Squamata > Varanidae > Varanus > Varanus komodoensis. Next base: position 12,623,962 of record NW_025335627.1, read on the forward strand.
ATAAGGCTACTGCGAAATCTGCTGTTGCTTCTTTTCAAGAATACTTGATTAAAAATTTACAATAGCAAAATACAAAATCAATATAAGTTCAATACTATACTAATAGCAAATACAATATCAACAGCAGAGCAATAAAAAATCAAGCCAAGTTACTTAGTATAATAATATTCATAATATTAAATAATGAAATAGAACGAACCCCACCCACTCAAACCCCATACACACCAGCACAGACTGGCTGAGAAAACACTCTCCGCACAACCCCACCTTTGCATTTCCCTTCCGGGTAGAAAACACAGCAGAGAAAGGAAAAGGCCCAGTCTTTGGGTCTCTGCCCAGAGGGCGAACCAGGCACCTGGCTGGGCTCCTGTTGAGCTGCCTCTCCCTCCCCAGCCTCCTCAGCCAAGGAAGAGGTGAGGAATACGCAACGAGAGCACAGCGAGCCCCTTGCTGGTCCTGGTGAGCAAGATGCAGCTCTTTCGCGGACCACCAGGAAATGCCAGTGTTGAAAAACACTGCTCTAGAAGACAGAATGATCCAGGGTGATCTTGATAAACTTGAACACTGGGCTGAAAGCAACAGAATGAGATTCAATAAGGACAAGTGCCAAGTCCTCCACCTAGGAAAAAGAAACCAAAGGCTTTGATACAAGATGGGGGATACATGCCTCAACAGAACTAAACAAGGAAAAGATCTTGGAATAATTGTGGACAATAGGCTAAACATGAGCCAACAATGCTATTTTGGGATGCATTAACAGAATTATTACTTCCAAATCACGAGAAGTAGTAGTTCCTCTATACTCCTCACCAGGGCTTTTTTTTGTCATAGAACGGAACGCTCCGGAACGGCATTCTGGCACCTTTTTTTCAATGGATTTTATGAAGTGATTTTGAACCAAGTAGCAGATCAGCTGCAAACATCATTATCATAGTGCCTGCAGGCTGCTATTGTGTCTGCTATCTGGTATCTGCTAGTGAGAGATAGCTGCTTAGGACTCTGCTATGCTGCTCGGCTTGGGATTGGTGTGTGTGCTTACTGCCTGCGGGAGGTGAGTTCTGGCACTTTTTTTTTTTTTTTACAAAAAAAGCACTGCTCCTCACTAATCAGATATCACCTGGAATATTGTGTCCAGTTCTGGGCACCAAGATTTTAGGAAGATGCAGGTAAATTAGAAAGGGTCCAGCGGAGGGCAACTAAAATGATCCAGGGTTTGGAAACACTGCCCTATGAGGAAAGACTGAGAGAAGTGGGCATGTTCAGCCTTGAGAAGAGAAGACTGAGGGGGGTGGGGGCATGCTATCCCTTTATAAGTACCTCAAAGGCTGCCACAGAAAGGTCAAGATCCCTTCTTGGTGATGCCAGAGTCTAGGACACAGAATAATCAGTTCAAGTTGCGAGAACCCAAATTCAGACTGGACATCAGGAAAAGCTTCCTCACTGGCAGAGGAACCTGGAACCAGCTACATTAGAGACATTCAAAAAGAAACTGGACAGCCATCTGAGTGGGATGGTGTAACGTGGTGTCCTGCAACAGCAGGGGCTTGGACCCGATGATCTTCATGGCCCCTCCCAACTCTACTATTCTATGATTCGATGACTTATTTGCTATGGTATCTTTACGAGGGAAACAGGAATCATATGTAACAGTTTACAGAGAGATTAGCAGATCTGCATGTGAGTTAAGTGACTGTCCCTGAGGTTCACTTTTAGTAATGAAACACTGCGTGGCCATTTCTCAAAGCTTTGACTGAGTGCATTTACCCATTAAAAAAAAAAAAAAAAACCTTTGGATTTTATTCATGACTTTATTCCCATGATAATTTCATCATTGGTTACTTCACTTTTGTGGTATCTGCATATGCTATCGAATAAGAATTTAATTCTGTTTTCCTCTGGTTTGTCTCAGATATGTAGCTTATGCTGGACATCCCATGTTCCCTATCACATTTAACTTGCATGGGTCTGTTACATGCATCTGAGCAGCTCACACTTTTTTGCTCCCATGTAAGAGCAAGAGATACCTCCCACTCCACCAGCAAGTTTTTGCAAGAAATACCTCCCCCTCCACCAACTGTGCCCCACCCACAGAGGTGTGCTTTTCACTTTTCTTCAATCCATGCTTTGGTGGATGAATGAATCTTGAAAAGCAATTGACTGGAGGAGGAGTGATTTTCAATTTTGCCAACCTTTGTGTGGGGATCCCAGTCCAGGTCAGAGGGTTGCCAGCAACATGCTGGGCCTGTTTGGATACTCATGGAGGTGGGCATATATCTCATAGCTTGCTTGTGTGCCAGTCACATGCTAGTTGCAGAATTAACCTCAGCAGCACAGTTTGCCATATGTGACCCTGGCTAGTGTGGCTTGTTTCCATGGCTCATATGAGCCAGCTCAGAACCTTACAATGGCCCATTGGTTCTGTGTGGTTTATGAACCACAGCAACTAGCCATGATGAGTAGAGTTTTACATGACAATCTTCACTGGCAAGGGGAATAATGTGCTGGACACAAGGGGTTCGGACCTGGCATGCTCGGCCCAATTAATCATGACAGTGTGAGAGGCAGCAAAACTGCATTTTATTATCGAGAATAAAGTTTGATCACAGAGAAGTAGCAATGAACCCTGGCTGCATGGCAGAGCCCCTTTATTGTACCCCTGATGTCCAGGTAGCGATGACAGCTGCTTATTGGGATGAAATTCCCACCACAAGCACTGATTGGCATATTTGCATTTAAGTGGTTTCCTCACTCAGCTGGGAGGCTGGGCTGCCTGAGGTTTGGGCTGGGAGCTCTGGGGAGAGAGTCCCCTTAATCCCTGACTGCATGGATGCTCCAGTTACACTGGGAACACTTGAAAATGTGACCAGCTGGCTTGGGCTTAATGCCAGCCAGCCAGGTATGTCCTACAGATGTAAATGCTACCAGACAGTATATGATTGGCATGAACACAGGGAGCAATCAGCCTCTGTGATTGTGAGAATCTGGACGCTATGTACATGCAATCCCTGGGTTACAAATGAGTTCTGTTCCTGAAAAAGGGGAGATTTGTCTTTCAGTCAAATTTATATGTCAGTCCACATTCACAGGGGTTGGTTGCAAGACCCCAGTGAAAGTGGAAAAACCATGGACATCTCTAGTCTCCCCATACCAGCCAAGTTCACCAGCACTTCCTCTTTGCAACATGGGAATGCTGGAGAAATTTCCCTCTCCAGATGGGCGGAGCAGGAAGGCCTCCCTCTCTCCCTGCTCATTTCCCCTCTTTTTATGGTAATGATGGTTTTCTGCACTATTTTTTCTCTCAATAGGCTGTAGAGCAATTCGTTCATAAGTACAGGTTGTTCATAACTTGGTTGTTCGTAACTCGGAGAGTGTCTGTAATGACCCAGTTCACACAAGCTAAACAAGACATGGTGGCTTGTTGTGAGCTGTGACACATTTGTGTTGCAATTTCCATAATTACTGTTCAGCCACGGCTTATTGCATCATCCAAGCCTAGGCTGCATGTCTTCTTGAAAGGTTATACAATGCTCCAGTATTCCATGGGCCATTGTAGAGTTATTTGAGGATTATTTAACTCTCCAACAACCATGCTGCCCAGTTTCAGACAGCGTTATAAGCCATATGGGCACATGCCACAGCTCACAACAAGTTATCCAGGCCTGTTGAAGTCATGGTGGCTTGTTTTGATCATGCAAACCAACCCAGAATTTACCTGTTTGGACTTCCAGAAGTTCAGTGCTGCCCTATGTTATCTATACTTTCCTAATGTGTAAAAGCTGGGCAGTCCCAGCACTGACAACACTGGATAGACAAACAACATGGCATAGATCATGACATGGATCATGGCAGGGAAGGAATAAAGATGCTAAGAGAAAAGTTCAAGCCAGAGGATGCAAAGCATTTCTGTAGCTATGGAACATCTGTTCTTACTGCTATGGCAATTAATGTAAATACTTGAATCAGTCTGGAATTATTGCAGATGTTCCTGTGTTCATTTAATGTAGATATGGAATTATGGGATACTGTGGTAGAGTTGGTTTTTCTCAGTTAAGCCCCATAGAAGTAAACAGCCAATGCAAATGTAGTCTTTTGTTTCACTCAGTGCTAAATTCAGCTGTTTGCATTTACAATATCTTTACAACAACACCATCAGCGCCACTGGGCCAAAACATGGGCTGCCCCTGTTGACTCAAACTGATTCTTCCAGATGGAAAACATGCAAGCATACATTGATATGCAGATAATGGGGGCAGCAGTTGCCTTTACAAGCTAACTTATATTTGTGAAAGATCCACTTTGGAATCAGAAATGCTTTCCCCTGTTGTTGAAAAGGCATCTGCGTTCCCTAGTTGTACAATTCAACCAAAGAAGATAGCAAGGAGCATTGGCTTCCTTCTCTTCATTTTTATAAGCACATGCTTTAGAACTGTGTATTCCTGATAAAGATCATGGTGTACATTTCATATAAACTGCAATCCCACAAAGTCCAAAAGCATCTCTAGTTAACACTTGAGTTAGTAAGAAATAATGTGTGAAATCTGTGTCTGTCCATGTCAACATGGGATGAGGGAACAGCCCAAAAGGGAGGAAGGGGATGCTGCAGCAAGACTGGCTATTAAAGCATCTTCTAGCATTTAAGTGCTAGCAGCTGTTTGCATCCAGCCAGAGCTTTGTAAACAGGATGTGCTTTGTTCCAAATCCAGAGAGCAAAACCGCAGAAACTGACCTGACCTGGGACAGATACTCTTAAGAGTATAGATCAGGGGTCTCAAACTCGCGGCCCGCGGGCCAATTGCCGGGATGGGTGGGGCACGGGGGAGGGGCCCTGTGGCCTTCAAAGTGCCGGCGGCGCCCAGGCCGGCCTCCGGGAGCGACGTGGGATGAGCGGCCCACCACCACCGCGGTGGTGGAATACTTGAGGTGGCCCAGCCTCACCCAGACTGCCCCCAGGTAAGTTGAGTTTGAGAAAAATAGTTTAGAAAAATAGATAGATCAGTAGAGACTGAGATCCTAGGTCATCCTATTTATGTTAGTGGATGCTGATGTAACTATAAGCCACCAGTCCTGAAGGAGGATTAGGAATCTTCTCACTAGTTCTCAGTACTAAATCAGCATAAAATGATGAAGAGCAAGCAGTCCATGAACATTCACACCAGTTTGGGCAAACCAAAGTAGATACTACAAAGCAACTTTGTTTGAATTCAAAGTAGCCTCAGTTGCCTGCCCATCTCCCATAAGGAATGAGTGGAAAACGTAAGCCTTGTCTTTATGATTCCTGTGGTTCTTTTCTTCCTCCCAACAATATGCAGAGGAGAGCTTTATATGCCCATGAGTGTACAATGTGATTCCCTACTCTCCATGATTCATTGTATCACAGGGCTAATGTTTGTTCATTTCCTAAGAACAGCATGAACTTACAAGGGAAAATATCAAGAATAACAAACTACAAATATTTGTGTGAATGGAGGATGCCACTCTGTGTTAGTAATGTAAATTATTTAATAAAACTTGTTCATATCTGTGGACAACTGGACAGACAGATGCAGCTATTTGGGACACCTCCCTCCATTTCAAACTCTGGTAAAGGTTTCGTTTGTTTGCCTGTTTTTGGAGGATGAACTTATATAAGCAACATGTCAGTGGTTAAAGTGGGAGGGGGATTCAGAGGGGCATAAATGAGGCTTCCCTACTCTCTCCCAATACCCACTTCTAGCACTGCAGCATAATGCAAGGAAAAATGCCCAAGGGTGCAGAGCTCCTTCTTGGACAGCAGGCCGAGTGGGCACATGGGCAGCCCACGGCCTCGCCACTGTCCTGCTTTCTAGATTACACTGACAATTCCTAAACTGGCATGTGCAAGTATACATTCGCACATATATCGCCTATGCCATTTCCCCCTCTTTTGGCCTCTTTTTGGGTCATGCATTCCCTCATTTTTAACATATTTTAATGCATAATCTATACTGAAAATTTTACCTGTAACACTGTAACAGACAGCTTTGGCTATGGGGTGGTATAAAAATGTAGTAAGTGAACAAATCTTCCTCTTCCCTTCCATCCCACATGGCTATGGAGTCCATCCTTACATGTTCAAATGTACATGGAAACATGGCCAGGGACAAAGGAGCCGGCAGAGATGGACTCCCTTTGCAGTACATCTGTGCATTATGGTTACCCCCTCCCCTTCTCTAAGTAATGTAGTAGCTGGATGCAAAAAAGAGGTCAAAAAAGAGGTGAGCAGAGGAGTTTCAAGATGGGTACCCTGCCACTTCATCTCTAAGTCATCTGGTGTCACTGCGTTGCATACTGAAGCAGCAATCGCTAAGAGGTTCTGGTTCCTGACTGTGCCTCCCACATCTATTTATCTGATTATCATAGCCCTCCCTGCTCACTTGGTTGTTTCCTATTTCAATATATTGATTGCCACTTATTTTTTCTTGTATGCTTATCAAGTAGTGCAATGAGTGCCGGTGTTTGGGCACCAGGTGGGAGGGTAAAGTGCAACTGGTGTCCCTCAGGGTTGGAGATGTTGTTGGATTTCCTGGTATTTCCCCCTTTAGAGCTTCTGTTTCTTCGGTCAGCATATGTGAGTAGGCCCAGCTGGCTGGTTGCTAAGCAACCTTCCCATTCCACAGCATTGGAATGCTTGTTATTACTGTGGAGATCGAATAATTCCTTGGTTTCTTGTCTGCAAGATTTATATCCTGCCTTTCAAGCAAATGATCGTCACAACAACATAAAGCAGAGTGCAAAAATTAAAACAGCCATAAGAAATGATATGGGATCAGTATATCACTTGGAGCATGGCTACCAGATCAAGTGGGTGCTTAAAGATTTGGAGTTTCTTAGTCACAAAGTCCCTGTGGGAGATAGAATCTCTGAAGAGGTAAGGACCAGAATTTAACATTAGCATCCTCTTTCTCTGAACTTTCCAACAGTACTGAAACAGCAGTTCTGGACGAGAATATGGACATATATTCATGTTTCACACATCTGTGCACACAAGAGCAGATTGCCAAATGAATATAGCAAAACTAACTCTGAACTAATACAGGGTTACAGCTCAGTGTTGCCAGCCCCAAGTGAACCAGAAAACTGTATTGGACCACAAGATCTCATTAAATCCCCCTCCCTCCAATATATAATGCACTTTTGAAAAGAGAAATGTGGTATTGTAGGTTCTTAATGGACTCAAGAAACTGGAGTTGGGAGAATATTATTTATTTATTTATTTAAAGTTTTTATATGCCGTCCCCTTGCTACATAGCCTTGGGACGGCTCACAGAAGTAAATAAATAAAACAATTACAATTAAAACCTGGAAACACACTGGCTGCACAATTAAAATATATAAATATTAAACATTATTAAAATACCATTTGAATAAAAAGGTCTTGGCCTGGTGCTGAAAAACAGATAACGACGACACCAGGCGGACCTCTCTGGGGAGCGCATTCCACAGATGGGGCGCCACCGCAGAGAAAGCCCTCCTCCGGGTACTTTGCTTCCTGATGTCTCTCACGGAAGGCTCCCGGAGGAGAGCCTCTGCTGCCAATCTCAAGGGGCAGGAGGGCAAATATAGCCCTATTATAGAATAAGCTATAACTGGATAAACATGCCAGGTGAAATGGGAGAATAGGACAAACATGAAGGCACAGGTAACTTGGGTCACCAGATCAATTGCATTCCTTCCCACATCTGTGAATTTTACACTAAAAGAATTAATGTTCTCAAGTGTTTGTCTGCTTTCAGTGTTAATAATAATTGAAGAGAATGAAGTGTTGTATATTTTATCACAGGATAAAGAGAATTCCAGACAGGGAGACAACTGCAGGGCTTACAGGTAAGGCTCCTATCTCTTGACTGAGCAGACAAAGGATCATTAAGTCTGTTCTTCAAAGACACCTTATCTGGCTATCTCAATAATGCAAAAAAAGAAAGAGAAAGAAAATAATACCCAAAGTCTTCTCCAGGGAAAGAGCTGGGACTCAGAGCATGACCTCAGCAGTTAACTCTTGCTGTCTGACCTCACTCTGGCTGGAATTCAATGGGTTTTTCAAGAGACCATTTCTCATGAGCTCCAACTTTCATGCTGTTCCTTTTTTGGTATTGTTTCAGTCAAACACTGCAAAGAAGATTAAAAGTTTGTCTTAAGAAAAGTCAGAGGTGTACCACATTTAACTGCTATTTGATGTAATTTACTAATCCCCAGCTTTGACAATAGACAGACACACTGGAGCCTTTTACTGTTTTCACCCGAGCTCTTGTCTATAATGCCTCTCTGCGCAGGTCTGACCATCTCAGATCAAGCCTTTCTCTGCTTTGTTTGTTGGATATGGATTTGGTTTAAGTTAGGAGCAAGAAGTAAACAGATGGGTGGCTGATAATAGAAAGGATTTTACCAGCAACATGTGAGATCCTTGCAAGCTCAGTGAGATGATCCATAATGACAACAGGCAAGCTTCCTGAAAGACAGCTTGTCCCACAGTGACCATCTTCCCTGGAAATGTCCAGGCCCAGGAAAATCCTGTGGCTCATTTTCAGAGTGCAACTAGATGAGACCTGGGAGATTGGTCATCATGTTAGGAACACTCTTTCCTTTCCGTCGGAAGAGAAAAATATTCCAGGCATGCAGAGACTTCTTTTTAAAACTTTATTGCAATGAAGGGAACGGACAGGAATGGTTTCCCTTCCCATTCTTCTGTTCACCTGAGCACATGTTCACACACCCCTTTTGAACCCTGCTCCCGGCCGCTTGTTCCCTCCTCCTTTCCCCTAATTGGCTAATAGGGTACTGAGAGTTACATTCTTTCCACCCGCATACTTCGCGCTGCCCCAACACCAGCCCTTCTTCCCCATCCAGCCCTGCCCCTGGTGGGCTACAATAGGCTCATTTTGCTCTGCCCAGCTTGTCAATCTTGCTTATTTGTAAGCAGGAAGCCACTTAGTTATTATCCAGCCATTTTGCCTACGTGCCCCCCCTTCTTGTTGAAAAGGGAGTTTTTTCACTACTCCTTTCTTTCTCTTTCATTCCCCTTGTTCCAAATCACCTCCCCCCCCCCCCCCGTTTCCTATCAATCCTGTGCAGTTTCTGTACTGTTGAAAGAAGCAGTAGAGGAGTGGATAGGATAGGGGCTATGGTGCAAGATCTAGCCATAGATCTTGCCATGGCATGGGAGGGGGGAGTCACCCTGTCCCTGCATGCCATCTTCCCAGTCTTACCTCCAGTCCCATAGAAGTTGCTTGTCATGTGAGGGAAACATTCAGTTATCCGCATTATCTCCACATGTAAGTTTACCTGCAGGATAAAGAAGAGCCTCAGGGACTGGTTTAGACTGGGGAAAATGACGGGGAGAGCAGGATTAAGGCTTCCCTCCCTTGCATAGTGGTGCCAACTTGAACCTTTCCCTTCCGCACATACCACATGCCTTTGGCTTTAAAAATAACATGAGGGTGGCCCCTGATCAGAAACGCCCTGCAGCACATCCAGGTGTATCTGCATTTCTCAGAGTGATGGTGACTAGCAAGAGGCCTGGCAATGGAAGCACCCCATTGGAACCAAGTCATTGGAACCAATACAATATAATGAATTGGAGAACATTGGGAAATTGGTCACTGCAGAATGCTGGGAATGGTAAGCTCATACAGAGAAGAATTGGCGTTCTGTGCACATGTGTGCAGGGAAGGAGGGGTTGTTTATTTTACACTACTACTCTGTTTTTCACACTGCTTTGCTGCACCTAAGTGGATGTGCATCAGCAGTGGCTCCTACCCACGTTGCATTCCTTTGACAGGATTTTATATTAATTTCCTCTACAACAGAGCTGTGAATTTCTCACTCACCTATTTTTATCTCTTGCCTTGCTTGACCTTTTGGCCTCATGTTGTGAAACAGCAGTTCCAAATAGAAAACTTCAGGCAAAGCCCTCCCACTCAGAGAAACCACCCTTTGCTCCCAGTGTGGGGAGGGAGGCAGCAACAGCCCATGGCTGCTTTTGCTACAGCAGTCCAAGAGGCATGTTCAGAGTGCCTTGGATTAAATACAGTCAGCTGAAGTCACATATTGTATCTTTTAAATACAACTAAAACTTCAGGCTGAGCAGAAGACTGGTGGATAGAAGGTGGGAATGAGGGGGGTGGGTAAGTGCAAAATCACTCCCTGCTCTAAGTTGCTTTCCTACCTGGGCAAAATAGCAGCCTGAGAGGGAGGAAATAGTGAGAGAGAAAACAGCTGGCAAGAGGTGTCAAACCAAACAGACTAGGCCCCACGCAAGGTCTTTCAGCCAACCTGAAGCCACCCACAGTTGCTTTGCTGAAAAGAAATTTTGGAGAAAACAATGATAGAAGTCTACATAAGGGATAGTTAGATTCCACATCTGTTGTTTCTGCTGCAACAAATTAACACAACTATCTCTTTGGAATGAATCCACACGCTGTATTTTTTTAAACAATATTTTAGTTGGGTGTTTAGTTCATTTAAGATAACTGTCCATTTAGGCATGCAAGGTAGGGAATGCATGGGACTTGCAAAAAGGCATGATTATGGGGTTATAGAAAAAAAAGAAGGGAATTACTGATTGGCTAATTATTTCATGGTGGCTGCTCACCACAACATCAGAGCTTATGAACATTATATAGGACTCAGATTGTAGGTGGATGAGCCAACACAGGGATCCCCATTTTGAAGGCACTCCCATTGCAAGAGTTAATTATGCACAACAGTTTTCATACAAAACAAGACCCTGGCAAGACATGTTTTAAAGAGTACCATAACGTATGGCATGATTTTTTTTCCAGCATTGCTTTGGCAAATGGGGCGGAATATAAGTTTACTAAATAAATAAATAATAAATAAATAAATTGCTAATTTACTTGAAATTCTAAGATTAGTTGTGTTTTTAAAAGTGTTTATATCATTCCTAACAATAAAGCTTACAGACCAAACAGTTGCAAATAGTATAGTTCCATTGCTTCTTCCAGAAGAAAAATAGGAACAAAGAGTAAGGTGCAAGTGCAGGAAGGGTGGAGGAGAATGGTACTCTAACCAAGGATGATGGACCTTTACAAAGACCTTCCAGGAGGATCTTCTCCCCCTAGATCACATGAAATTAGTGGGACATGGGCATGAGTCACAGCTGATTAATACAGACACAGCAATGTAGACTTGCTTTCTTGCTGTGGACTATGAAGATATGACTTATTTTTTCCCCTCTTGCAATGGAACACAAAGCTACTGACGCACATTTTAAAAAAAGAACACTGAATTTATCAACACAGGGAAGCTCACTAAATTCCATTGCTGGTAGTAGCTTTTATGCTGACACAACTGATCAGCTATAACATTTGAAATATGCAAGAATAGACAAGATTGCCTGGGGCAACTAGCTACAGTTTAACCATCCGGGTATGCAATGGTAGGCAAATTTTTTTCTGGAGTAGCCACATCAATGATATTGGAAAGATGAAATTAATGTTTTTATGCATTTTAATTTTAAAATCTTGCTATTAAATGTAAAGGAAACACCAAAGCATAGTCTGAGTTTGGGAAATTCTTATCTTAAAACTGAAATACTATGCAATATAAACACTATACAGTTGGCAGCATCTGTGACTGCATCCTGCCAAAATCAAAGCAAATTCAAAATCTCAGCTGCCAGATGTGGATTGTTTCATTATCTATCAAATACGGTAAAGTAAAATATATGTCAGCAATGAAATACTACCCAGTGTTAAATATTATCCATATTAACAAGAAAATATGCGAGAGACTTTCCAAAACTATTTTGGGGGTGAATCTGCATTTTTCAGAAGGTTACGATTTTATCAAGGATTCTGCCCTAAGAGAAAGGAAAGACAGCCATTCCCTCACTACTGGCCTTCCTAGGACCAGGGACGTTTTACAATGCACTCCCAGTCACAACAGAGAGTACTAAAGCAAGGAGAGCACTGGCATTAACTGAGTGTTCCCCTGCAATTTCTCCCCAAATCCTCTGCAATGGGTAAGGATGGTGCAGCAAACACTCATGTTTCCTTGGCAGATGTGGCAAGTGTCCCTGATGCTGGTAAGTCTGAGAAACACTGTGATATGTCATTCCATAGCTGCTATCCGGATTATAAAATAATGCATATCACAGTACAGCTATTAAACACTATGAAGTCTCGGCTCTCAGTTATCAAATACTGATATCGAATATAGCTGGCCAGTGATATGAGAATATTCAGGGGATATCTGAACACTAAGAGAACATGGAGAATATTTACTATCAACTTTCTTAAAGGATAATGTTTGGAAGCATATTCAGTTCACTAGGCAGTAATGCAAAGAGGTATTCCCAATGTAAAGACAGAGATCTGCATTTGGAGCACTGCCAGAATTTTATAGCTAAATTGATGTAGTAGTGTTAAAGTGTCAGGCTTGGATTTGGGAGATCCCAAATTGCCCCCCAGTGGTGATGCTTATTGGCTGACATTGGACCAGTCAGATTCTTTCAGCTGAGGTGGGTCTTGTGTGCTGGGAGCATATGGCAAATGAGACAAAAAGATTTTCTGTAGGGATTCTGAAGAAGAGAGAGACTGTAGGTTTAAAGGAGTGGATTATGTTTTGACCCTTCTTCTGCCATGTATGCAAGATCTTAGGTAAGTTACTTGTCTTTTAGCTTCATCAATTTTCCTCTCTGTGAAATTTGCGTTTGGGACTGGCTGGGCCCACCATGGAATGGATTGGATTAGGGTTGGAGCAATCCTACCTATTGGGTAGGATTAGGGTTGGGGCAAGCCTAATAACCATGGAACCAGTTGCCACGAGAGATTGTGGGCTCTCCCACACTAGAGACATTCAAGAGAAACTGGGAGCCATCTGAGTGGGATGGTGTAACTTGGTGTCCTGCACCAGCAGGGGGCTGGACCCAGTGGGCTTCCTGGCCTCTTCTGACACTGCTATTCAGTGAATCTCTGAAAAGAAAGACTCTAATGGCAGTCAATTTGTGACAGCACCCAAGATGCTTTCTCAAAATTCCAAATGTGTACATTGGCCCAAAATGATTGAATCAAGACCTCCTGATGTATATTTAAGGGCCCTCATCTAGGAGGCTGCTGGTAACTTGTCTCTGTCACCATTAATCACAGGAGCAGCTCAGCAGATACATCCAGAATCTTGACACAAATGCCAGATAGTGCCAAGAATGTGCGGTGGTATAACAGACATTCTCTGAATAACCATTATGATACCCATATGGAACTGCCACTATGCAAAATTCTTCTCATGTTGCCTCCTGTGGTGAGTGTAACATGAGAGCTATTTCCACATACCTGCTTGAGATTCACAGCTGTGAGCTAATGGGATTAATGTAACAAAGCTGAAATTATGTGAAAAATACTGATGCTTCAGGGTTTAATGCTTTTACTTCCAAGTAAATGTGCTGAAGAAGTGGAGCATTCAAATGCTAAGAGGTTTTAGCTTCTGAAGGTGATGGGGAGAAGTGTAAGAGAAGATGGGGATTCATGCACTGCCATGCACATGCTCAGCATGGAAGCAAAACAGCTGCAGAGCTGCCCATCCAGCCCTCTCGTTCGTTCATGTAGCTCTTCCGGCCCTTCATGTGGTGCAGGAAAACTTTCACAGCAGGGAATCTTTTGCAAGGCTGTAGCCTCACACAGGATGAAGAACCTTGCATGGGGAGTCCCCAGCCATGGAGAAGACTCCCCACTGCCAAAATTATCCCACAACACATAAGGGACTAAGGGGGGCCATGAAAACTTGATGCTGGGGCTCAGAGTCAGACAAGCCCATTGTGTCATAATGTGCCTCTACACATGAGTAGCCTGTGAAGAGAGCTATAAACACCTCCCATGCTTTTCCAGAATAAATAGCCAGGAAACTTCTTATCTGGAAAGCAATCTGAACATGACCCAGAAGAAAATGGAAGGTATTGGCAGTTTGAGGTTAACAGTGTGATGCTCTGCTGTTTATACCAATGGACAGGAACAATGCTTCTTGCCTCTACCAACTAAGAGTCAGGGGGACTGCTCGGGAGACAGATAATTTCTTAGGTGTTTATTAATGAGGCTTAAATGTAGCATCGCTGTGACCCAGAATGGTAGTCCCATCTTACATTCCCACTATCTGGCATGATCTGAAGTCTTGTGTGCAGCTGCAATATAGCTATAGCTGCAAGTGTTGTGAATGCAGTGCACTGTGAAGTCCGTGAAAAGTATGGAAAGGAGTCTGAAAAGCAGTAAGGAGAGAAAGCAACTTGCATCTGCTAAGACTTAAGTCTGTTAAGTACCATACAGATTTCATATGTGTGGTCACTATCACACTGAATAAACAGATCTTGCTTCATTGGCTGTAAATGGACCTTCCACTGCTTCCAAAGCTGCATATGTATTCCCAAATTCTTCTTTAAACCTTGTTTAGATGACCGGGGACAATCAAGGGTGTTTCATTGGCTTGTAATGTGCATTCCAGGACTTCTATGATAAAATCAACACATTTGTTTATGCTTGAAGGGACTCTCCCAAGTATTTTAGCCACACACTTTGCACATACTATGTGATTGCAAGGAATTCTGAACCTGAATCAAAATTGCATGCATTTACATGTAAGTAAATGCATGTGTAAATTACATGCATTTACTTACATGTAAATGCATGTAATTTACACATTAATGTGTTTCAAAAGTGGACCAAAACCAAAGCAAAACTCCCTAATTATCTTAGAGCTCTTTTCTCACTTTTTAGGAAACCTAGTTTTCAGATTTACTACATGATCTTGAAAATACAGAGATATATGGAACAAATTACTAGTTATTACACTTCCTTCAGTTTTAAATAGCATGTGAATCTGGTGTGTGTGTGTGTGTGTGTGTGTGTGTGTGTGTGTACATATATTTGTCTTTCTATCCATTTGTTGTGAGAGAATCTCTAGCATTCTTTTTTTTCCCAATATTTTTGTCTTTTCCTTTCCAAATATCCTGTTCAGGATAAGCTATAAATCCACAAGGTGTCAAACAAGGATTCAGAGATATTTCCTTGTGACCATAATCCACTGAAAGACTATGATCAGCTTCTGGAGCCTTTCTCAGAATGCCTTCTCCAAGGGAGACTCAGAAGGTGGCAAAAAAAGTGGTGGTCTCCCCCCTCCCCACACCCTCTGGAATAAGCACCTCACCTAGGCTTGCTTGGCACTAGCACTGTCTTTTTTTCTACAACAGACTAAGCCTGCCCTCTGCTTCTAGGCATACAATGGCCCGTGATGGGACATTGATGTAAGCTGGAACAGATCTGGTATTGAACTGAGCTTGACTGGTTCTAATAGTGGAATTGTCTTTAGCTGTCCAGCACTGAAATTGCTCTTAGTTTTCATGGAAACCCATCTTGTTGTTGTTGTTGTTAGTCACGAAGTCATGTCCGATCCTTCACGACCCCATGGACAATATTCCTCCAGGCCTTCCTGTCCTCCACCATCCCCCAGAGTCCACTTAAGTTCACGCAGACTGCTTCAGTGACTTCATCTAGCCACCTTATCCTCTGCCATCCTCTTCTTCTTTTACTGTCAATTGTTTCCAGCATTAGACTTTTCTCCAGTGAGTCCTTCCTTCTCATTATTTGGTCAAAGTATTTGAATTTCCTCTTCAGTATCTGGTCTTCTAAAGAGCAGTCAGGGTTGATCTCCTGTAAGACAGACTGGTTTGATCTCCCCACAGTCCAAGGGACTTGCAGGAGTCTCCTCCAGCACCACAGTCCAAAGGCCTCAATTCTTTGGCGTTCAGCCTTCCTTATGGTCCAGCTTTCACAGCCATACATTGCAACTGGGAAAACCATAGCCTTGACTATACGCACTTTTGTTGGCAGGGTGATGTCTCTGTTTTAGTCTAAATAAAATTTAAATAAAGTTGAAACAAATGGTTCCTCTGTTTTATATATGGGAAAAATTCAAAATAAAATGGCCACACAATTTTTAGTGTATCTCTGTACCACTGAAGGCTTGCTTACTTTTTTAGATGATAGGTAAGAATTTTCAGGTTTCTTTGAAAGTTATGACAATCTGTATTAAAGTCCAGAAACTGCAATTCACAGCATGGCAACTGTAGATTCCCAATCCTCATTTTTTTTCCTTTGTAAATCCACATCTCTGGAGCCTTAGTGCAAAATCATACATGTACAAGATCTTGCTTAAATGAGGTTCTGCCATGGAGCCATATTCAGCCTACAAGAGCATGAATTATGATCTGCCATGTTCTTGGTAAACATGATCTTTCCCCAGTCTATCCAGAATTACTGATTAGCTGCTCCAAGGACTACGGAAAGAGAGGAGAAAGACAAGGACAGAGAAAGAAACACCTAGAAGTAGTGTAGAAAGAGAAATAGACACAGGTTGTGCATGTCATTAGTGATTGGTTACAATACTTCCAAAGTTAAAATTACTTATGTGCACTAGCTCAACAAGCTGCTATACTGGTGGAGTATATTTCTGGTCCAGTATTAGAAAGTCATCTCTATGCTTTGATTTTTTAAAGTTTGATGTTTAATTTCACTGTCTATATAAACTAAACTATAATTAACTGAGACCCTCTTTTAAGTAAGTAAGAGTGCAAACCTGTTCATGTTGATTCAGAAAAAAGTCCTACAATTCCCAGCATGTCCCAGTCAGCATGTCTGAGTGGACAACTGTTAGGAATGGTAGGACATTTTTTCTGCCTAAGCATGCATAGGAGTGTACCTTTATGGGAGACTGAGCTGGGCACCCATCTTCCCAGTCCTCCCCCCACCCCTCTCCCTACCAACCCTGCCTGTATACCCACAAGCACAACTCCACTCTGTGATTCACTGACTGCAAATCTGAGGGATTCATTTCCAAAACAAGTATAATTTTGTTTGAGTTCATTTTGTATGACCGCCCCCCCCCCTTTATTTTCACTGAAGTGGTGGATTTTTCCATGAGCCTTTTGAAATAGGTTGCAACTGCATGGGACTTTAAAGCCTCTGTTGTGCACTCTGCTTTCCTACCCTTGGCTTTCAAATCAAGCAGACAAATGCAAGCTGCTGAAGCACATACACATAATTAACAGTTGAGACAAGGCAACAGTTTTCTGTGATGCTACCAGAAAGACAGACTCTTATGCTGACCTGCTTCTTCTCTTGCTACTTGAATGAATATGACTGTTGTGAGGACATCTGCAAAATGGCCCTATGTGCTTATGCAGAAGTAAGCCTGGTTACTGAGTTTGATTGCATCAATTCCCAAGTAAGTGGAGCATCCAAAGGCATGTGCATCTATTTCCATGAACCCAACTAGGATATAGACTTGTTCCTCTCAAACAGCAATCTCTGCTCCCAGTCTTCTGTGGCTTGATACCATACCTTGCGTGAACCTTAAGAGCTTTTTGCATCCTCATCTGGATGTATGTGGGCATGGGCATGTGTGTGTGTTGGGGAGCTGAGGAGAGGGTGAAAAGTCTTGCCTAGAAATATATATCTGGATGGGAGGGATGAAAGGAATTGCACCTGATGGCGTCACCTTCACTAATTTTGCACTGACTTCAGCTCCCTGCAAAAACATGAGAATTGGATTCAGACTTAAGTCATATATTTAGAGTTGACCCATTTAAATCAGTGGGACTAAATTCAGGATTAATTTAACTTGAACTGATTTCAGTGTCTCTACTCAAGTAATAACTGTCTGGAAGGCAAGTGCACACACAGAGCCTGGGCCTGTACAATTGTACATGAGTGTGCAGGCTTGTGGGCAGGGCCAGCAGCTGCGATCCCGGTCTCCCACACATTTCTAAAATACAGGTATGTCAGCTGAAGAAAGATTCAGTTTTTCATTTATTGCAGCTTGTTTCATGTCTAGAAGAAATCTCTCAGTCCCCCACCACCCCAATCTCTATGATATAACTGGTATTTTTAAAAAAGGAAAGACAGATGTGTTTTCAGTGTGTAAAACTCTTCAGTGCTATCACGGAGTGTGTTTCCTCCAATACCACAGAGTGGGAGCTGCAGTTGATAATAAACAGGCAGGCCATGTGAACAAACCATTCCTGTTTGGGAAGCTGAACGCTAGCAGCATGCACACACTAGGCTCGGCATTCCAGACTGAGGATAAAAGGCAATTAAGCAGCGCCGCTATTACAAGCTATTGGGCTTATTGTAGTGGCTTGCAGATGCTAACAGGTGGCATGATTTCTGTCTTTGGAGTGAGATTCTACAGCTATAGCACAGTGAGCAAGAGCTTCTTTTACATAGCTACATGCTATATTTTCCCAGAATCTCATTAAAAATATCCCTCAGTGAGTAATTAGAGACTAGGGTGCCATCCTATGCATGTTCAGGCAGAACAAACTCCTCCATCTTCCAACATTCTTCAGCCAGCTTGGCTTAAGGTATGCAGATGACTAGCAGAAAGCAGCACTGAACTAAAATGACTCCTGATGAAAGTAACAGAAGAAAGTGAACATTAAGAAATGAAAAACCATGACTACAGAAGAATTGCACAACAATGAACGTTTTTGCATACTCTGGCTCAGTCATTAATTCAAATGGAGAGTGTGACCAAGAAATTAGAGGAAGATTGAGAACTGGAAAGGCAGAAATGAAGGAACTAGAAAAGGTCATCAGGTGAAAGGACAGTTTGCTGGAGACTAAAAGGAAGATAATCCACACTTTTGTATTCCCCATCACTAGGGGTGTGAAAGCCGAAGAAAGCTGACAGGAAGAAAATTGATGCATTTAAAATATGGTAATGGAGGAAAGCATTGTGAATACTTTGGATGGACAGAAAGACAAGTGGGTCTTAAATCAAATCAAGCCAGAACTTGCCCTGGAAGCAAAAATTATGAATTGCAAACTGTTGTACTTCAGGTACATCATGAGAAGGCAAGACTCCCCAGAGAAGATAATAATGCTAGGAAAAGTCAAAGGCAGAAGAGAAAGACCAAATATGGGATGGATTGATACTATAAAGAAAAGCACAGCCTTGAGTTTACTGTGCAGGGCTGTTCAGCACAAGACTTTTGAAGGACACTATCATGAGTACTCTGCTATAATAGGTTGGATATTCAGTGTCTTTAACTTTCTTAAATCTCCCTTTCTCTTAGTATGTAATGCTGCCACCAGGAATTTAATTCCAATCTTATGAATTAACTTCTCCCACAAAATTTTGCCCGAGCTATAAGACTCCTTTGTTGGACTATGTGGTCTTGAGGGTGAGACACTGATATTCAAACAGTTTATGACTCTGGGTTAACAATAAACAAAATAAAACTTTATTTGTACAAGAAACATATTCGTTTCAAGATGTTCTGTAACTTATTTCCTTAGCAAATAAAACCGTGTATATTAATAACTTCTGACTGAGGTATCACACTCTTCCCCTTCTCAGTCAATCCTTCTTTCTTTTCTGAATGTGCTTTGACCAGTCTTCGGAGCAAAGCTCAGGGAACCAAGGTCCAATCTAACTGCCTGACAGTTAGGACCCCGAGGGTATGGAATGGGCTCCCATGCGAGCTGGTTGAAGCCCATCAGTGATGGTGTTTAAGGATAGGCTGGATATGCACATGGTAGGCATGTCATGACCAGAGCTGGCTGGAACCAGGGGTCAGACTAGATGGCCCGGGAGACCCCTTCTGACTTACTTGGTTTCTATGTTTCTATGTTTCCGTGTTTATTCTATTTATCTCAGTTCAGTCTTTTCCTTCTGCACTCGCATTTCTGTAAGTTTCTCTCTCAAACACCCTCATAATAATTGACACTGCTACATTATGACTCTGGAATAACATCAGACCTCATAGCTCTAGAGAGGAAAATAAAAACCACTGGAGTCCAGAAAATCTTCTCCTCAATCTGTCCTGTATGAAGAAGGGGAACTGACAGGGAAAGGAAAAGCCTTCGAGTGAATGACTGGCTAGGACGGTGGTGCCGTAAAGAGAGATTCAGATTCTGGGACCACAAGCTAAGCTTCCTGGAAGATGGACTATTGGCAAATGATGGGCTGCACCTCACGAAGAGCGGGAAGCAGATGTTTGGCCACCACATGAAAAACTCCATCAGGAGACCTTTAAAGCAAAACTTATAGAGGAGGGAGCTGTGCAGCATGGCATACCATCACCTGGCAAAGACTTACATATTTCAGCAGAGGAGAATCCTCAAGCAGGACCCAACAGCTGCCTCCCAAAACATATAGGAAGAAAACCAGGGCACAGTGAGAATGAACTTCAGTGTCTCTACACCAATGCCCAGAAGATGGGAAGCAAACAACATGAACTTGAGCTCATAGTCCATGAGGGCAATTACGAGCTTATAGGAATAACTGAACCTTGGTGGGATGACTCACATGACAGGAACTCTGCTATTGATGGCTACAACCTGTTCAAGAAAAAAAGAAAGGACAAAAAGGGAGGTGGAGTTGCACTGTATGTGAGAGATACATACTGTATATCTGCACAGAGAAACAAGAAGAGGAACTTAGTAGCCCCACTGAAAGCATATGGCTAAATTTAAAGGGAGCAAAAAATAAGAACAACATACGTAGTTATTGGCATATATTACCATCCACCCAGTCAGAAAGAGGACAAGGATGCAACCTCCAAAAAGCAACTAGCCCTCATTTCCAAGAAGAACGATGTAGTCATCATGGGGACTTCAATTTTCCTGTACATGCTGGGAGACCATTTCTGCCAAGTATGGCCCCTCCAAGAGGTTCCTGACATGTGTTGCAGAAAGTAGAGGAAGGAACGAGAGGATTAGCTAGCTATCCTCGATTTAATACTATCTAACAGGGATGGCCTGGTGGACAAAATAGTAGCCACGGGAACTCTGGGGGAAAGTGACCATGCTATACTTGAATTCTCAGTTATAAAGGAGACAAAGGGTAACTGAAGCCAAACACTCACCCTGGATTCCTGGACTCCAAGAAAGCCAGCTTTAATGAACGATAAGAGAAGTGCCAGGGCAACACAGCCTTAAGGGGAAAGACGTCCAAGAGGGGTGGGAAATCTTGAAAAAGAAGATTCTCCAAGCACAACTACGAACAATTCCATCAATAAAAAGTGTGGAAGACAGCAGAGGAAGCCCACGTGACTCCACAAAAAGTGAAGGGACAGCCTGAAGGGAAAAAAAGAACATGTACAGGAAGTGGAAGCAGGGACGGGCCATGAAGGAAGAATATAAACAAATAGCAAGGGATTTCAGGAATAGCATCAGAAAGGCTAAAGCAGGAAATATGCTGAGAATAGCAAGGGATGCTAAGAACAACAAGACAGCCTTCTTCAGATTCATCCAGAAGAAAAGACATGAGAAAGAGAAAGGTATCCAGCTACTTAAACTGGGTGGCAGAGTGATAACAGATGACTAGGAAAAGGCATACGTCATGGGTCCTCAAACTACGGGCCGGGGGCCGGATCCGGCCCGCCATTCCCATTTCTCCAGCCTGCCAGAGGTTTTGGACACGCTGGTGGCAAGGTGCCAGCTTGCTCGCAAGGAGATCCTTTTCTCCGAGCGAGTCCAAAGCAATCTCCTTGCAAGCAAGCTGAGGTACCCGCTTGCTCACAATGAGACCGTTTTGGACTTGCTCAAAGAAAATGATCTCTATGCACACCTGCCCATGCCTCTCCGCATTTGCATGCTCCCCCTGCTGGCCCGGTCCACAACCCCCGCCTGGACCACCTTGGCTGGCACCTTTCAATTGGTCCTCTGTTCAAAAAGTTTGAGGGCCCCTTGGCATTGGTGCTCAGTTCCTACTTTGCCTCAGTCTTTTCCCACAAGGAAATCTGCAATTAAGAGGAAGTACAAGCTGAAAGAGAGAGAGGCCAACCCAAGATTGACAGACAAATGGTCAAGGAATGTCTAGGTGGAATAAACACTTTCATATCTCCAGGCCCTGATGAACTCCATCCCTGAGTCATAAAAGAGCTAGTGGAGGAACCACTGGCTATTATCCCTGATAAATCTTGGAAAACAGGAGAAGTGCCAGACGACTGGGGAAGGGCTAATGTTGTCCCCATCTTCAAAAGGGGAAAAAAGATGTACTTGGGAACTACAGACCAGAGAGCCTGACATCAATTCCTGGAAAAATTCTGGAGAAAATTATTAGAAAATCAATCTGCAGGCAGGGTGGGAGACAATTAGAGCGCAGGTGGAGGAAATCTCGGGACGAATATGACCAAACACACTTACGTGCTCATTATCAAGCCTATGCTGTGGTGGTGAGGGTGGCGAAGAGGCAGTTCTTCTCCACTTTCACTGCTTCCTCACAGTGCTGTCTGGCGGAGCTTTTCCGAATAGTGCGAGGCCTAACACATACTGGCCAGGAAAATGACATGGTTGCACCTTTGGCAGCCCGCTGTGACAACTATGCCCAGCACTTTAAGGAAAAAATCGCTCAGATTTGCTGCAATCTGGACTCCACGGTTGATACTGTTCCAGTACAGGAAGTGTCCAGAGCTCCATCTGGTCCATCTTTAATGGATGAGTTTCAGTTATTGCGGCCTGATGATGTGGACAAGGTGCTTGGGATGGTACATCCTACCACCTGTCTTCTTGATCCTTGCCCTTCCTGGCTACTTAAGGAGGCCAGTTACAGGATTGGTCCCTGGGTCCAGGAGGTTATTAATGGCTCACTGAGAGAGGGCCAGGTCCCAGCCCCCTTGAAGGAGGTGGTGATCCGGCCTGTCCTGGAGAGGGAATCCCTGGACCCAGAGGTGGCCACCAACTTTAGACCTATGACCAATATTCCGTTTTTGGGCAAGGTGTTAGAGAGGGTGGTGACGGGACAACTCCAGGCACTCTTGGATGAAACGGATTATCTGGACCCATTTCAGTGTGGCTTCAGACCCGGTTATGGTACTGAATCTGCCTTGGTTGCCCTGTATGATGACCTGTGCAGGGAGTGGGACAGGGGGAGTGCATCCCTGTTGGCTCTCCTGGACCTCTCAGTAGCTTTCGATACCATCGACCATGGTATCCTTCTGGATAGGCTGGCTGACTTCGGAGTAGGAGGCACTGTGTGGCAGTGGTTCCACTCCTATCTGGCTGGCCGATTCCAGATGGTGGTGCTGGGAGACTATAGCTCTGCGCCATGGCAGCTTTGCCCACTGGGAGAGGTCATCAGGAGGTTTGGGCTGTGGAGTCATCAGTATGCTGATGATACCTAGCTCTACCTCTCATTTACATCTGCTCCAGGTGAAGCAGTGGCTGTACTGAACCGGTGCCTGGCTGAGGTAATGGGCTGGATGAGGGCTAATAAACTGAGCCTCAATCCAGATAAGATGGAAGTCCTGTTGGTGGGTGGTGCGGGTCTCCAGGTAGGTGATTTTGACCCAGTTTTGGATGGGGTAGCACTCCCTCTAAAGGACAGGGTCCACAGCTTGGGAGTACTCCTTGACCCAGAGCTGTCAGTGGAGTTGCAGGTGGTGGAGGTGGCAAGGAGTGCTTTCCTACAACTTCGACTGATCCATCAGCTGTGTCCTTACCTGGATGAGCACTCCCTAGCAACAGTTATACATGCTCTGGTAACTTCCCACTTGGATTATTGCAACATACTCTACGTGGGGCTGCCCTTGCAAATGGTCTGGATACTGCAACTGGTACAGAATAAAGCTGCCAGGCTGCTGACGGGGACCAGCCGTTACTCTCACATAACACTGGTCCCCTGCCAGCTCCACTGGCTTCCAGTTGAAGTCCGGGCACAATTCAAGGTGCTGATTTTGACCTATAAAGCCCTAAATGGCTTGGGACCAGGATACCTGAAGGAACATCTCCTTCCTTATATGCCTTCACACCCCTTAAGATCTGTGGGAGAAGCCCTACTCCGGGAACCCTCTCTAAGAAAGGTAAAAAGGACATCTACTTGGAGTAGGGCCTTCTCTGCTGTGGTGCCCAGACTCTGGAATGTACACCTCAAAGAGCTACGCCTGGTGTCAAGTTTATACTCTTTTCCGCGCCAGGCCAAAACCTTTTTATTTAATTGTTATTTTAAAAATTAGCATTTTTAGTGGTTCACAATCACTTTTGATCTGATTTATCGGTATTGGTTTATAGTAATTTTATGGTACTGTTTTATTGTTTTTGTGACTATTGGTTTTATTCTTGTGAGCCGTCCTGAGACGCAATGGTGAAGGACGGCATATAAATGTTTTAAATAAATAAATAAATAAATAAATAAGTTCTCCACCTAGGAAAAAGAAACCAAATGCCTTGATACAAGATGCGGAATATGTGGCTCAACAGAACTGAACAAGGAAAAGACCTCACACTAATTGTGGACAACAGGCTAAATATGAGCTGACAATGCGATGCAGCTGCAAAAAAGGATGCAGTAATAGAAGTATTCCCCTCAACTAGTCAAGCCTCACCTGGAATACTGTGTCCAGTTCTGGGCACCAAGATTTAATAATGATGCAGAAAAATTAGAAAGGGTCCATAGGAGGGCAACAAAAATGATCCAGGGTTTGGAAACACTGCCCAAGAGGAGAGACTGAGAGAACTGGGCATGTTCAGCCTTGAGAAGAGAAGACTGAGTGGGGACATGATATCCCTCTATAAATCAAGTTGTGACAACCCAGATTCAGGCTAGAAATCAGGAAGTTTCCTCACTGTCAGAGTGATAGGACAGTGGAACCTAGAGAGGCTGTGGGCTCTCCCACACTAGAGACCTTCTGAAAGAAACTGTGCAGCCATCTGAGTGGGATGGTGTAACTTGCAGGGGGTTGGCCCCGATGGCCTTCTTGGCCCCTTCCAGCTCTACTATTCTATGATTCTTTCTGGTCCTTCCCTTTCCTTTGGATTCTTAAATGCTTTTCACAGCACTACCTGGCTTCTAATGAGAAGGCTGCCTCTACAGATTCTGTAGACCACTGACTGACCCCAAGACTGACTGTTAAATGTTGACTGACTGGAAGTATCTATTTCTCTCTTCTCACATGCTTCCAAGTCCTGTCCACACAGTCTCAGTCACCAATCATGCCCCTCATTCACACATCCCTCTCTTTTACCTCCCTTGCTCTTCTGAAACTTACCAACATTTAAAGGGACATACACATAACACTTTAAATCATTACAGGCACTCATTCATAAGGATGCCCTATGTCAAAGATGACTGGACAGCATTCAGCAACATGGTAGTCTAACTGTGGGTAGTAAGGCCAGTAATATGCATGTCTGAGATAAGAATGCAGGGCTTCCCTTTTACCTTAGAAGAGATCTCATTTTTAGTTCCAATATCAACGGCAGACTCTCCCATCCAGGTCCAATGGAACAGGGATTAGTTTTGCTACAGGAAACAGGCAAGACATTTTCTTGCTCTCCTTTTAAAGAACTGTGCTCCAGCACAGGACAATAGGATAAATACTGCTCCCAAGCATTTAAAGAAATTGTAAAAATGTGTGGAAATGCATTTGCAGGCAACAGTTGTCTTGCTTGAGAAAATGTGAACTTAAGGAAGTTTTGCAAGAGGGAAACACTCAGCCTCTGACAAACTCTTGAACAGTAATATTCAAGATTCACTTTTTGATATGGAGCTGGAAGCTGTGTTGCCATTAATCAAGATGTGAACAAGATGTCTGCCGTAGGAGGCTTGTGCCTGTTGTGCAACCACAATTCATGCAGCACTCACAAAGGTAATGGTTGCACTATCTGGAGGAAATAACTTATTTTCCACCAACTGATCCTGTGGTAGGAGTGTCTGCAAAATACATGTGCCAGGAGTCGTCTGAGGCTTAATGCTAAAGCAACACCTGCTGCCTGGACATGACATGGGAGTGAATGTTCAAAATAGCCACCAGCATGCACCACAATCCACTGAGGTTTCAGCCACAGTCGGTCACAGTGATTATTCAAACCCAGTATCCAATTAGCCAGGCACAGGGTCAAATGACTGCAAAAAGACTGTAAGGGTTCCTTTGATTGGGGCTGCTGGGTCTTAGCAGAAATGTCTCAGCTAGAAAATTCCAAACAGTACTTCTGTAGCAGCCCAACATTCATCTATCCACCAGCACAGATGTGTTATGACTACTGTCATTCTGGGTGGGGAATGGGTTAGGCAGCCCTGTCTCCAGCCTTCCTTGCCACTTTCCAACACAAATGACTGCCTTCTGAAGCTATGTTGTCATCCCAGAAGAATGCTGCCGGTGTGTGCCACCTATTTGACTGTAATGTGAAATACGATCTTAAGATTTTGGCTTCAAAGATATTATGATATCCACATAATGAGTATTTTGATTACATTTGGAAATTGGAACTGGCAGAAAATGGCACATGCAAGATACAGGCTGCCAACCTTTGCAAATTGAGGCTGTTGAAATTTCATTAGCATTAATGGTATTTAACTGCCTAGTTGTATGTAGGACAGCATTTATACTCTGAAAGTATTATGGGATTGATACATGATTTTCCCTTTCAGAGACCTTTTTTGTTTGGAAAACAAGTCTTCCTAAAAGAAATGCAGCATTACTCTGCTGGAATCTAACTTTGAGCTAACTCACATGTTTCACAACTCTATTTTTCATGTTCACCAGACTACCTTTCAGTACACAAAGGCAGAGACTTGTAAAATACATTATAACTGGGATGTGGTTTTCATGTAACATTACCATGATATTACAGCACAATAACAGATTGATGGAAAATATGAGTTTGGACAAGAGAGCATAAGTTTTGCTATCTTTCCAAGACATGTATTTTGAAAGCTTAATTCAAAACAGAAGTGTTGTATGTATCTAGGCTCCAAGGCTCTTACCTAGTTCTATAAATTTTTCAAACATGTACGAGATGGTGAAAAGGGATTAAACTAATCTGGCCAGACGAATTTCCATATGTATCTGGCCAAAGATATTTGGTAAGGCTTCTTATTGGGCAATATGAAATTGTGCGTGTGCCGCTCTCCATAGATACTGCTCAAGATTTCTCATGAAAGCCCAACAGCCGGTTATTGGCTCAGAGAGGAGTTCCTTCATTGCCCTTTCCTGTGGCACTTGCTAAAAGACAAATTTGTGTTCTGCATCATGGGCTGGATCCAGTCTGGTTCACACCTGGTGGCAGGGGGCTGAGTGTAGTGGAGCAGGAACACTGCGGGCTGGGCGAGCGTGCACACCCATGTGCCATTCTTGCTTTGAGCTC
The DNA here is from genome assembly GCF_004798865.1 of Varanus komodoensis. Classification (NCBI taxonomy): domain Eukaryota; kingdom Metazoa; phylum Chordata; class Lepidosauria; order Squamata; family Varanidae; genus Varanus; species Varanus komodoensis. Next base: position 12,651,072 of record NW_025335627.1, read on the forward strand.
TGACTTGAGCAGGCTTTGCTGGCATGGGACTTGTGCCTAGGAGCTTGGCACATTCAGCCTCTCCTGGGTCAATGTTGTTCCACTTTGGAACACTTCGTCATGTAATCCAAATTAGGTTTGTCATTTCTGGTTAGAATTTACAGTTAGGGCTAAACCACATGTTATTCCAAAGGCTTTTAACTTTTTGCCCCCTGCCGTGGCCCCAATTCAGATGAGAGAATTTATACTGCCAGAAATTATCTGTTTGGAGTTTTTCAGTTTTCATTAATTTCTCAACAGCAGAACTGGGAGATTTTCTGTGCTTCAGGTGCTTACAGTAGCTCCCACTTTTCTAGCCAGTGTTCCTTCTCCTCAGCCTTTTCTTTCCCTTATACACCCTGCCTTTGATTTTGTTGAGGTCGCCCTCCTTAATTCTTGTCCTTCTGATTCCTTTCCATCAACCCTTTTTATTGTTTTGTATCCTTTCTTCTTGACTCTTTTATAAATTGAGTAAAGTGTTCCTTGTCCAGTGGCAGTTCTCCTGGTTCTCTCAAGCATGATGTTCTTCAGCCTTTGATGGAGAAAACCTTTAGATCCTCCTATCCTGGTATGTTCCATGTTGGGCAACCAGGAGTCAAGCTCTCCTCACTCCTTCTACCTCATGGATTGCAGTGGCCTTGTTACCTTGCATTTCAATTTCCACAACTTTTCCCTCAGTTGCCAAATTTCCTCCCACTACTACTATAGTTCACATAAAGTTTGGAAGAATTCAAGAAGGGAATTAAAACATTTAAGGTTTAAGTGGAGATTGGTTGCCTACATGAGGTAAAGCATGCTGATGGTTTACATGTTTATATGGGTTTTATAAAAGATTGGTTGTAATACTAGCTAAGGCTTTTATTAGATTTATTTATGGAGTTATATTGTACATTATGGTTGTCATTATAATTCTTGTCATTAGGTAGTATTTCATTTTATATAAATAAAACTGAAAATTTTAATAAATCAAAACAAGGACAAAACCCAAATAAAATAAAAACAAAAGCTTAACTTATTCCCATTTTCCAGTATGAGGTTTCAATACATCCATTGTAACAGATACAAATGCAACATGTAGCCCCATATATTTTATATGTGACAAAATATTCTATTATTCTTGGGCATGATCAAGCATAGACTTCAATAAAGGCAAGCCAAATATCCATATATTTGTCTGTTTGTAAAGTTTAGCTCAAGAGAACCCAAGACAATCTATTTATTTGAATAGGTTACTTCTGGTACAGGGCATGTGTGTTCTGGACTGGAGCTGAAGTGATGGGTAAAGTGCTAAAGATCCTACCCACAAAGACAGGGCCCTTATCAGGATCCAGTCCCCTGTGCTTACTTTAGAATAATTAAAAAGGAAAAATATGTGGCTAGTAATTATGTATGTAGTCTTGAAATAAATGCGGTTAGCCATAATAAAAAGCTACTTGTACATGATGATCTGAAAGAAGTAGCAACTGGCTGCAGTTGAAATGCCCAGAATGCCCTTGTTCTGCAGAGGCGAGTTATTGACTAGTGGGACCAGTTCTGTGAACGTGAGTCAAACTGGCTGCTTGATGTGACATGCGAGAGAGACCGGCAAGCAGCTTGCCAAGGTGCTTCCCTCCAGTGAGGGCTGTAAATTTGAATGGAGCAGCAATGGAGAGGTTCTTCGTGAGGTGCATAGTCTTTCCCTGTGGCTTGGGCTGCTTTTCCAAATGGCTTGCATGGCATGGGAGGGGGGTGGGTGGCTCTGTGCTTTTGATTCAAAGAACAGCCTGACAAATGCTGGAACACCCCAATATGCATTCATGCACATGCTCATATAAACCCAAGCAAATGCATTGTCAGTAGCACTTGTTAGTGCAAAGGCAAAAAGCAACAACTGATTGTGAAAATTCCCCATTATTCAAACAAGTGTTAATGATGTTGTCCCAGCATTGCTTTACAGTAACATAGTGTCACTGGTGCTAGTACTGCATCACTGTTGGAAACTGCCCAGGATGAGAGAAGATAACCCATTAATGTGGCTGATAGCAATTCACCTGGAACTGTAAGGCTGTGGTTCCTACTCATGTTACTTGTAAGTAGAAAATCAAGCTATGAGCATAAATTAGCAGGTGCAATCATTCAGTAATCTCTGTAAGGGGTAAGTGTATGTTTATATAAAGAATGAGAAATCACTTAGATCTAGCAAAACATTGGCCACAATCCAGCTAATGTTAAGCAATTTCCTGATTTATCCAAACAGTAAAACTATGTGCATGCTTACATTTCTCCCATTTAAATCAATGGGATTTTAAAGGGCTTAGAGTTGATGTGATCATGTCACCAGCTAAGAAGTGCCTTTTGTGTTTGTTTAAACTGAAAAACACTGAATGAAGTTTTAAATAGTAGCCAAGTTTTTAAAAAAGAAAGAGAAAAATGAAATTCAGATTTTATCATTTTTCTGCACAAACCTGAGCATATTTATTTATTTATTTAGAATATTTATATGCCGTCCTTTCGCAAAAGCCTCAGGACGGCTTACATAAATAAAAAAGAATAATAATATAAAACATAATACAAATAAATTCCAGATCCACCCTGACTGCAGATTAAAACATATATAGCCAATATTAAAAGTTAAAGGTTTGTTGGCTTACCACTGTCAGGGGTTAATTTTGTCTCTTTTAAATTTTAGATCCATTGTTAATTTTATCAAGGCATCAGTAGTACTATTAAGTTCAGTGGTACATACTTCCTACCACATGTGTTTAGTAGTACAGCTTACATGACTAAAAGTGCAGTCTTATTAAGTTTGGGGTGGGGGAGACTTACAGCTCCCAGCATGCCCAGCCAGCTATGCATAAGGTTGCATTCTCAATTAAACATTTAACTGCAGAAGGTTAAAAAACAAAGCTGAGCATGCCAACTTATCAATAATATCCATCTCTGGCATTCCAAGCTACCAAGATTTTAGAAATGAGTGCTGAGACCCTCTGTGGAACAGTCCAAATGAAAGCTATAACAATGACCACAGAGCATATGCAAACAATTATCAACCTTCAGTGCCAACTAAAGAAAACTTGAACTATCCATTAGCAGTATCTGGAAGTAAAGGACTAATTCAGCTCACAAATGATTCAGCAAGCATCCTTGGGTGATTGCTAAAAATCCTTCTGTTGGGTGGGTGGGGAGGCAGCTATTTGCAGATGTAGGAAGTGTCTGCATATTCAGGTGCATGCAGGACTCTGAATGTATGAAATTCAGCTGCAGGCTAAAGGATACAATCACACTCCAAAGCACAAGTGGATGAAGATCTGCACAGTGCTGATGTCCCCAAGGCACAAGAAAGTTTAGAACAAGGTGTAAATGTGTTGCCTGCATTATTTTTGCTTTCTGAATGGGGTATGTGAATAAGAGGGACAGATGACACTCACCTAAAGAATATAACATGTACACTAGCTCTTAGATGGCTTGCTTCCACAAGACCGCAAGGTCTAACATTGAAAAAAAGTCTCTTTTGCTAGCAGTGGAAGCTTTCTGGAAGACTGATTTCAGTGGGTGTGAGGAAGCATTTTAGCAGGAGAATTGCTACTACCCTTTCCAAAAGCAATAAACCCCCCTCAAAAATTGCCCCCTACTCATTGCCGTGAAAGCTTTCAAAGCCCTAATTGCAACAGGGGGTCCTTTTCAGGAGAAGGCATGTGTGTGTGAGAGAGAAAGAGTCAGAAACAAAATGGAATCTTGGCCTTCACATCTAGAGCCACAAAGCACCCAAGTGATCTTCCGCACCCCTTTTGGCCTGGCCCTGCCATTGCTGTAATGTGGCCCAATCAGCTTGCCCAGAACCACTTTGGTGGCTGGATGGAAAATGTTCCTCACCCCTGGTTTAAACAATACGGTATTCAACAGGCATTACTCAAATTTGTTTTCCCTTCTAATTCCAAGAAGCATTGTTCCTAACCATGAAATGGATGCAGACTGCCAACCTCCTTGGGGTTTTGATTTTTTAAATGAGCATGAAGTGGATTGGAGAAGCTGTTGTAGGAACAGATGGTCAACATTGTGGCCCTTGTGTGTATCTAAAAGGCTTTTTAACCTGTGTACAGAAGGACCACTGTTACACAGCCCACCTTCAGCCCTGTTATTCCTGCATCAAATCTGAATAAAGATGCTGAGAAGGAAATTATTGGTTGTGGTCATTCACCTTTGAATTTCATTTTCAGTGAAAAGCCACCTGCTCTGAATCTCAGCATCTTTACATATGTGTAAGTCATCATCCAGGTTTTGGTGGCCAAGGGTCTAGAATGTTGTTGTTGTTGTTAGTCGCGAAGTCATGTCTGACCCATCGCAACCCCATGGACAACATTCCTCCAGGTCTTCCTGTCCTCCACCATCCCCCAGAGTCCACTTAAGCTCACGCCGACTGCTTCAGTGACTCCATCTAGCCATCTCATTCTCTGCTGTCCCCTTCTTCTTTTGCCATCTATTGTTCCCAGCATTAGGCTCTTCTCCAGGGAGTCCTTCCTTCTCATTAGGTGGCCAAAATATTTGAGTTTCATCTTCACTATCTGGCCTTCTAAAGAGCAGTCAGGGTTGATCTCCTCTAGGACTGACTGGTTTGATTGCCTTGCGGTCCAAGGGACTCACAGGAGTCTCCTTCAGCACCACGATTCAAAGGCCTCAATCCTCCAGCACCACAATTCAAAGGGGGTGTGTGTGTGCACACAAAGCTACTTGAGAATACAACATGTTAGACATATACAAAGGACTTTTATCTAGTCCCTGAGATAGTGGTACAAGTTACCAATGATGAAATACTTGGTGCTGACTCAACGCAGCTGACTCAGTATTACCAGACAGCTGAGTTAACATGGCATTAAGGACCATTTCAGCACCCAAAATGTTTAAGGGATACCAGAAAAGCCAACACTTCACATATTGATCATTTTGTTCAAATGAATTGCCAAGATGTAACTTACCAATGGCACCAAGGCAGCTGAATCTCAGACTCAAAGGCCACTGCTACTGACCTCTGCCAGGGCCACTCATGATGTGGGGCAAGCTGCTTTGTTTTAAGCTACAGGGCTAAGTTATTAACTGGCACTGAACAAGATGAACTCTGCTGAAGACTTTGGTATACTCCCATTAGACCCTTTCCACCAACTGTGTTTAGCCTAACTAGTGTTAATGAGTGATCCAGCTCCTTTTTGAAATTGTCTGAAATCCAATTGGTTTTGAAGGTGTAGGGCTGTAGCCCTAGCTGAATTTTAGCTTAAACTCTCACTCAGCAAAGGCAAGAATTAGTTCCATTGGGATCCATAGCACTATATGACTTATAGCTGTAGCGTAACTGAACAGAGCAGGCTAAATTATGATAATGAAGTATCCGGGTGTAAGAAGAGTGTATAAAGCAAAAGAGTGGGTAGATCAAAGCAAAATGTCAGACAAAGTTGTGTCTGGGCACAAGGTGTGTGTAACAGATCCCTGGAAAATTATAAACACTATGAAAACTGGGGACCACCCCTTTAGACTATGGGCAAGCTGCTGAATTGGAACCTAAAAGCACCCCTAGTCCTGTGGCAGAGTTCTGATTTGAATAGGAGGTGCTGTGCCTAGCAAACATTTACGAAAGGTGTAGCTGCCAGACACTTTTAAAGCCACATCTCTTTTGCCCTCATTGTGGCCCACAGAGTCATCTGCACTGTGGGTGCTTCAGTCAACCTTCTGCCACATTCAGTCAAGACATGCATAAACATCTGACCATCAGAGGGCTGGCGTAATGCAGTGGTTTAAAGACTGAGCTATAAATCAGGAAGCCACCGGTTCAAATGTCCTCCTTGCCATGAACTCATTTGTTGGCCTGCTGTCTCTGTCTCAGCCCCTCAGCTTGCCAGAGACCCCAAACAGTCTGCATGGGCCAAGTTGGATCAGGACTGCTGGGTGTGACATCTTGCACTCTGGAGGGCAAAACCTCCAGGAAGCCGGAGGGAATGGGTCATCGGGTTAGGGAGTCTGGCCAGCATTCACAGGCAGGCCATGCCAAGTGAATGATCATATGTTTGAAGCAACCAATGGACTGGATTAGTGATGCTTGTTAAGGATGGCTGGTGCCCAGGGTCATGGATGAACCTTTCCCACTGCTTCATATGCAATCTGTATATGAGTTTATGGGCCTTGATTGGTGGAATAGTATCTGCTCCGATAATATGAAAAGACAGGAGAAGATAGGATGCCAAAAGGGGAATGTGTCACTGGATTCAAAGGAAAAATGAAAGCCACCATCCTCTTGAGTTTACCAATCACCAACCTCTGCTCTGTTTAGGTACCTGATTGCTCAGTTATTGAGCCTTCTGCTTATTGCCAGCTCGGCCCTGTAAGATTAATCACATCTATGATCTAATCACAAGTGAGGAGGCTGACCTGGCTTGTGCTGGTGAGTCCTGTGTAAGTGAGCTGGGTAGCACTCACCATTTTTTGCCTACCAGTATACTCAGTACAGCACCAACCAAGGGCAGAGAACCACGAGAGAGCAGAACAGTTGCCTGGTCCATCTAACTCACCAGGAAGTCTGTTTGCCCTGGAGGAGGCTGTGAGGGCCTGTTCCTCCTTTCCTTGGAGGAGAAGCAGCCACTGCCCCACTCCCTATCTTGCTCTGAGCCCTCTTCCAAAGTGTGAAATCAGGTGTGCACCCTGTCTGTCCAGGATCACCTCACAATGCCACACTTTGAGGAAAGACCTCTCCAAGTTTCACTCAACCATTCTGTTAAGGTATGGACTACCTTCAGGCAAGAGACCAGGCCGACAAAAGAGATGAGTCAGCTATGTCAGCTACACAGAGTGGCTGATGTACTCTGGAAGTGAGAGAGCTCTCCTTTTGGGTGCTCTCAGAGTGAGAGATCAGGTAGTCTCTCCAGAAAGCCAGCCTGCCTGATCTCTTGCTGTGGGAGAGCACCTCAGATTAGGGATCAGGATGGCAGCTTCTCCAGGCCAGAGATGTGTCCAAGCCTGAATGCCATGCTTTGTGGGCTTTGCACTCAAAGTACAGCATCATAGCCCCGAAGACTGCTCCTCCAGAAAGGCTGTCTACTCAGTCTTTCTTTCTGGCAATAGTGGCATGTGTGCTCCAACCTCAAGCATTTTGGGATATCCTGTGCCTAATGAAACTTGCATTAAATGTGGCATTAGAGGTTGCCAAAACTACTGTTCTGGGTGAGGGCATCATCCATACTGAGCTGTTCTGACAGGGCCAGCTTGGGATTTGATAACCTGTGAAGCAAACATGTGACTGTTTTAAGTGGTTGTAGGCACAACTCATATGGGAGGGCACATCCTCATCCTGGACTTTGCTCCAGAGGGTTGGAGTGGTGTTCTGGAACCAAGATGGATTGTCATAGTTAGACCACTTCTTGCTAAAGTTTGATCTAACATTTGTGGATAAGCTGCTTGCAGTGGTACCAATTACATTACTATCAAGACTGATTAGCTGGGCCCAGGGAGCGGCAAGTGCATCATTAGGTGATGGACTGGGGCCTGCTGCCCTTCAAGAACTCCTCAGATAGGCTTCATTCAGCTCCAAGATTGATAATAACTAAAGCCCAATCACAAATGCAGTGTGCGGGACAAGGTGCTTGAGCGGGTGGTGACAACCCAGCTGTCAGTGTTCCTGGGGGATACTGTCTCAGTCTGGCCCAGAGATGACAGATGACCTTTATGAGGTGAAGGACAGAGGAAGGACAGCCTTGTCACTCTTACCTGCTCTCTCAACAGCTTTTACTGCTGCTGGCCATGCTGCCCTCCTGGACTGGCTCTGTGGACAGGGAGTTGAGGGACTGTCTTGCAAAGGTTCCACCTCTACCTGCTGGGCAGGCTCCAGAGAGTATTGTTTGGTGGCTGTAACTCAGACGCTAGCAGTTATGCTGTTGGGTGCTACAATGTCCCCACTGTTATGTAACATATAGATGAAGTCATCTGGAGCAAGGTGTCACAACTCAAGCCAAAGACACTCAGCTTTATTTCTCTGGGCTAGGAATGTGTGAGAAAACCCATTTTGGGAATGGGAATCCATTGGGCTCAGCTCCCTGGATGCTGCTCTGCTTTTTCATGGCTGTGAGTCTGACATCCTGGTGAATCTGCCAAGCATGGGGCAACTGTGTGGTCACTACACAAGCAGCATCCCTCTTCTGTGTGTCTGATTTGCAGCTCTTGTAATTCATTGCTGGTTGCCTAACTGGGGCTCCACACAAGCATTTGTGGACTTGGTTCAGCTCACTTCCTAAGACAAGGCCAAGCATGACAGGAAGTTTGGGAACTGGATGCAGTAGAGCTCCATTGCAACACTAATCTGAGCACGTGTTTCCTGGATCCAGAAATTAGGTTTAATGTCTCCTGGATGCTCCATGAAACAATTAGTACACAATCTGGAGATACTCCTGCATTCATAATGGACACCGGAGGCCCAAGTGACTTCTGTGGTCGAGGGTACTTCAAGTGTTTCAGCAGAGACGCCAACCCATTCCTGCACGGGCACAGCCTAATGCTGTGATCCATGCATTGGTAACCTTCCGATTGGACTATTGTAACAGTATCTATGTAGGCACTGCTTTTGAGGCTGCTCTGTAAGCTGTAGCTCATGTGGGATGCTAAAGGGCAGCTGTTGGGTGGGATGCCTCGCTGCACACATACGAGACCTTTGCACCGCCTGCTAGTTTGCTCCCGAGCCAAGTTCAAGGCATTATCATTATTAGCATCATTACTGAAATACGATTCCCTAAATTGACATATAAGCTTAGTCCCAGGTTACCTAAAGGCTGCCTTCCCCTAACCACTTGTTAACTACAACAATATTCAGAGCAGGCCATGCCTCATCCTGCAGGGTCCCACCTGGGAGCAACCTGGCAATGGGAGTTACCTGGAATGTGCCCCTCCCTCCCACAAATAATCAGCAACTGAGCATTATGAGCTTTTCACAGTTGTTAAAACTTTACCTGTATATCCTGGCTTTCTTAGTCCTCAAATTGGCATAATACTATTGAACTTCTGTAGTGGTATATCTTTTAAAATTTGCTCTAAATTGATTTGGGATTTTAAATGGAAAGTTACATATAACTATTTTAAATAAACGAGGCTAATCATATTTACCTGCATTACAGGGTTTTGTAGATTACAAAATAATGTACAGGAAGCACAGGCAAAAGTGTTATATAGACCCGGTTTCCATGAAACGGCAAATTTTGAGTGTATGATCAGCCAGGTTTGTGTGTTGTTACTGTGATGTGTGAACCCAGAACACTGGCTTATTTTAGGGACTAAGCAACACAGCACTAAACAAGCTAGCTCTTGCAAATCATGGGTTAATTATCTCAGGTGGGAAGAACTGGAAATAGGAATTAATTAACCTACAGGATGGATGGATGGATAAGATAATCTTTATATGAAACTGCAAGCAGGTTTCCATTTCAGTCCAATAAACATTTACACCTATTTCCCTTATGAGTGACCACTTGAGTAGACCAGACTAGGACCAACTTGCCAGGTCCCAGCAAATGCAGAAAGGCCAGGCACTGATCTTTCAGAGTTTCATTTCCAGTTCACAACAGGGGACCTTGCAGAACATCTGATAAGGCTGGTTCAGGGATCATTTTGAGACTTGCTGTGTCACAGGAAGAAATCCTGGGGCAATGAGATTACCACATGAGGGGGAGAAAAACAAAATGCCAGATAAAATGTTGATTGCCCAATCATTGCACAATTTCCTGTGGCTTTTTTCATTTCAGACATACACAGAAGCCTGCCTTGCCCCAGAACCAGATTTACATTTCCTAGCATTCAGATAATATGCTAAAAAGAATTGAAAGCAAACAAGGAGAAGACCACCTTTAATCTTGCCTGATGGTAACAATCCAATACTTTTATGGTTTTGGGGTATGGCCATGGAACTCTAGGTGTCAAAACCAGGAGAATGGGGAAAGAGACTTGACATACCAGCGGTCTTCAGTGGAAACCAAGTGCTATGCAATCCAAGCAACCTAGACCCCACCTTTCCAGGCTGCATTCTCTCATGAGTGTGAGCCAACATATAGAATTTCTTTCTGTCCTTGTGTAGTGTAGACTAAAAAAGTTACCACCAGAAATATGCCTAGAAATGTATAACTAATTGCCCTCAGTGACATTTTGGTGTGGGTGTCCGTCTGTCCATATCTATATCATTTTTCAATAAAAGTGAACATAAATAAATAAATAAAATAAAAACAGTGACAAGTTTGCTTTGATTCTGATACCACATAATGATTTAACATTGATTCCAAGGAGAAACAGCATTACAGGAATTATCGGAAGATGTTTGGCTTTGGAGTTGCTCAATAACTCTTTCTATTCCCTTTGAGAGGAACTAAAGCACACCTGTCAAGTATTGTGATCTGTGTTCCAGTCTTTGTTGGAAGGGCTGTTCACAACATGCACAGCAGGAAGGGAAGAAATGGTTGTAAATGGGGAGTGAAAGAGCCTGAGCAGTTGGAGCAAAAGCCAAGTAGATTCCCTGACTGTAGAAAGAGATATTATCTCTGAAGGAAAACCATACGTGGGAGTTCAGGCTCATTTTGCCCAAAATATTGCCTGGAATTGATGCAATCCTGACCAGCTTAATCAATGGAACAAATTGTGCTCCCGTCACCCACATGTATCATCCCAAGTAAATAAAGACTGTCCACTGTGAGTAAGAGAGAATAATTTGTCATACTGTGTGAGAGTTTTATTGGCAGACAATCCTATTGGGCAAGGCAAGTCAGGAGAACATCCCAAGTATGCCCAGGGTGGTTCCTAGAATAAACAAGGAATCTAAAGAGATGAGGAGAATGTTTTCAAGAGTGAGTCTGACCATCCACCCAAAGCCTATGAATTCCCAACCAAATGAAATGGAGGGCAATTGCGACTCCAGCTAAGGGCCAGGAAATACCACTAAAAGGTAGTTAAATCTTTAGGTTAATCATTACCCATTAGAAAAGAGACAAGTGGTTGCTACTTTTAACCCTACTGGATCAGGAACATGATTGATCCTATTTAAATACCAGAAGTCCAAAGCAGAGCAGACATAATATACTTCCTGAAACAGGGAGCTGAAAAAGCTGCTGTCTAACAGCAGACAGCAATCATCTAATTATGGCTTTTGGTGCAGGGTAATGATTGATGGAAAGCATTTCCTTTGGGAGAGGTGGCTGTAAGCGGAGCAGACTAATCTCCCACCTCGACTGAGTGGTGTGAACATGGGCTTCTAAATAGGGCATTGGGGGGAATGCAATAAGGCTGCAGTCCTAGACATACTGAGCTGAACCATCCTTTTGAGCAGACATGCAAAGGATTGCTCAATTTTACAATGTTTGTGAAATAGTGTAATAGCCAGGCCATGGTTGTCAATTTTTAAAGCAGGCAAGCAAAGATGAATTCTTGTGTGTTGATCCCATGTCTGAAGATAGGTGGGAAAAGTAATGTAAGAATTAAAATCTCTATAGCACTTTCATTGTGCAAGAACTTTCTAATTCCAATTTCACCCATTTGTTGTTCTCAATAAATCATTGCAGCAAATTAAGCATTTGCCAACGTTCCCCCTGTAAATATAATTGTTAGCCAAGAAGGAATTTGAATTTGTTTTTCCTATGGCTGGACCCAGATTTGATCTGCTACATTTGATCTGACTACCAGTGCTGGGGACTCAAATTGAGCAGCTTGCTTCTGCGTCTGACTCAAGTCACATCAGCGACTCCACTCAGACTCAACTTGGGAACAACAAGAAAGTGACTTTACCCAAGATTTCTATAGTTTTACAACCAAGTAGCTTTTTGGCATGGGGGAGGAAGTGGGAAGGAGGCAGCGAGAGGAAAAAGGGGGCGGGGGGGGCGATACAAGTAATCCCTGGGTTATGCGTGGACTGCCATAAACCCTACATGAATATTTCTAACGAAAAGCCATGAATATCTCTAGGGAACTACACACTGCATTTGGTGAAACATCATCGGTGACCACTAGTTCCCTAGAGGTATTCATGCTTTTTGTAGAGATGGAGATTACCTAGAGATATTCACAGCTTCTGGTTCTGCAGCATTGGCATGAGTGTACCCAAAACAGTGTCAGGGCACATGTAGGGCCTCAAGGATGAAACAGCACCACCAAAACAGAAGCAGAGGTGCCCAGATGACTTCTCTCTACTCCTCTGTTGTTGTTTTAAAATCCTGTTTTTATTCATAACTTCCTAATACATGAGGTAGCATTAAGTCTAACATTAACTGATAATGATGGAGATGGACCTGGTGCTGGAGGGGCAGGGTTTGATTGTACTGCTGGAGAAGGAGGTGGGGGTGGGTTACCACTGGAGTCGCTGTCTTGAAGTAGGCCTCAAGGGTTTTTTGCACAGTCATTTTCTTTTTCTGATCATAAATGTCCTTGTAGCAGTTGAGGGCCTGGTTACATGGGCAAATGCTAAAGGGGAACTAGATCAGTATTAGCATTCCCGTGTCACAGATGGGGAAATGATGCTGGATTCACAGCAGAGAGAGAGAGAGAGAGAGAGACCCTGTCTGAGTAGAATTTGGCAGGCTTGATCCTCTCCAAAGTAGCCAACAGGCCTGCAAATGGTACCCAATTACATACAAAGCAAGAAAGAGAGTTCTGATTATTCTCCCTGTTTTGTTTTACCTTTGGTTTTGTTTGGAATGGTGGCATTTTATTAATCTTATAGCTTATGGTAAATTAGCAGAGCAACTCAGATATGTTCAGAACAAACAACATAAAGTACTTTAAAGTGCTCAAAATGCTTCATATTTATGACCTTGTTATGATCTATGCAAGAATGCAAGTGAACCAGCTTAATTCTATAAGACACTGATTTGAAAGAATGTTCTAAACTGTTTTAAGAACTATTTCTTTTTTACAATACTGTATTCCTACACACATACAGATTCTCTCCTGCTCTTCAGTACCCGTAGTTATTATCATTATTGCAATAATGTATTGTGTTTAAGATATTTTAGTGAATATGGAAGTTTTTCTTAAGGGTTTTATATGCACAGAAAGGGAAAAGATATACATATACTCGTACTAAGGCAAACATCTGACTTACTCATGTGATCTGACTAACATATAAATTTTACATAAGGGCATTCTCAGGAATGGAACTTGTCCACAACCCAGGGATTACCTGTGTAGGGGGAAGGCTCCAGTTTGCTCTCCTCGGCAGGAGGAGCAACAGTGCTTCTGCATGTTGCCTCCACTTTGTTCTCATGCATATCCAGGGAGAAAGTTGTTTTTCTAAGCTTTTCTTGATAAATTCAAATAACAGCACAGCTTTGTTGAAATAAATTGTGGTAGAAGTAAAGGACTTCAGTGCATCACTAAGAGAAGTGCAGATGGGAAAATCAGAGGGGTATCAAGTCTCCCAACACCCCCCCTGCCACAAACACACACCCCTTCCCTGTTTTCTGTTAACGCTGGTTCTTGAGACTTTACTCAGCTCGAGACTTGGAGTAAAGGACTTGAACACATCAATGCTGACCACAACATTGTGAGTTCTGGACAAGTGTGCTTCACTTGTCACTTCCCTTCTTCTCACAGAGAAGGTCAAAAATGCATGAGGGCAGCTCTCTGCTTAAACACTGACTGGAAGAGTTCCAGGGGCAAGGCATTCGATAGCATCAGCAGGTGGGCCCATCCTGGGAGAGCCTGGAGAGGGCAATCTAGCCCCCAGAGCCAATATAGTTCCCCACCCCCACTCTATGGATTACTAAGATAATAAACCGACCTCTTGCCAAGTATTATGCCTATTTTTAGCACAAGTGATATCACAGAGAACAGCCACTCCATTGTTTGATTTTTAATGTAATTTTGTGCCTTCCAAAGCAAACTTCTAGTCTGGGATTGCTGCCACATGCATTTTATAGTCTTGCTCTTGTGCTGGTGTTTAGCTTGCTGCTAGTCTAGCTTGGTTCCAAAGGTTTCTTCTCACTGACAAAAGCAGCTTGGACAAATCCAAAGGTTGTCTTCCATCAGGGAAGCACCTTTCCATCAGAGGAAGAAAACCTTTGAGTTTGTCTGCCAGGGCCACAGAGAGCAGCCTGGGGTAGGGCAAGATACAGGCTCCATGGGACAAGCTAGTAGCCAGGCCTGAAGACCCAGCAGGCAAGGGCAAACCAGACGGCAGGACAGAAGAATGAGCACAGATGCAGGAATACACCAGATCTTAGGGTACACTTCTTACTGGGACAAGGCTCAATTGAAACAGGAAGCAATGGATTTGGCATGGAAGATCCAATGGCTGGCATGAATGGGTGGAATCGGCCTGGGGCCTGACCCTTTCTCATTGAGAAGCTGCCATGTACCATTCACTGACAGCTCTACATAGATCCAGCAGTTTCTGAGACCAGCCTAGTAAGTAGTTGATTTTACTGTAGCAGTAAATAGTATAAAATCCCACTTTAATGTTGCTCAGAAAGAAAAAGAAAGCTATTACTGGGTGTTTTTCCCACTGAATGGAGCATTATTTTAGTCCTTGATCCAGTTGTTTGTAAATGTTTTGTAAAAAAATAATTAAAAAAACCCTCACACCAAGCATGTGATTGTGTGAAAGATATCTAATTCACACTATTTACACCCAAGAGGTTATATTTCATTCTAGACCAGTCATATAAAGAAGTGAGAAGTCAGTGTACTTGGAAAGCACTAAACTAATCTTCTGTGAATTACTAACATAAGCCAAGCAAAAACACCGAGTCTTTTGGAAATGCTGTTTAAAACTTCCCTTTATTTGATACTGCAACTTAAAGATTTAGCAGTTTCCATATATTTGCATTTTAGACTAGAACTGGAATTTTATTACTCTTACTCAATGCTGTCTCTATGAAAGAATTGTGAGTATCTCAAGCCTCGCATGTAGACTTTTATCAAATCATTTTATATGAAAATCTCCCTGAAAGGATTGTTTGACATTTTAGTGCTGAAAACTGGGACCAAACTAGATCTTTAGAGAGAACAAGAGAGCAGGCGTCCACATTCTGTTGCTGAATAGTCCATGAGCGCTTTACCGTGCCTACTTTTAATTGATTCTGATTCACTTCTAATCTTTTTAAAACTTGTAAAGTACACAGCTACACATTCTGTTCATTTCTTAGCAACAGCAGGAAGAATTTAATAAAAATGTTTTAAAGTAATTAATGCTCCTCCAGCCACTTTAGCCACCTTGACTGCCATGTTCTTGATAGAGAATCAGAGCAAAGATCAGATCAGATCAAATCAAAACTGGACTACTAGACAGTAGCAGGTACATTTTCAATACTGATATATTTTCCTATTGAATTCCTTCCCCACAAGGAAGGAGCGAGCTTTCTTTTTTCAAAAGAGCATTTAATTTTGAATTAAAGGTGCAGTGCATATTTATCTTTAGTCTACATGTCTGTTTTGGCAGATATTACAGATGATGCCATATTTGGCAAAAACAAGTGGAAATGATTTTATTAGGACAAATAAAATATTGGAAAGGATTTTGACAATTATTTTATCCCCCATTCAACAAGTTTAAATGTCACTCACTTGACCATTTTATTTACTCACTGCACTGACCAGGACATATCAAAATCCCAGTTCTCTTATTTATAAAATGGGAATAAAAAAGAGAGTTTGAACTGAGGGGTGGTAACAGAGCAGGAGTCTTGGAAATTTAATAGCATCCTAAAAATGGCATGTTAGAAATCTGTTCTGATCATTTATGTTGTTGCTATTCAAAACAATGAATTACAAGTGCTTGGGCAATTACTTTTTCAACAACCTTTTAAAAGTAGACAATAAAGTTCTCGAAGGTTACTTATTATGGGGACGGAAATATGAGGGGGGGATTTCTCTTGGTTTCCTGCACAACCCAGGCATTCTACATAATGAAGAATGCTAGGTAACTCAAAGTTTGCATTACTTTTAAGACCAACTAAACCAGTAATAGCTATTTTACATAGTTCATTCATATCCATTAACAATAATGTGATAAGGATTGAATGGAAGACAAATTTGCTAACTTTCATTGAGAAATTATTAGTGGCATCAGTGGCCATAAATAGACAACTGACTATGTTTGGTTCATACAAATGAATCAGCAAAAAAATTAGGAACTTGTACAGCCTGGTGGATGTTGGGCTTCACTGTGCATGTCATTAACTCAAGGCTTCTTGTCACACTATATAAACTTTTTAAAATATTACATTAACGGTTCAAACCAGTTACTTTGTTTGACACTAAGAAAGTCGTGTGTACAATAAGTAACGGTAAAATGCAATGTATCTAATCCACAGGTTTCAAGAGAAAATTAAATTAAAGCCAATGATCCTGCAGCAGCATTTTGTTCATTATGTATTTTTGAAGGGAAATTCATTTTTTTGATGTGCTCTTCAAGGAATAATATCAAAATTCTGCAAAAGGATTATAACAACCTGTTTTTCTTGTTTCACAGACTTTAAGGTTACATGTGGAATAATATAGTATGAACAAGCTGATCTTATGTAAGTTTATACAATTCATTTCAATATAGTTTATCCCCAGGAAGTACTGCAGCTTATGAAAAATTTTCAGATTTCAGAACTTTCCTATCTATTGCCTTTAGTTTTCCCTTTCATTTCATTTCTTGCCCCTAACCTCAACTTCAACTATGGTCTACACTAGCCCACAAAAATTGTAACATAATAAATGTATTAGTCATTGAGGTGCCACAACACTTTTGGTTCTTTTAATTTTTATTGGTTCCAAAATTAATGGTCAATTTTTTATTAGGACCAACCAAAACACACAAAATTGTAGGCAAGTTTTCTGGATCTCTGGATTGGGCAAAAAGTTGCAAAAACCAGGTCTGGCCATGGGCAAACTAAGTATGATTTGTGACCTCTCTTGAGCCACTAGTGTTGAAACATAAATTGTTAAATTGTTGGAGTGTGTTAATAATGCTTATTTTTTTATTTTTCATCCCAAAATCAATGAACAGTTGTTTGAAACAGCTTCATGAGTGTTTCTTCCCGTCCTCACTGAACCCTGAACCTTTCCTTCAACACTGGCCTAAAACTTTTCAAACTTCTGTTCAAGCTTGTCCGTATTCCAAATTGTGGATTTTGTTTTGAAGCTTTTCTATTCAGCTATCCATTCCACATTCTCAACAAGAGAATGTCGAGGGTGGAAAAAGGCAGCACAGAAGGAGAGGCAACCAGGGCAGAACGGACTATGGAAAAGCACACAAGACAGCGACAGAGTCTTGAACGAATGTACTTCTGTAAGGGGGAGGGGGACATTAGTCAGAATTAAGCACTGTTGAGACTGCAGTCCTATGCACAGGACTTTGGTAACACTCCCCCAGAGAATGCTGTGGGACTTACTTCTGAACAAGCGTTATGAATGCATTGCATATTCCAGCGATTGCTATGAGTGGTTAATGATGTACTTGACTCTTTTCCTATCGGGGCGTGACCGTGTCAAATTTTGGCAGGATTGCGCGCTTCACCTTTCTGGCTCTAAGAAGCGATGAGGTTGGGCTTCCGTAAACCTCGGAGCCTTTTCTTGCCCTACCCGCGCCCCGCGCTCGAAGCCTGGGAGGTCCCTATGCGGCCGGTTGGCTGCCATCCCCAAGGTGTCCCCTGCCTTGCAGGAAGCGAACCCCCGCTCCTGCCCGCAGAACCCCTCTAACTCCCGGCCCGTCTAAAGGGCATCTTTTGTTTGGCGTGGAATGCCACTCCCCGTGACGTCATCAGCCGGCCGGGCCAATTGGAGAGCCGCTGGCCGTTCCAAAAGGGGTGTCCCCGGTGAGCCCCTCCTCTTCGGAGTGCTCCCTCGCTTCTTTGCCTTGGCCTCGGCGGGGGGCCCCTGGCGCCAGGAGCCCTATATAAGCCCCCTCGGCGCCGGCGATCTGCCCTTCTCGCAAGCGGGTAGGTTTGCGCGCGACGAGGAGGAGCAACAGCAGAAGCGCGGTAAGGGACGCGGCGGGCGCGCTCTTTTGTCCATCCCGCTGTTCGCGGAGAGCAGCTCAATGAAGCGGCTTTGCCTCCAGCTTGCCAAGTGAAGGGCAGCTTTTGTTAAGCCCTGTTTGTTTTCCCCGCAGCTCTCGAAGATGCCCCGCAGCCCGCCGAAGCGGCTGTTTCTCGTGCTGCTGACCCTCTGCCTGGGGGCAGGGGTCTGGGGCACGCCGCGCCAGAGGGAAAAGGCCAAAAGGCAAACCCAGCAGCACATCGTCCAACCTGCCGTGCCAGCCGGGCAGAGCAAACGTGAGTAGTGCTGGCCAGGGACGGTTTGCGAGGAGAGGGGCTGGGACGCAGCGGGGAGTAGGGAGCGCTGGAGGGGCCCTCAGATCTGGGCGCTCACGAAGAGCGAACCAGACTTTCGCAGGAGATAGAAAACTTGCAGCGGGCTGAGGGTTTTCTCACGGAACCTTCCAACTGTAGCTCTCTTGAGTCTGCACTGTGCTAAGAAAGGACTTTGGAAGATAGAACAACTTTGGGGATTTCGGGCGTCTCTCTCTTATGCCTGAGCAGCTTGGGAGAACATCCTAAATGTGCCTTCTTTAACGTCTTCTCCCGACCTGCCTATTCTAGTTCTGAACTGAAGAGAGGAGAAGGGAGAGAAAGAAAAGAGAAACCCGCAACCCCACGGTTGTAAGCGAGGTCCACCAGCACGACGCCCTGCGACGATGCTGTCTGTGACGGGGGTGGGGGGGGGGGTCTGCAGTAACGCGTCTCCACTAGAAGACAAAACATTTGGCAGTCCCGCCTCTGTCTGTGCTGAGGTGTGAATAAACCTTGGAGGAGTCCGATTACTTTTGCTAAAGTCTTTCGCCTACCGTTTTAAAAAAATGACTTCATCTAGCAAATTTATTTTGTTGCTTTGCAACCCACAGAAATTAAGAGAAAATCAATAACTGATGTAGAATGTGAGAAGGAGACAAATCCCCTGGAACACCTCTTCTGCCCAAAGGAAAGCGTGTGCAAGGGCGCTTCTAGTTAATCCCTCCCAGACTGGGAAGGGAAATTGAAGTGGGAGTTGCAGGGTGACATGAGGGAAAATTTTCCTGGCTGTTAACGCTGTGAAACAGTAGGGAAGTTTTCAAGTGGGCTGGTTTAACTTGCCCATGTGAGTATGGGTGAGGGGAAGTTAGTTGTTTAATCTAGTTATATCTCCCCTTTTTCCATGCAGTACAAAGTGGACTGGATAGAGTTTCCAGCCAGACTCTCATTCAGACAGTGAGCAAACCCAGACCTGACTAAGGCTGAAATCCTATTTCAGGATTAAGGGACTCCCATTGTATTCCTCTGGGCTCAAAGGATGGTCAAGTGATCTGAAGTAAAAGAGGGGAGGCCCATTTCCTGTGCCCAGCCCTCAGACCAGGAGAAGGGGTTGGCTTTTTCAAATATGTGGTTTTTCCTGGTCGATTTATATTTTTGTCATTTCCCTTCCCATCTCAATCAATAGAAAGGAAGATCCCTGCTTTAGGCTGCCATGATTGGAGCGCCTGTTAGAGAAATGAAGGGGCACTACATTCAGTGAACAGGGGGCTGCCAGATCCCGGGAATGCCCCATTCCTCGGCCTATTGCCATGCTGCAGAACTTTCCTCAGATACATTGGCTATTCTCTGGGCAGGCTGGCAGGCTCTTGGCCATGTGAGCTGCAGTTACTGCCTCCACCATTGCCTGGGGTTAGGATTGCTTTCTTACATCAAGTTCTCCATTTGGTAGTTCATGTATTTCCTGAACTAGTTTGCAGACTGAGGACCCAATAACAGCCTTCAAGGAGCACTATGCAAAACCTGCAGTCATGCCTCCAATACGCATTTTTGTTATACGGTCATATCTGTGCAATAAGGATAGTGCTTTTTATGGAAGGACGCTCAGTGATGCCATTTTCCTAAAAAGCAGGACCTGCTCTAAGCTTAGGTCTGCTGGGCTGTGCACTTCAGAACTTCTAAGAAGCCGGGGGGAAATTACTCAGCCAAACAGTGTTTCTGCATGAACTGTGGAGTAACTAGCCATACTTTATGTTCGTTATAATAAATACTTGGAATAGGCCACAGTAATAAAGCCAAATCATTTTTTCTTTTGAGTAAAAAAGCAAGCTTCATTTCAGGGTGCTTGGGAGAAGGTAATGAATTAGGTTTTAAGAGAAGGTATAGTAGTCTATAATTTGTATTACATTTATGTTTTATGCCAGATTATTGAAAAGAACTGATAATAAGATAAATAACAAATCTGATTTATATTGGTTTAAAATGCTGTTTGTGTTTAAAAAATAAAACAGGATTAATTTTCATCAGCTGTAGGAAGTGGCAGGACTATTCATGTAAAACTGTAGCTGGAGAAAATGCTTGGAAGAAAACTAAGTTTGCAGCCCTACCTTGGCAAGGATAAGCCTGCCTAGGAGTCAGAGCCAAGGAAGTTTCTCTCAGATCCTTTGGAGTCGTTCCACTGACTTGCATTAAACTTTGGATCAGGCCTCCTAACTGAGCAATCTTTTCCATCTGTTAAATTGTTGCTCCAGAATTTGAAACCTCCGGTGGTTCAATTTCTGTTCATTTAAAACGTGGTGAAAAAGAGACAGACAGTTTTGAAGTCAAACCCATTCCTGATTTCCATGCACCTTAAAGCCTCCATTCTCTCTCAGAGATTTCAGGATGTCAAAGGAATGCAGGGTCTGGAGCTAATGTATATTCCATGCATGCCTGGGCTAACCCCTGCCTCCCATGCCCCTTCCCCTTGCTTGGAGAACTGCTACTTGTGGTCTAGACAAGGAAATGTAATTCAACACTCCTTTCTGTTTCTTTCTCAGAGGGATGCTTTGACAATGGACAACACTATCAGATCAACCAGCAGTGGGAGCGCAGTTACTTGGGGCGTATTCTGGTCTGTACCTGCTATGGGGGCAGCAGAGGATTCAGCTGTGAAAGCAAGCCTGAGGGTAAGAGGTCTTTCCATTGCCTTCTGACAGAGCAGTCTCTAAAGAAAAAAGCTGTTGGCTGTTTTGCTGGAATTCATGCTGCTGGTGGGAAGAGCAGAGTGTCAGGAGCTGCCTTCATGAGGGAGGCCTCCAGAACAGGTCTGGTGGAAGGGCCCAGCTTCCTCCTGCCCGCTCCTGCAGCTCGGCCTGGAAGAGTTGTGAAGGTTTGGTGGGGCGGGGCATACTTTAGGGCATACAACCAGTCCACATGGAATGACCCAGACCCTCATGTTTTCTGATGAAAACTCAGATGGCACCCAGGAAATGTTTGACATTCCCTGTAAGTTGCAGAAGCATTTGTTGTGACAGGCAGCCCCCCTCTCGGGAAAGCTCTGTCCCTTGACTCCCTTTACAAAGGTGCTGCTTTGCCTCCTGTGTGTGGGGCAGCTTACATGGCTTCCAAGTGAGGATGTGGGACAAGATGGAGTTTCCGGGTGCAGAGCAGCATGCCTCTGCGGACCAGCTGCTGGGGCATAGAGTGGAAAAGGGCTGAGTCCAGCTCTAAGGTGTCTTAGAAGCAGCTGACCTGCCAGTGTTGGAAGCAGGACTCTAGACCAGATGAGGCCTTGGCCTGACCTGGCAGGGCTGCTCTTTCAATCGCAGATGCCAGATTCTTTGATTCAGAGCAGCAGTGTCTCAGAACATGTTAAGAATTGAATGATACATGCTGTGGAGAAATTGGATAGACAGAAGCTTTCCTCCCTCAGCCATAATACTAGAACCCAGGGTCATCCCATGAAGCTGGAGGGGAAGAGATTCAGGACAGATGAAAGGAAGTGCATATTCACACAGTGCCTAGTTAAACTATGGAATTTGCTGCCATGGGAAGTGGTAGTGGCCACTAGGTTGGACAGCTTTAAAATGGATTGGGGGATAATGTTCTCATTGGTGGCAACTAGTCCTGATGGCCACATGCTACTTGTGGCATCAGTGGCAGTGTGCCTGCGTGCAGAAGCTGCTGGGGAGCTTGACAGCAGGGCACTGTCACAGCCCCCCCGCTTGTGGGATCCTGCAGGTAGCTGGCTGGCCATCCTGTGAAGGGACTGCTGGGCCATCAGGTCCCATGATCAGATCCCACAGGGCTCCTCTCACATTCTTACGGTCTGAAAAGGACAAATACATACTATAAAAACTTTGGGGAAAGTGATACAGTTTTAAAAGAGAATGGAAAATATGGCAAAAGAGTAAAACTAACTTGGGCATTCTTACTTTGGAGAAAAGACTGGAGGGGTGAGGGAGGAAGAGAATATGCAGAAATTTTCACAAAGAATTCAAGGAGGAGAATGACTTTTAATGCCACAGAAGAAAACAAGCAGTCCTGGGTTCTAGCTAGAACCATAAAGATTATTAACAATGCAGTTCCATATAGGTTTACTCAGGAGTAAGCAACACTGCGTGCAATGAGACATACTCATGAGTTACAGAATTTCAGGTTAGTTTTAAAGGACTACAGCATATATTTGATTTCATTCATGAGATCTTTCTTATTGTAAAATTGATTAGGAAATAGAAAATTGTGCCAGAAAATTATACAGAAACACTCATGCAATTTTTAAGAGCAAAAGAGTCCTCTTAATTCAGTTCAAGTAAATACGTGACCAACAGCTCTCTGTATTTCTTGATCATGTGCAGTTTTCCTGTCTGGTCTTTCTCCTTGTTATGCCCGCTTGCAAACTCTTCCCTTTTCTTTGTACAGTTTTGCTTCCACTGCTCCCTACTTCCCTCGGCCTGCAGTCTCCTCAGCCTTCTGATGCTGTTTCTCTTGACCTTCCCTTGCTGTTTCCCTTCTAGTCTTCTTACCATCACCTTCTTAGCTCCTCAGGATCTAAGCAACAATGCCCCTGCTGGCCAGAGACCCTTTTGTCCAGCCAACTGCTGTCCTAGGCATTGTCACCACCAGCCTGGCACATGGTGGTAGGACATACCAAGGGGATAGAGAATCTGCAAGCTGCAAAGTCTGTTGTGGTGACATAGCCTTTTTTGCCCACTCAGAGGAAGAAACCTGCTACGACAAGCACACTGGAGGCACCTACCGAGTAGGGGAAACCTATGAGCGGCCCAAGGACTCCATGATCTGGGACTGTACCTGCATTGGAGCTGGTCGTGGCAGAATCAGCTGCACAATTGCAAGTATGTATTGGAGAGGTGCATTACAGAAATGCTCAGTGGCAGCAGTTGATATCTGCGCGCAGCAGTTGATATCTACCTGCTACAAAGGCGATGGGGTTTTGGGGTGGCAACCACATTAAGGCTGCAGGGCTTTAAAGAGTTTGTTAAGTGCAAAATCCACAGTTCAGCTAGAAACAGTTGAGAGAAGGCACAACATGCCCTCGCTGAAGAAAATAAACAAGCCACATTATTCACGATTACAACTACTGTGTGAATAGAAGCAAGTGGCTTTGTCTTTTCAATGTAAGGCAGTATTGCACCTCTGATGGAAGATGCCTTTGTAAAATCGACAAGGAAAGAGAAGGTTTATCACAAATATAAGGCATGCCAGATTAATAGGATTATGCTGAGTATGCTTCTGCAGTAATAGGAAATGCCACATTCTGGGCATTAGGAATAACTGACTGTGGAAGCAGCTCCAGCTCTCCCCTGGGAAGGGACCTTTAGAGAATTGCCAGTTTCACATCGCCACCTACCCTGTGAAGATGTGTCAGGTCTTGGAGATCCCTGAATTAGCTAAAGGTGTCTACATGGTCCTGTACCTTGATGCTCTTTTACAGGGAGTGCAGCAGTAGTTTAGAGGCAGAGTACATGCTTTGCATGCAGATGGTCCTAGATTTAATCTCTTGTAGCCACAAGGATCTGAGGTAGCAGCCCAGGAAACACCCAGGCAGAATAGGCAGTCCTGAGCTAGATGGGCCAGTAGCCTTGTTACAAGGTAGCAACCTGGGTTTATTTTTGCAGATCGTTGCCATGAAGGAGGTCAGTCCTACAAGATTGGCAATACCTGGCGCAGGCCTCATGAGACAGATGGCTACATGTTGGAATGTGTGTGTCTTGGCAATGGAAAGGGTGAATGGACTTGCAAACCAGTAGGTACGTATTGGTTTGTCTTTGATGTACCGGCGAGTGTTGGGGCCTGCGTTTTAAGTAGATGGAGCTCTTAGAGCAGACATTGGCCTTTTGATTCATTGTGACATAGGGTTTTTGTCACAATTATATATAATGGTTAGATGCTGTTTTTGAATAAGTTCTGAGTAGATTCTAATGCCCTTTGCTACTATGAAGCTGGTATACCAGTTAGGCCTAGTTGACACTGGGAAGATCAGCCTGCATCTGGAATGGACCCTTCCAAATGGCAGGTGAGGGCTCACATACAGGAATTAACCCCTCCACATTAAAACAAAACAGGCAGAACAAAAACCTAGCTAACTAACATAAAAGGGAAAAGTGCTCTGATTAAGCCTTCCCTATCAAATAGTTTTTTGCTTGAGGCAATAACTTTTTGTATGAAGTCACATGGCACAATTGCCACATCTGTAATATGAAGTGGTACATCCCAGATACAAGTTTGCCCCCTCTGTAAGACCTGAGCATATTGATTGGTATCTTACCATTTATTGATATTTACAGCATTCAGCTGCCAATCCATAACGTGAAGTTCTGTGGATGGCTTATGGTAAATTGGTAAATAAAGCTTTAAAAAAAACCCTCACAAGTTATAGAATAGAGTGTAAAACCATAAAGTCAAGCCTCACAGCAGCATAAAAACTAAGAACAGATTTCAGAACTGAGATGCTGAGGCGACATGTACCTATCAGACCCCCAGATGCTGTTTTTTATCCAACCCATTTATTAGTACTTTTGTGGCAGAAATGATTGAAGTGATTCCTCCCCCCCCCCATTTAAGGAAATCTGGTTTCATCTTTCTTTAATGAAATCCTGTGACTAAAGCAAGAGCATCCTGTCCTTTGTGTCCATTCCTGTAGCTGAACGGTGCTACGATAATGCTGCTGGGACATCCTATGTCGTTGGAGAGATCTGGGAGAAGCCCTACCAAGGCTGGATGATGGTGGATTGCACTTGCTTAGGAGAAGGCAATGGACGCATTACCTGCAGCTCCAGAAGTGGGTATCGTGGCAGAGCCTGGCATGAGTGCGCTTTGTGTGTGTTGCCGCGTTTCTTGTCCTCAGAATACACAGAGTTTCCTGGGATTAAGCCATGGTGGGAATGCTTCTAAATGGATATGTCTAGGACTGTGCACCAGTCCTTGGTGTATTGGTTAAAGGTTTGTCCTGCGGGTCTTACTCCTATGTAAGGCAGCAGTGCATGCTTTAGGTGGGATCTTTTATGCTGCTCTGAGCATTGTTTTGTTGCTGTTCAGTGCTAACTTTGTGTTGCCTTGCTTGCTCTGTGCGTGCATTTCCTGCTGGGAGTAGGTGGCCCCTCCCTGCTTCCCTTCATCAGGAAGCCTGAATTCGGCTTTCTGATTGGCTTTGGGATTTTTGTTTTGTTTTGCTTTTTGAGAAGATGGAAATAGATCTGTGGGTTTCAGAAGCAACTGAGGTGCCCCTCAGATGCCAGCTCCCAGAGACTGTCACTCCATCATCATCAGATGATGATTTTAGTGCAGCCTTCTTAGTCAAAGCCTTCCAGATGTGTTTAACTACAATTCCCATATTCCTTGGCCATCTGATAGGAGTGATTGTGCAACATTTGGAGGGTACCAGGTTAGGGAAGACTAGAGAATTTTATCTTGATATGAACCGCCTAGAATACTTCAGCTACAGGCGGTGTAGAAATGAAATAAATTAAATAAAAAAATTGTTGTTCAATGCTAGTGTTACATGCATTATTTATTTATTTAATTATTTGTATCCTGCCTTTTTTCCTGTAAGGAACCCAAGGCAGCTTACATAATCCTCCTCCTCCTCCTCCTCCTCCTCCTCTGCATTGTATCTGCACAGCAACTCGGTGAGGTAGGTCAGGCTTAGAGTCAGTGGCTTGCCCCAAGTCCTCTAGTGAGCTTCCTAGTGGAGTGGAGACAAGAACCCAGGTCTCCTGCATTTCAGCCCTGCACTGTAAGTGGTGCACCACAATGGCTCTATCAAATGGTTTAAAAACAGTATAAACAAAGTACTGGCAGAAAAGTAAGTGACAAAGGAGCTTGTTGAATTGGAATTTACTCTGTAGACCCTGGCTTGATTGGAACAACTGGGGAACACATGGGGCCCTGTCAATTTGGAATGGGGCACAGGCAGCTGCTATGCAGAGGAGTGGGAAAAGATTCTTCCTTCCTGAAATTTAATTACTTTACGATCTAAACCCAGTTTTCAGTGAGTCATTCTGTGGTCTGTCTCTCATTGCTCAGGAAGGTCCCCTGACCTTCCAGAGAGGCTTTAGGGGGTGAGGCAAGTGACTGGGTGATGGAGGGGGTGGGAAATTTTCCTTTTGTGTTTATTTGAAATGTCCACTGTTACTTGCTAATCAGCATTTAGATAGGCAGTCCCATGGAGTGGTGGGGGCGTGGGGTTGTAACAATGCTGCAATGAAGTAGTTGAATTTAGATATAGATTAAGAAACCCATTTATATAGTTAGGGACCACTTTTATTCTGGAATTTGCAGCAGAAAACATTACAGTAAAAGCTTCCTTAAAAAAAATGAATAAAAGTGACCTGAAAATGCAATCACTGTCTAAATAGAATCATGCAGTTAGAAGGGACCTAACAGGCCATCTGGTTCAGCCACCTGCTCAGTGCAGGACTCAAGTTACCCATCCAGACTTCTACCAAGCCTGATCCTGCTTAGCTTTCAAGATTAGGCAGGATCAGGCACTTCAGGCTATATGTAAAACCTGTTTAATCTGGTCTGGGAAATAGCTAGTCCTTCAAACCATTTGTTGGGTAGGTTTTGAAAACGTCTTTAGCCTTAAGTTGATATAGACTAATTCCTCAAAGTATGTTTTAAATTAAATTTTAAATGAAAAAAGAGAAGAATTTGTTTATACTTTCACTCTGACCTGAAACTTGCGGTAGAAAAATACTGCTCAGTGTCAAATGGGAAAGGTAGGGATGTATACAATGTTTGCAAGTACTTGAAAAAAGACAGGATCACATGGTTTGATACTGATGATGCATTTCATTATGTGGCTCAGAAATGTGTTGTTAAATATTCCAATATTTTTCTAGATATTAACGAACTCTGCTCTGTGAATCTGAAATGAAAACGATGAATCTAATACTACCAATGGTAGAGAAAGAACAGCTTCATTTGCCAGGGCTGCCCCATAAATCTTCCCAACAGCCTCATTTCTGTTCCTCTTATATGTACTGCTCCCCAGGGTCATAATTATGCTGGCTGAGAGTTGCTTGTTGATGACATTTATTTAATTTATGTGTGGACTGGGACGCCACTCCTGATCTTAAGTCGGGCACCCTCTCTGCAGACTATATCTTGTCCATACAGTAGTATAGATTTGGTCCACCACTCACAATGCCTAAATATATTTTTGGGTGATGGAGGCAGGGATGCTTAATACAGCCCCTCTGAAACCTTCCTGTATCTTGCTGATTCCTGGGGGTAGCACCTCAACAAGCTATCCCCGCCCTCGTTATTCTGTTCTTTTTTTTACTGTTTAGAATAATAAGGTCCTGAAAACATCCTGATTTAGCTGCAGTCCTAATTGCACTTGCTAGAAAGTAAGACCCATGGAGTCCTGGGTCACTTACAGCTTGGATAAACATGCTTAGGATTGCCCTGTTAGAAAGCAGGCCTTTTCAGTTAAGTTTCTCTGTCCCTTTTTATGAACACTGTGGTTGCTGGCATGAAAGGATGGAGATTCCCCGGTTTAAATGGAAACAGCTGTGAGCCAGTCAGAAGAAACCGCTAGGTTTTGTTCCCATGCAAGATCCATTTGTAGGAGACCTTGTTCCTAGCTTTGAGTGTTTCGAAAGCTTTTTCCCACTGTGCTCATTCATAGGCACACATGTATGTACGCACACACACATGCACCGTTTGAAGTTGCAGACTAGTTTCCTGGCAAACCCACAAGGATTCCTTCAATCTGATCTCATGGCTTTCTCGAGTACTTCCCACATGTTAGCTTTAGTGGTCCAAGCGCAGTGCTGAGTAACCATTTGGAGTGATTCTGAGGTCTCCTTCCACCACAGCCAATGACAAGAAATGGGAGAAGTTCCCAAACTCCCACTTCGCGGGGGGGGGGGGGGCGTTCCAGCTGTTCAGCACAGGAAGGAGACAGGAAGCACTCAGCTCAGGTGACTTCTTTTCCAGGGAGACTGTGTGAATGGTGAGGTGGGTAGGATCTCAGGAGCTGGTTGCATTAACAGGTGTGGGGGTAATTGTGTGGGCTTGAGAAAGTCTTGGAACATCCTGCAGAAGGAGTCAAAGGACAGCCCAAGAGTATAGCCTGAAATCTCAACTAGAGGACATTCTTACGGCTTCATCCTGTATTGAGGGTGAAAGCATTTCATATTTATCCCGGGTCAGGTGCATCCTTCCATTCAGTTGCTGCTGTGTTCATCTTCCCCCACCTCACTTAACTGTAATTTGCAGCATAATTTCTGCTCTTTCAGAAGAATTACTAAAACCTGATCCTACATGTGTGAATGCATCCCTCTTATTTTTGGAAGCTAGTTCCAGGAGAATGCAACCTTGATCTAGTTGGTCCAGAACTTGATAGACATTGTGACTGTGCATTCTCTAGACCTAAGTAATCACTCCAGGAATTGGCATGTATCATGGCATTCCAAAGAGGCATTTAATATAGTATTTGTACATGCTTCTAGGGGGAAAGATTTGCCTCCACTGTATTGTCCATGCTGCAGCAAGGCTTGTGCAAGACTGTACCTGGAAGACCTGAGATTAAAATCCCACTCCTGCCACTGGACAATTTACCTCACAGCTCTTACTCGCCATCTGAAAAATCAGTATAGCATGTGTCACACACAGCTGCTATGAAAGCAAGCAAGTTAAGATTGATGTGCTCTAAAAGATGAATGATGAATTCAGTTCCATTTAAGACCCAAATGACTGTATGAATGGTAAAGTACTTCTACTAGTTCAAGTAAACCAACATGTCTGGAGCGCATCAACTGCTGAAATTACTTCTTTTTGAGCCCCCAGCTTTATGTATTTCTCCCCTTCTTTTACAGACAGGTGCAATGATCAGGACACCAAGACATCCTACAGAATTGGAGACACGTGGAGTAAGAAAGACAGCAGAGGAAACCTGCTTCAGTGCATCTGCACAGGGAATGGCAGAGGGGAATGGAAATGTGAGAGGCATTCATCCCTGCAGGCCACAAGCATAGGTAAGCAAGACAGCTGGCTGTGCTCGTGACACCCGCGTGTCACTTCAGCATCACCCCCCTCCCCTGGCGTGCCACGGGGCTCGTGCCTGGAATTCTGGGACTCCAAATTAGTTACAGTCCCCTTCCCCAAGAAGCCACGCACACTTGCTGGATCGGAAGGCGCTAGTTAGGGCAGGGAGCCTCTTTCAGCCCGAGGGCTAAGTTCAGCCTCGCAGAAGCTCTTGGCAACCGGATTCCAGGGGTGTATAGTGCTGAATGCCCCCAAATGCCAGCACATAGTAGCTCTTACTGCCAGTGGCTAAGCTACAGGAGAGGGTGGCAGGCCCATAGCAGTGAGAACTGTGAGCAAAGCTTTGCTGGAATTGTTTGCCCCACACTGTTGCCTTTTGCCCAGCCCCTTTGATCCCCACTTCCCAACGGCCTGTGTCCCCTTATTGCTTCTGCTACTATGTCACAAGTAACTGTCTTGTGACATAGCTGGTGGGGGAAAGAAATCGGCATCTAAAACTGACTGTGAAGTTTTGCTAAGTGATAGGTAATTTGGTGAAGTTTCTCAGAGAATATGTCATTTTATCTAGTGTTTGGCATGATTCTTAGACTATTTTAGAATGTTATTTTCTCATTATAAATCCTGCATATGTAATTGAGTCATTAAAGAATCCTGAAGAGTACTTAACTGCCCAAAATGTATTTAAGCAAGCAACAACCCTCATCTTCCATACTGACTGCTGTAGCGTTTGAGAGGTCTTATGTTTCCTGCTGCAGGAACTGCATCTGCGACCATCACAGACATACGAACCGCACTCTTCCAGCCTCAGCCGCAGCCCGCTCCCTATGGGCACTGTGTAACTGACAACGGGATGGTGTATGCCCCGGGAATGCAGTGGCTCAAGACACAGGGAAGCCAGCATATGCTTTGCACTTGTGTGGGCAATGGAGTCAGCTGCCAGGAAACGGGTATGAGGCACCTTTATGATCCTTGGTATATAAAAGGAAAGGAAGGACCCTGGGCTAAACATACAGATACACAGACATGCTCCTTGCTGAATCAGGATGGTTTCTGTAGACCAGCGAAATACAGCTCAGGAGCATGGATCTGTTTGTTGTTCTGTTGTTCTACTGCCACTGCACTTCTGCCCCATGCACCAGAAGTGATCTGACTTGTGTCGAGGAGAGCGTTGGTGGCCTCGTTGTTGGGTCGATCTGGCCTCTGATCGGGTGTGACTCGGCCTACAGTTCACCATCTGCCTAAGAGTGGCATTGCTTGTGCTATTTCCGTGGGCCAAGAACATCTGATATTGGAGGCACCTGAAGTCTCCCTGTCCAAGCACCTCACCTGCTGAGAGGGGGATGCGCAGGAGACTCCTCTGGGATGCTGCCGCCACTGCCTGCCAGCCTGGAGCTCTGGTGCTCTTGAGCTCAGTGCTGTGAAGGTGCCTTGGTGGGACTGGCCCTGGGATCACGCGTCTCTCTCCCTCCAGGACAGCCCAGCCACTTGCCAGCATATAGCATTGTGTACTATGTAAATGCTAGGGATTTAGCTCCAAGTTGCCTGATATGGAACATGTATGTAATTAGATGGCGGGATCTTGATACCGTGTTCTGTTCTGCTTTGAAGTGGTGACCCAGTTCTATGGTGGCAATTCCAACGGAGAACCTTGTGTCTTTCCATTCACCTACAATGACAGAACTTTCTACTCATGTACTACTGAAGGCCGTACTGATGGGACACTCTGGTGCAGCACAACCTCAAACTTTGATAAGGAAGGCAGATACTCCTTCTGTACAGAACAAAATGGTAAACTTTTCAAAATAGATACTATTTGGAGAGAAATATGCTGTGGATTTTAGGAGGCTAGGAGAACTACAATGGAGGCACAATGTTATTAACTGTAATTTGGCATTGCTCCATTAAACTCCATGGTTTGGGCCTTTTATGTGGGGTGTGATGGGATGAAGTGCAAGAAATAAAATCTGCAAAGGCATTCTGGGCATGACGAAAGGAGTAGATAGTCCTATCGGAGAGCCAATTCAGTGCAGTACAGCATTTTTAATTTTTTAATACAGGACTAGGTTCCAGTCTTGGTTCAGCTGCAGCCTTCCAGATAGTCATGGGCAAGTTATTCATTCTGTGTGCTTTGTTCAAAATGCAAATAGCAGTAACACAAGATGCCACTTTCTCAGTCCTTGCTCAAGCCATGGGTAGGGTATGATATATATCCAGATACCAGTGCAGTCCTATACATATCTACTCAGAAGTAAGTGCTACTGAATTTTATAGTACTAACTCCCAGGTAAGGGTGCACCGGATTGCAGCCTAAGTGAATCTCCCCACCTTACCTCCATTTTAACGTTTCAAAATAGTTTTTCCTGGGCTGCCTTTTCTAACATACTGGACAGATTTGTATGGCATGCTAAACCCCAGGGACCTAGACCCATGCACTGGAGGTGAAAGCCCCCTGTGCCTGGCAGATGACCGGGCACAGAGAGAGGATGTACCCATCTCCCCCTCATTCTTCTGAAGTATCCCAGGGGATGCTGCAGCAGCAGCAAGCACTGGGGGAGCAGATGCACACTGGCAGCAGCTTCTGCTGTCCTCTGTTTCCCCTACGCTCTTCTGCTGATGATGCCGATGCTAGCAGAGTAGGATTGCTTGTGGGCAGCCCCACTCTGCTGGCATCAGCAGCAGCGTGAGTGGGGAAGCCGGGGAGGGGCTGCCTTTGAACAATCCCATTCCCTCTCCAGCTTCAGCAGGAGCATGGGCATGGCTGGCTTTCGTCAGCCAGATCTCCTGGGCTACAGCTGCAGTGCTTTCTTGCCACTCTGTCCAAGAGACTCTCTTAACTTTGGGTTTGACCATGACTTAACATGTTGTCCCTAGAACAAGCCATGGGTGGGTGCAGTGGTTTCTAAACCACCCCAGGGTGTCTTGTAAAGCACCCCTAAGGAAGTATGTTGAGTTCAGATAACACACTAACCCCCAGTGGCTTATAAACCAAGGTGGGTAATTATGTCACACAAACCCACTTGTTGGTGCAAAGCCCTGGGGAGCCTGCACAGCTAGGGGTCAATTTTGCAGTTAACGCATGGGAAAAATGCATTGATCACCAAGAATTGGAATGCTAGGGCCTTACTCAGTGCTGAGAGGGGTGTGCTTGTCTGAGATGATTACATGGACATAGATCTGGTAGCCCAGACAAAACAACTTTATCCAGACCCCTGTTTTTTCTGAATGTGTCTGTCTGGATTTTTTTTGCTTTAGTCCAGCAGGGCTGATGTCCATATTAGGCTTGGGGAAAGATGCCTCCTGAGCCTGATCAGTGCAATGTTCTGATGTCACTTGCTGGATCGTGACTCCCAGCCAGGACGCCATATATAGCCGCAGTCGGACCTCGCTTCTGCGAATGGGTTCCGCAGCCCTTCCTCCCAAAGCATTTGGCTTTGTGGGACATGGGCAGAGGGATTTGCCGTGAGGCAGGGCTCTCTCTGTGTTACCTAATCAAAGCAGAAAGTGCAACCCAAATCATGTCTCGGTAGTGCTTTCTTTTTACTTGATTAGTTTGTTAAATGGAAGGAATGCACCCAGCAGCACTTAAGAAGCTCAGATCAGGGATTCTTGTGAAATTCTCTATCTGATTCCCCCCCCCCCCGCCCCATATTTGGAGGTTCTGAATCACTTGATCATGTTGTGTTGCAGTTTTTCACTTATATTACAGTGCCTTTAGCTTTTGGTAGCTTTGGGCAAAAATCCAGGCCTGTTGCAAGAATATTGCACCTGCTTTTATCCAGCTTTGATGTTTTTTTAAAGAATGTGCTTCCTTTAGCTACTGGGAGTGGCACTGATTATACCGTTGTGATGTAAAGGGCCTCATGAACGAGGGAAAAGAAATCCTTTAAATAGAACCATATAAGCACATGTCACTGGCTATATAAAACTGCTGGGTTGTAATTTGGGGCGTGTGTTAGGGACTTCTCTCGAGGCTGACAGAGCGCTTCTGCTCTCAGGCAACCTGCCTCTTGCCAGCCCCCCGATTTTTCATTAAATTCTATCCGTTGTGAGCATGTGGCTAAATGTTCTGCTGCTCTGCTGTTCACCAGCAACTAACGTGCACTGCGTTTTGCAAGATTTAATGCTAGTGAGCAAAGGGCTCCCCTTGAATGGGTAATCTGAAATGGGTTAGCTGTTGCCTCCAACCTAAAATAGATTGGACTTCTCCCTCTTTTTTTAAAGCAGCCAAGGACAGAGATATTTCTTGGTACACATTTGCTGTCCTGGTGTTATAGTGGTCCAGCCATCCTCTCAACTTTTTTTCACCCAGTCCCTAGATGAGAGCACAGAAAAGTCTGCTTCCTTACTGAAAACAGGAAGGGGTCTTAAGAAGCTGCATCTCTGGAACATCAGAGAAAAGAAAAGCTGGTGGCTCTCTGAACTCTTGAAGTGGCAGGGTGGCTTAAACGCTGAAGCAGAATTGTGTTACCCACATTTACCAGTAAATATTTTTGTCCCGCATTTACCATGCAGAAGGAGAATTACTTTTGTTTTTGTGAGTCGTTATATGTATAGACTACATCTGTAAAATTCTTTGCAATTTTATTCCACTGTATCCTCAAAGCAGCCCTACATGGTAGGCTGTTGTGAAACTGTGGGTCAGTTTCCATGGGCTTAAGTGTCCCCATGGAATGTACCCCAGTGAAATCCCTGTGGATACAGTAGCAGAGAGAACAAAATGTGCAACCTCCATCCCATCCCCAGATAAAATTACAGCTTCCAGCAATAATACTTCTGAGTATCACACACTGAAAAAAGTGATAGTAAAAAACATGGCTGGATAGCTAATGCTTTCTCGGGCAATTTAGGGGGGAAAAAACAGAAAAGCACTAATTGCAGGAAAAGGAAGTAGGAGGGAATGTCCAGGTGTACTGGAAAATATGTATTTAGGTCCCATGTGTTTCAAAATAAATCCTCCTCTGGGGATGCTCTTGAATCACAGTTCTTAACCTGGGCTAATAGCATATCATAATTTGGGTCTTGTGTAGCTTTGTCTGGAGAGACACCTCAGCACATTTTAGTTTTCATATGACTGTGGACATATGTTTGGCTGAGGTAGCTCCAGCTGTTGAGATGCTTTGAACTGTGTACGCATGTGTATGAACTAATCCTGAGATGAAAAGAATCTAATATTTAACTAGCAGATCTCTCAGAGTTCTCTGTATTGGACAGGACTGTTATATATTCATTATCAAGCATGTCCCAGCTGTTGTAGTAAGGTGGTATGGAGATGACTGTTGATGCCTGACAGCTTTGGTAAGGATCTAGGCCAAGTGGGGCCTTCTCTTGAATGGCTTTTGCTTTCTTGCAGTCTTAGTTCAAACACGTGGTGGTAACTCCAATGGTGCCCTATGCCATTTTCCTTTCCTTTACAACAACCGGAATTACACTGACTGTACTTCTGAGGGGCGAAGAGATAACATGAAGTGGTGTGGAACCACCCCAAATTATGATGCTGATCAAAAGTTTGGATTTTGTCCAATGGCAGGTATGTGGACTATATTATCAATGAGCATTCCATGCAAAGACATCTGGCTCACTCAGAATGAAAATTCACGGAAGATTGCCTTGTTATTTTGCTTAGTGTAAAGTACAGCAAAAGCAAAAACAAGCCCCTACAAATGCATCTCACTCTTGTTCCCTGAACAGCTCATGAGGAAATCTGCACAACCAGTGAAGGTGTCATGTACCGTGTGGGAGATGAATGGGACAAGCAGCATGACATGGGCCATATGATGAGATGCACTTGCGTGGGAAATGGTCGTGGAGAGTGGACCTGCACACCCTATTCCCAGCTCCGAGGTACTGTGGTTTGCTTCGTGATGAACCTGAGGTGACAAATTACGTTCTGTATGATAGAGCTTACCCCAAAAAGTGTGGTGTGTGCACAAGCTAGTATATGGAGAAGGGAATTGCGATAGATGATCCACAAATACAACAATTTCCTCCTCTTGTGTAGCTGGTAATCCTTGCACTAGGGAAGAACATCCCATTGGCCTTAGAAAGAAGAGATGCTGGTTCAGTGATTTGGCAAGGCATCTCTACAAAATGCTGGCATACAAGTTTAATGGTCAAGGCTTTTCATTTTCTACAGACCTTTCTTGAGGAATATAGTACCTGA
The DNA here is from genome assembly GCF_004798865.1 of Varanus komodoensis. Taxonomy (NCBI): domain Eukaryota; kingdom Metazoa; phylum Chordata; class Lepidosauria; order Squamata; family Varanidae; genus Varanus; species Varanus komodoensis. The sequence continues at coordinate 12,686,502 of NW_025335627.1, forward strand.
TAGAAAATCTCATTTCTTGGAAATCTCAGAGGCTCTGAGGCACAATCTCCCACAGCAATATCTTAACCTCTTATTCACTGCCTTGGCTTGGTTCAGACCATGTTGGCCTCTGGATGGGGAGGGAGGGCAGTGTAGTCACTGCCATTTTTGTGACTGTGGCAGCCCTTTTGCATGCTGTCATGATAGTGTAAATTACAGGACTGTCCCTACCTTCCCTCTCCAGTGGTACATGATAATCCTTGCAGGCCATCAAGCCTATGGATGGTCACAGAGGAATGTGAAATAAAGCTATGACTCTCAGTATGCACACATGACAAAGAGGGTGGAAATGCAGCCATTACCTGATCGCTTCTCTACACCCATTTTCAAAGCACGAGTAGGGAATGTAAGCTTCTCAGATTGCGCTCCTGCCATTCCTCTTCTATGCTGCTCCATCCCTTGGAATGGTGACTGATTTTGTCATCCAGACCTGCACTCTTCATTTTCCCCTACTGTCGTCTCTGAACTTGCAATTTGTTTTTAGTATTTGAAGCCCAATAAACAAAGAGCATATAACCCTCCTGAATTTCTGAAACCGGAGGAAGTGTGCAAATGAAGTCCGTGCATGTTAATCTGTCTAAGCATCATCTGAGAAACTTTAGTGCAGCATCCTTGGTCTGTATCCTTTTGGTAACATGTCGATAAAGCCTCCTTTGGGAGAGTTTGACAAATTGAAAAGCAGCTGTGGAACATGCCATGGCTACTTTGCTCTTCTTTAGTGATTTTTTAAAAGACCACCTGGGTAGAAATCTCTAATCTGTAGGAAAAGTAGGCTGAGCATGCTATTGAAAGTCCTTTGGAGCATGAGTAGAGAAGCACTTAGGCAGCATGAAAGGTAAATAAAACTTTAAGGGAAGAGTGCTCATAGCTGATTATCCTACATTTGGCTTACACCCGTGGATTACATTCAGAAGAAGGAGGGGGTGGAAGAAAGATGACAGAGCTGCTGCTGAAACTGGATATAATTTAATGGGACAGGCAGCCTACAAAGTTTGTCATAAACTCTGCAGCTAAGATGCAGCCCAGCTCCCTGTGTTTGTATTGTGGAAGTATAGACACCTTTAGTGATCACTCATTGTACTACTCTGCCACGACAGGGCTACTCCTGGAATTACTAATTACTTTGACATTTCTTCATGGCCATTCAGAATTTATGCCTATTTTATTGCTATTAAGGGATCAAAATTAATTTCATGCATCCTAAAAGAACTGACAGATAGCACAAGGAGAGGTGTGCTTTGGCTTTTCAGGAAAGAAACTACAGAATAGAGCATCTGTCCTCCGCTGGGGGCCCTCTAGATGCTTTGGACATCAAACAACCAGTAGCAGGGCAGGGATGCTAGAAAAAGTAATCCAAAGCATCTGGACAGCACCCATCCAGGAAAAGCTGGATTAGAGCATTTTTATGAACATTCAGTATCATTTGTAACTACTGGGTAGTCGGTCTCAGTACCAAATAGGCATAAAAAAGTGATGCTACCAGAGAGAGTGCAAAATGAACATACTCTTCAAGACTTACTTTGTGCCTTGATCTTTTAACTAAATCCTTGAATACATATGATAGTGAACTCACAGCTGAATAAGGTGTTTGGAGAATCCAGCATTTTATAGAAATTGCAAACCATGTAGATGTTATTTTCTGTATCAGAATCTCTGTGCCAGGAAAAATGCAAACTTGAGTCATGGGGTATATTTTAGTCAGATCCTAGATACCTACTGAGGAGTTAGTGCATGCTTTGAATCCAGCAGTTCCCTTCTACATATATATTGCCCTTTAATTTGTAGAAGGGGCTTGGATCCAGCAGAAATTGGCATATTTTCAGGGGGAAAGACTATCTATCTATCGCTTTTCTAACCCATCCACCACTAGCATCTTGGGACAGCTTACAATAAAAAACATAAATAAAAACCAAAAATAAATCAATATTGATGAAAGTAATCTCTCCTTCTGTGATTTTCCTCTGCATTTATTCCCCTTCTGTGAATGGAGGAATGCAATTGGATCCAGCCTATTACATTTGCATGTGGTTGCCTAGGCTGTAGAAGACAGTCGTCATGTGAAATGCCTGGCTACATGAAGTTCCTGCCTTTTTGCTATTCTTTGGAAAAACCTGAGCATCACTCAGTGAACAACATGTTCTGCTGCAGCCAGTATTTGTTCAGAGTAATCAATGGGACAAACAAATGTGTTTGTTTCTTAAATCAGACCAGTGCATAGTCGATGGGATAACCTATGATGTTAACCAGACCTTCCACAAACGTCATGATGAAGGACACATGCTGAACTGTACGTGCTTTGGCCATGGCCGAGGAAGCTGGAAATGTGATCCTGTGGGTAAGTTCATTCAGGTTTTTGCTAAATGGCAACTAGCATGATAAGTCGGGTTGAATAAGTGGACTAATATAAGGAGTTAGAAATATGGCCAGTCTATCCTTTTCAGAGTGTTTTCTGCTGTTATCAGTCACCAAGTATCCCTGGGCAGGATTCTCCTAATTTAACTTAATTTAATCCCACCTCTCACAGTATTTGGATGCAGGGCTTACAGGTCCCATTTTATACACAACTCTCCGTGCTTGCCCTTCTGAATCGCAGCCATTAATTATCTTTAATTAAGACATATTCTCATGTGGACAAGGTGTTATAAAGCATGCCAACATCAGCTCATGCAACCAAATATGCTTTTCTGTTTATTTTTGCTGTAGCCAGTTCAAACCCGATGTCTGAGAAATTCAAATAATGCCAAATCTGGATTCTTGATGATCTATAGGGGCACTTAACAGTTTTTAAAATGTTCTTGACATACCTAGCTAGGCATCCTCACAAGGCTCTGACTAATCTCTGTTTGCAATTATACCAGTGCCAAGAGAGGTACAATTGTATCTTTTTAAAGCCTAGGGGCAGAGATTCATGATTTCTGACCACAGACCTCTTGGACAAAACAGGCTTTTCCAAAACATTCCCTCTGACCCATCAGGACCTGGAAACCTGCCAGTCATCCAGTCAGGATGAAATCTGGGGCCTAGTCCCTCGTATATTGTTCCAGGCCTAGTGTATTGTTCCTGCTTTCATATGCTTTCAGCCAGGTTCATGAGCTGTTGGTCAACCAGGCAGCTGCTCCTTCCTCAGTTCTATTTTTACTTCAGATCTCTTTTAATCTGTGGAGAATCTTATATGGTTCACTTTGGTACAGAAGAGTGAAAACACAGTTTGAAAATTTTATCATGAAATCTTCTGTTCTCTTGAACCAAAAATAAAAAAAGAATGAGAGACATTTCTAACAAGTATTGTCTTACCTGAGTTTAAGCCCTTTTTATCTGGAGTTTATTATACTTTGCTAGGACTAATACAGAATGGTTGAGCTGTGTTAACAGCATTCCTGAACTTAGCCATAATCAAAACTATTTCTTTCTAAGAATGAGCAGGTTCCTTTTCTGGCGCACAAAGCTCCCCAGATTCTGATTGAGTGATGATACCTAGATGTTTGATCTCTGATTAATTAATCCTTAGGGAGCTTTTATATTTATTTTTCTAGCAGTACTTCCCAGAGTACTAGTAAAGTTGTTCTCTAAACTTTCTGCAGAGATTCACCCAGCTGTGTCCTAAAGAAGTTTAGTTAATGTGAGCTTGTGAAAAATGGTTTCTTGAGAAACAGAGGTGTTTACTTAATTGAAAATGAACTGGGAAATTTTGTAAATGGAGGTGGGGCTTTATCATCAGTTTTGCTCCAATGGAAGTTTTAGTTTGCTTCTAGTTAAATGAATTAATAAAGTTCTAATCTATGTTACACTAAAGTAAATTTGAAGGCAGGTCACCAAAGCTAACACAATTACTTATAATTTCAGAGTCAAGTTTTTTTCTTAAATCTGTTGCTCTTGGTCTAGACTGGAATTACAGAGACCACAAATACGCTCTCTTCAGTGGACTGCGAAATAGCAGAAAACAAACTCTAACATTTACAAGAATAAACATAGCTGGCCACCGCCAGGAATGCTGAGCAGTGGCGTGGAAACAACAGGGCAATGGCAGTGACAAACTGCATGGTAAACTGGGGTGCCCTGCTCATTTTGAGCAGCAGATGCTACTTGGAGCTACTTTCAGTGCTGCATGAAGGGTATTGTAGGCCAATAACAGGATTTTAAAAAGTTAAACTTTGTGTGTAAGTTAAACAAAGGTAACTGCTTGTGTGAGAAGGCTGCAGTCTGGTCAAGAGGAAATGTGAGGCATTAGTTAATTCTCAGTGTCATAAGCTTTTAAAACTTTTGGCTTATCCTAAATATAATCAGTGCCTCTGATACTTGCGTCCATGTATAAACTAAAAGTTTGCAAAAGTTTCCAGTTTCTTTGAGTGTACAGCCTTCCTTGCTCCCTTTCCATGTAAGCAAAATGTTCACAGACCTTTTGCTATCACTCGGTGTTTCCTATGATGTATAAATAAATACCAACAGGATATATTCTTCTAGAGCCAGTGTGGGATCTCTCTAATTGAGGTTAGGGAGTAGATTATTGTGTTCAAATTGACCATATTAGATTGTATGTATGCATAACTTTATCCACCTGTATCTTTTCTCTTGTCTTGTCCATTCAGACCCTATCAAGATGTTCAGAAAGAACTCTTGTAACTGTAAATGAAGGCTTCTAGTTGGATGGTCAAAGAGTTTACTGAACTTCTGCCTGCTGCTATCACCAGCAACAAAACAAACAAAACCAAATAAAGTTCAGAAACTGCCTCTTTTTTCATTTTGTGTCTTCAAAAGGCCTCCTTCATGTTGAGATGTGAAAGGATACTCTGCCCAGAGATGAGACTGGAACTTGGTTCCAGAGAGGAGATTGGCCGTTTATAGGATCAAGAGAAGCTTGTACATGCTCAGACATTAATATGCGTGACTAGCACTGAAAACTGTGTATCTCTGGGGATTCTAGCGCCCACCCAGAAAGACAGACATGGCTTTCTTTGCAGTTAGAAGCTGAGAGCAGAGAGGTCTGAACACCCTTGTGGAGATCAGGGTCTGTAGGAAAAGGAGTCGAGCAGCTATCTTCCGCTGATTGGAGGTTGCCCACTACACAGTATCTTTTTGTGTTGTCTGCCAAAGCAACAGTAGCAGTAAGGAATAACCTATGGGGATACCGCAGAGTTTATTCTCATAGTGGCTGAAGAGTGGAGAGTGTGGGTTAAAAAGGGCTTGGTGTGAGGAGTGGGCTGTTCTTTATGACCCAGGTATCATTTTGACAGTGCACTGAACATCAGATTCATTTGTCTAACCTTCACCTTTGGGGAGTATTTTACACAGGAGAGCATTTGACCCCTCGAACCTTCACCTGACTGTGCACAGATCCAATAGCACTTTATCACCTGATTGTGCAGGATGTGTCCTCCAGCTCTTAAATGCACAGACCATCCATTTTCAGCAGGCAGCAGTGAAATGCAGTAATGCTTCACCTTTCCCTCTTTTCAGCGAGGGGAGAGGCCAAAGAAGCACTGAGGGAGAAGGGGCCTCTTTTTTCCTTTACGCTTTCCTCAGTAGGAAAAAAAATGAATTGCTTGGGGAAACTCCAGCTGCTTTAAATCTTCCAGTTCTTGTTTTCTGGTGTAGCTCATGCATGTGGCAAAGAAAGTAGGACTGCACTGGTGAGGAACATTTCACCTGCCACATCTCTGCTGTTCGAGCAGCTGTAAGGTGCCTGCTAGTCATACAAATGGGTCACCGTGTACCAAGTAAGATTTGTTTCTGATGGATCACACCCCAGTGGAAGTGCTAGCCCAGCAACCTTGGGCTGTAGCGGAGTAGCTAGGCCTGTCTCATTACCATGCTCCCTGGCAGGGTGGTGGGTAGGTGGGAGCCCATTAAAGCCAAGTCCATGAAAGAACAAGCAAAGCGCTCTCATGATACATCAAAAGCAGGTTGGAGTCAAGCTCATGTACCGATTTGAAGGAGCCACGTGGGAATATGGAAAGGGACTTGCTTAATCTGTGAACCTGAGGAGCCCCATGCTTGAAGTGACCTTGAAATAACACCTTTTTCTCTTGTATTCTTGATTTTAGACCAGTGCCAAGACTCAGAGAGCCACGCCTTTTACCAGATTGGGGATTCATGGGAAAAGCATGTTCACGGTGTCAGGTACCAGTGCTATTGTTATGGCCATGGCATTGGAGAATGGCACTGCCAGCCTTTGAGTACATACCCAAGTAAGGATCCCTTTTTTAATTACCTGGTGCATATCTTTTGAGCAGCTTTTCTTGTATGTGATTCTGTGTGTGCAGTACTATGTAAAGACCTGTGTCTCTGGCACAGAATTGGGTTTCATAAGAAGCTTGTCTTTTACAGCTTTAGTCACATTTTAACCAGAGAGCAAGAGAGGGAAAAAGTAAAAGACCAACACATATTCAATGAGACCCCGTGCAAGAATCACCTTACATGCATTTCACACTGTTTCCACTTAATTATGCTTTTTGGCTCCCATGTTTAGTCATAGGGCTTTCCTTTCACATCAGTGTAATTTTAGTGGAAGCTTAGCTTTATCGATTTCCAAGGTAATTCTAAATTTTACCTAAAAACACCTTACTTCCCTTTAGTTTTCCAGTTTCTTGTTCTTGCTAATTCTCATAAGTGATAAAACATTTTGCTTGGCAGAGTTCCCATGCTTCATAAAGTTTCACTTTGAAGGAAAACTTGTCTGGTGATATTTGGCATGGAGAGACAATGAAGCATAAAACCTCACTAGCTGATTTTTTATTCTGTGGAAGAATGAAAATCGCAGGAGTTCTCCCTAATCTATAGTTCAGTTTTTTAGCCTCAGTGTTCTACTAGTTTTCAGTCTGTCTCATTAGCTGATGCATATTTTAATTGTAGAATGATTGCAGCAACCAGAACTATTGCCATTAGTCTTGTTAGTGTATCATGCCTGTCACAATCAGTTCTCTAAACAAATTTGTTTGAACTGTCCTGTGATTGACCTCCAGGAACTCTCCATAGGCATGGTCAACATAAGTGTGTTTGTTCTGCTTTGTCCATGACATGTACATTGATAAGGGAAGCTATCAAATTAACCTTTGTGCTTAACAACTGCATTTGCAGGTTTTTAGTTCTTAGGGTTCACAGAGGAGTATACCTGTAATGTCTAAAAGTAGATTATGGCATACTGGTCCCACAGAATAAATCAGGCATGAGTAAACAAGGGTTATTGCTTCAGGGTGGCAATTCTGGGACATGAACCATGAAATAGCAGATTCTTTTGTCAGCAGATGATGTTTATTTCTTAGATACGTTTTGCTGATGAAATATTAGGCGGCATTTGACATGAATGCTGAGATCCTGTATGTAACTCATATGCTTGCAGATTGTTACACTAATTAAGATGATGCAATAAATTTTTGTTAGGGCAGGCATTTTGTTAGCAAGGGAATGGTGAATTGTGTTGCCAGAAAGTTCAGAAAAGTAGTTAATTCCACTCATTCCAAGGCAGGGTAATCTGTGCATCATTTTTTCACATACTGCTCCAAACAGTCCAGAGCTAGAGTGAGCTGCAAGCAAAAGACAGGAATGAGCAAGCTGCATTCCACCAGGTTGTGAGCCATGTAGATAGCTCACCTGCCTGAGTGATATGGAACTAAGCAAAGACACATAGAAACAGCGAGTCAGAAGGGGTCTCCCAAGCCATCTAGTCTGACCCCTGGCTCCAGCTGGCTCTGCTCATGACATGCCCGCCATGTGTATGTCTAGCCTATCCCTGAACACCCTCACCGATGGGGCTTCAACTAAATCACATGCTGGAGGAAAAACAAAATTGGTCAAACAAAATGAACTGGGTTGCAAACTAACGTTTCTTGGATCAAATTCTGAACATCAACGTGAAGCTTAGCAATCAGATTCTGAGAATGAGACAAATCCACGTGCCATGTTTCCATGGAAGATCACGTTATTGGTGCACAAAACCACCCTAATCAGTATCATAATGTGACATTGTGGTTGCCCCTGATGGCCCTGAGCTGTTACCAAGACAGTGCAACCACTGACTTCGGCTTGCCACTGCCACTCCTGCAGTGAGGCTGCTGCCCCAGTGCTGTGGAGGCAGTGCTTCCAGGGCTGCAGAGATATTGCCACTTAGCCTTCCTGCCCAATAATCCATTACTACTTAGTCTAGGTTTTTCTACACTTCTGGCATAATAACCTTGGCCTCATTTCTTTTTCTGTGAGGATTAACATGCAGTGGTGAATCAGTGTAACTTCATTCAGAGTTTGAATGCTAAAGTCAAGATAAAATCACTCCGAAGTTTAAACGGTGCTTCTACATTCGAACTTCCCATGCAGTGAAAAAAACACAGTCACTGTGTCAATGCATTAATATAACATTACTAACATAAATTCTAATACAATGATGCCTCATACTTTGAACTTAATTCATTTCAGGAGGCCATATTTGATGTTTAAGTTTATCGAAAAGAGTATTGTTTAGGATCTGGAAACGGATTAATTCACTTTCCATTATTTCTAATGGGGAAAATTGATTTGAACTTTGAACAATTCAGAGTTTGAACAGCCTCCTGAAGGAATTAAGTTTGAAGTATGAGGCGTCACTATATTTCAAGACACTGACATGAGTGGAATAGAGCTACTTTTTTCCATGTGTTTTGAACTTGGTTGTAGATAACTGTGAGTTAGACCTTTTACTGCATTTGACTACTAACCATTGCAAATAATATATCTAAAAAAATCATGTGATAACACAAAATGTGAGTCAAATTAATATTTCACCTGCACAGTTATCACAATAGCATTTGGAGTGACTGCATGAATATGTTCTGCTGCCTTAGCAAAGAAAACTTTTTTATGCAGCTCACAATATGACAATAGCCTATAAATCTTCACATAAATTCTTTTACTTTGCAAAAATGCTAAAATATACCCCAAGAACTGCTTTTTGACAGGCAAAGTAAATAAATAAGTAAGTAGATCCTCCCTTTGTCTCAGACTCCAGATACGTAGCCTCAGGTTTCTTAAGCCTACCGATATCTTCCCTTCAGGAAGGTTGTAGGTGTAGTTTGAAAATGTAACTTTGTAAGTGCAGTAAAGCGATGGTAAGAATTTCAAGATAATGGGATCTTTTAATTATTCACTTTAAACAAACAGTATTGAGAACTGAGAACTAGATAAACTATATCATGTTTATCTAATTTATCAACTTTGCTTCCAGGAAAAGTGAAACTATCAGGTGATAGATTTTTAGAGCCCAACAGCTCTTGCCATGGGAATGGCATGAACACTTTTTCAGCATTTTTCAATTGAGCATTTTAAATTGCTCTTAGTGTTTTTAATGTTGTTGCTTTCATGTTGCTTTAATATGGTTTTACATTTGATTGTTCCATTTGTATGCTATTACTCTTGTGTTTGCTTTGTTGTACACTGCCTTGGCAACTTTTCTGGAAAGGCAAAAGAACAATTATAAAGCAAACAAATTTAAGCTTTGCTTTGTGAGCTGCATGGAAGTAGAGATCAGCAGAGGACTGGGTCCCATTCTTACAAATTTAGCAGGAGAAAATTGGCAAAATGTGCACTATTCTAAATTGATGCAAGATGTGAACACTTCTACACTGAGAGATTTATATGAAACTAAAAAAAGGAAAGAAGTAGCTGCCACACATATGCAATAAGTTTATTTCTTTCTTAAACTAGTATCTGGATTTTCCGTTAGTTGCCCTGAGGCCAACTAGCAACGTTACCAGTACACATTACATTTCATACATAGTTTAGTACAAAGTCCTAGAAAGCACCAGAGTGATCCCACAGACAATCATGCTTGATGGGACATTGATGAGAAGATTTTGGCCCTTCCCATGACTGTTTTGAGTTAACAGCTCTTCAGTGGAAGCGAGAAGGGTGGCATCAGTGGTAGAACATAGAAGACAAACTTCCTTAAGCTGCAGGTTCTTAGAGCTAAAGTGAGCATTAGCAAAGGTGTCTTGGACAAGTGGATTCACAGTTCCATAGAGAAACACATGGATGACCCCAGAGAATTGGCAAGTGCATTGCGCTGAAACACCCTGGGATGCCTTGCTTCTGCAGGCAGAAGACTCATCTCAGGGTAACAGCTCTGGGGTAGAAAGTCAGAAATAGCCAGTGTTGATTTGGGATTGTTTACCTGTAGAAAGGAGACTCAGTACCACACCTGGAGGGTGGATTGTGGTCTACAGGATCTGAAATGAGTTCTGCTGCCTTCAAAGGTAATATTAGCCTGAGAGAAACAGCACATTCTGGTCTATCTGGAAGGAAAAAGTGAGACCCAAACTTTTGGGTACCTTTGGTTAGCTTTTGAAATCCTGCTTGCTGAGCCCCAGTCACTCTCATCTGGCTGTTAAAACAAACACCTTGTGGAGCAATGTGAAATATGTCTGCCCTCAGAGGGGGAGCCAAGGCCTCTCTTCGATACAAGGCTGAAGGTAAATGTGTAAGTAAATCAAACAGCCTCATTCCTGAGGGTCTTCTGGGGAGTTGGGCTAGCTTTGAAATGGTTTCAGCTTTGTGTTTATGGAAGCTTTTTAAAGTGTCCACAGGTATGCTTGTCCTACAGTTGTCTAAACAAGTTTGCAAAGGAAAACTTTTTTAAAAGTTTAAAAGGAAGAATTTAATTGCTGAAATAACAGAGGTGCCCCCAGAGTCAGATAGTTGTTTGCCGAAGAGCTGTGGGAATTGCTCAGGAAGTGCCACGGGCTGTTCAAAAGTTAGACAGAATCAGCTTTTAACTGGAAATAATTATGCAGGTGCTTAAAAAAGAAAAAGGGGAAATGTAGAACATCAGTAAAACTAAAAACAAGTGCTACCAGCTTGATATTTTTGAGTGACCTCAGCCAGTCACCAAGGGTCAAACTACATGCTACATCAGTTGTATAATTGGAGCTACATTTGGGTTTTCAACAAAATTAAAAATAAGCTACGTGTTGTTGCGGGGGTGGGGAGACTGCAACTGCAGCATGAAGGGCTTTAGCCTTCTCTCCTCAGCTGCAGCCTGGGAAAAATCCTGCCCTGCAGTGAGTCATATGAGAAGCAGTTGCTGGGGCTGGTTTCTGAGAGGGGCTAAAGGGTTAGGCCTTCCTTCCATGTGCTGTGGTCCTGGCGACCCTCCACCGTACACTTACTTAAGTCTTTAAATCCCGGGCATCACTGCTAGCTCAGCAATTAACATAAACATATTTTGGCCCGATGCCTCAGCCCAAGTCTGGCTGTAAAAAAAGGGAGTCCTGAGTTCTTGGAATAAAAATGTGAAAACAGATCTGGTGAGAAAGTTCATATTCACGTTCTGAGAACTGATGTATAGGATGCATGTGGAAAGTCCTCCTCTGTGTTCTCACATGGCAACCGTCCTGTATCTTGTTTAAAGAGCCAATGAAATGAACCAGTTCCTTTGCATCTGGTGTTCATGCTTTAGCATAGCTTCTCGCCTGTCCGAGGGTCAATAAGATGAAAAGGTGTGCAAAGGGGACACGGCATTGTGTAAGAGTCCTTAAAACAAGATGCCAGGTCATGTTGGATGCTGCATAGCAACGCATTCTGCTTTCTCTCCAGATTTCGTCTAAACTTATCTGAGGGGCACATCAGATGTTCTGGTCTTCCTACTTAGAAAGTGTGCACACTAAGAAAACACTAGGAAGCCACCTGCTGTTGCAAGTGGATTAGTAAGCCTAAATTCCATACTGCATGAACAGATTCCCTCTCCTCCAGAGCAACCATGGGGGACATATGTGTGGCTGTGCAGTGGGAGGGGAGGACCTTTGCATTAGTGGCTTCCATTCAGCTGAAAGAAAGGTTTAAAGCCATAATGTTTGATTCAGAAGATCATTGCCAGAAAACACATGTGATGTGTTTTATATCACATGCTTTCACAATAACTCAGAATGATACTGTGTCCTGTGAAGTGTATTAAATTAAACCTAGTCCTCATACTACTCTAGCATTTTGATGGATTACAATTCTCATAGGCCCACTGGTCCAAAAGCACATTGCCGGAACCTCCGTCACGGGGAGGAACCTCATTGTTAGATGCAGTGAAAAGAAGCACAGATTAAGGTCTAAGTAAACTAATGCAGAACATTTCCATCTTAGGTTCCAGTGGTCCTGTCCAAGTAATTATCACAGATGTTCCAATTCATCCTGATTCTCATCCTGTCCAGTGGGTTGCACCCGAATCCTCTCACATTGCCAGTTACATACTCCGCTGGAAACCAGTAAGTACTTCTATTTTATAGAGCAGCTTTTTTCCAGACTGAAAATTCAGAAGATTGCTGTAAAACAGAAGCAAGCAGTTTGTAACCACAGTCTATTATGGCAGTACCAGAGAAGTAATGTATATTCTAGCCTTAAATTCACCTAACACTTGACTACATGTCCTGCTGTTCTGCATATCCTACAAGCATGGTCTGAAGCAAGAGGGTGAACAGGTCCTCTCCAGGTCCTCTCCAGGTTCTTCTCATGATCCTTTTTAATGGGAAGGGTGAGAACAGAGAGGGCATGTTCTCACGGGGGTAAAGGGGGCACATTACCACATGGCCCTTCCTGTTTTTCCTGCGCAAATGAAGCTGCCTCAGTGCAGGGCACTTGTGCTGGTCTTATTGCCATGGAAACAGGGATGATTTCCCTTCCCTTGTTATGAGTGAGGGGAAAATATTTGTTATCAGATGCCAAACGTCAGCCGAATCTGACTGACTATGGGCAGTTGTGGCATCACTTCATTCACTTTGTGATCCATCCTTGACCCCTTTTCAAGCTGAAAAGAATGGGGTGAAAGCTGCTATTGAGCAGGGCACTGAACTGCCGGAGGCATGCGCATTTCCCTGAGCAGAAGGCATTGCTTAGGTTTTCATGCTTTTTGAAAAGCCTGTTTCCATTTGGCACAACCTGGAGCCCTGTGCTCAGCCTGCCCCTGAGCAATGCATTGCCCTGACAGAGGAACTAGAGTCAGAGCAGGAGCTCATGGAGCCCGTCACCTGTGCTGCTGGGCCCACCTGGAGTCGTGGTGCGGGAGTTCACTGGATGTCAGTGGAAGGATTCTCTCTATGGCAAGCGGCCAGGGCAGCTCACAGACTAAGGGGCCTGAGCCCTGTCGCCCCTGAACTGAAACCTTACACAGTGGCCATTCCAAGGATCATGCTTTCCCTTGGAAAGGGTTACCAAGAACAGCAGAGTTTGCTGTGAGCACCCTAAAGGGAAATATGTCATGTGAACTGCTACCTCAGACATTCTGTTTTGGATGTGTTGAGTCAGAGTGTTTTTGTTTGGCTCGTTTCTCTGCTTGTATTAGGTTTATATTCCACCTTTCAGCTAACAGATTATGTAAAATGACAGTGGATCACTGACAAACAACATGTTTAGAATGAGAAACCCGAGCCAGCTGGGCAGGAGGGGACAACCCAGCTTGAGCAGAAGCAAGCATCCAGCACATTTTTGCTTGCCTTGAAATCCTAGTCAAGGATCTATGACTAGTCAAGGATCTATGACTATGCAGACTTCTGCTGCAGATGTGTTCTTAACCTGATATCCACTACATTTTTCCTTTCAGAAAAAATCCAGGGTGCCATGGAAAGAGGCCAAAATCCCAGGCTATTTGAATTCTTACACTATCTCAGGCCTCAGACCTGGTGTACTTTATGAGGGGCAGCTTATTAGTGTGCAGCATTATGGCCAGAAAGAAGTCACCCGTTTCGAATTTACCACCTCTAGTACAACTGCTGTTTCAAGTAAGTGATATTGCAAAAGGGGAATTCGGCTGCAAGTGCAAGCCATGGGCTTCTGTGACCCCTTTCATTCGTGCTCATTTTGCTCCTTTTCTGGTCTCTGAAGCTTGTTACAGCATCATTTAGAGCTTCTGCTAGCATGCATCCGCCTTATGTGTGGTGTTGTCCTTGCATTGACACTAATGTCGTAGAACAGATGTACCAGTAAAAGCGACAAGCATAAGTCTTAATTCAGGTCCTTATGCAGAAGTTATGTTCTTCGTTTTGTCCCTGTCCAGAATCAAAGAGCGTGTCCACATGGGCACTGTGAAGAGGCATTGTCCAGCTGTCCATATTTAATTCCTTAATGGATTTTCTAGTAAGCCAAAAGGAGGAATATGTGGTGAGAAAACAGAGGAGGGATACAAATTGAAATTCAGATCCTCCCATAAAATTCTGTGAATGATGCTGTTGCAATTGCCTTGTCTGTAAGAACCCAGAGTTCTGCCTGAATATATTCCTGGCTGTTTAAATGCACTCCATATTTAAAATGTATCTGTCCCTGTACATACTGTTTTTAATTATTGTTACATGACTAAGAGTCACAAAATGTGCCCATCTATCATATTTTGACATTGATTGTATTTTCCCCCATGTACTTTTGTGAAATTCTGAACATGCTGTATTCTTTGTGGTATCAGCTTTTAACTACTTGTTTTAATTTACAAAAAGAAAATTTGCTGCAAAAACCTGTTTTTGCATAAAGTAAAAAAGTAACAGAGGAACTTGCTTTTGATCTCTTCTTGTTTTCCTTCTGAGAAAATGCTGCCCTCTTATGCCTTGATGTTTTTGCTTTGCAGCTAGTCGTGAGGCAGGTGAAACAACTGCTCTACCTTCTGTGGTATCCATCTCTGAATCTATCACAGAAATCACGGCCAACAGCTTTGTGGTTTCCTGGGTCTCTGCATCAGACACCGTGTCAGGATTCCGTGTGGAATATGAACTGAGTGAAGAGGGTGATGAGCCGAAGTATCTGGGTAAGGTATCTGGCTTATCAAAGGAGCCACAGCCTTGGATGGGATACATACAATTAATTCTGTTACAGCTACAGAGTTTGTCTAGCATGACAACTGCTAATCAAAATCCAGCTTTCAAGAGCAGAGATAGTGGGATTATAGAGTGCTTGCTGAACCTACTTACAGTTGTATCTGTTGGCTACAATTAGGCAAATTATGCAGCTAGTTTCTTGCCAAGTGACAATTTCACTCCATTAGTTCTGAAGTGCCTAATGAAGGTGAATCATATGCTCAAGAATGATTGCTGCAGAAGTCATTCATTTTTACACTAAATGTGTGTGGAATTGGAACCTTCAGTCTTACAGACCTGATTATTTTCATTATGAATTTATTTTGCATATGTTGAATGACCAAACATTCCAAAAAAACTGAGCTAGCAGATGCATATCCAGGCAAAGTGTCAGATAACATGCTGACCAGAGATGAGTTTTAGACCCCACCCCACCCCAATAATCCCTCTCCAGATCAGAAAAAAATAAGCAGAAGTCATTTAACATGACTTGTTACCACTGAAATCTGATTTGGATTTTTTAACTTAATGAGACAGGATGATCTCTAATGATACTCCAGTTTCCTTGCTCCTATAATCATTTTATGTACTTATGTAAAAGAACTTTTACGAACACATCACAAACCTTTCCAATTTGTCTTTTCTTCTTATTCAAGATCTTCCAAACACTGTCAATTCTGTAAGCATCCCCAACCTGCTTCCTGGTCGCAACTACATAATCAAAGTCTACCAGATTTCAGAAGAAGGTGGGGAAAATCTAATCCTGTCAACCACCCAGACAACAGGTATGTTTGTGCACACCGTATCTGGCAGGCATGGCGACAAAGTTCCCTCCTCAGATTTCGACCTTTCCCGTTATGTGATACGGCTTTCTTATTTGTTGTTGTTTCCTTCAACAGCACCTGATGCCCCTCCTGAACACACTGTAGAAAATGTTGATGACACATCAATCCTTGTGAGCTGGAGCAGACCAGAAGCTCCCATTACAGGTTGGCCTCATTTGCCTGTGTTTGTTTTAAAATTTGGGCCAGGTGCTTGTTGGTTGGTTTTGGTTGAGAGTTGAGCACAGAGCAGTATAGCTTAAGGCAAATTGCCTATTTCAAGGGTGGAAAGGGCATACAGATTGACCTGTTTGTGGCAGGAGCTAGGTTTCTCCTTATTCGTTTCAGGCTTGCAAAACAACAGTCTCTTTGCAAAATAGCTCTTCATTGCAAATTCACAGCTAACAAGTTACAACAACCAAAATACTAGTCTCCATGCATGAACAAAGTGATTAGTTGAACCCAAACTCAAAACTGCTTTTCAGTAAAGCTGGGCTTCGTTCCTCTGGGTGGGTTCCTCTGGAGAAGGGCCATCCTCCAAGACCTATACCAGCCCTCCTAACTGGGTAGTTTTTCTACCCCAAGGCTGTGTCGTGGGGACCAGACAGGGCATGGGCTTATCTTCCTCTTTTCCTTTGTCCCCTTCTCTTCCAAACTCTGTCTGTTCACATGGTTAGTCTGAGAATCTGGGGCAGAGGTTCTTGAGACAGGCTCACCATCTTCCTCCCCTCCCCAGTTCCCACACCCCTGCACCTCCTTCACAGTCCTCCTCAGAAGAGCTGGTGCACCCCTGACCTTGGAAAGCTTGCCAAGAATAACTAACTGTCCAGTCTATTCCCTGCAGCCTGTCTAATTGAAGCTGAGGATTGGGTAACATTTAGTTCATGCCTTTCTTCTTAACATGTATCTTATGTGGGTTCTATTAGTAAAATCTATGCAGGACCAAATAAGGACTTGGTAGGTTCGTCATAGGAGTGAACAGATTTTCCATTCTGCTCTGTCAGGTACAGCTGTGTTGACCACACATTTCCATCCATACTAGGTTACCGAATTGTCTATACTCCCTCTGTGGAGGGCAGCAGTACAGAACTCAACCTGCCCGAGTCTGCGACCTCAGTGACTCTCAGTGACTTGATGCCTGGGGTTCAGTACAACATCAGCATTTATGCTGTGGAGGAGAACCAGGAGAGCACTCCTATTTTTATTCAGCAGAAGACCACAGGAGTGCCCCAGCCAGGTGAGAACACAGCATGTATCACTGGCTTCTAGGCATCTAAAATGATTTCTCAGCTGCCTTTCCTACAGCTTCAGGAATGAAAGGTAACGAATTCTTTCTTCTCAGGCTCATTCCCAAGCCATGCATTTTATAAGCTGTCTTTCTGCCCAGACATTTGGTGTGGCCTGCACACATGTCCTTCCTTCTGGACTATAAGCACGCATTGGATCTATTAGGACTTGTGGCTTTTTTGTTAAAATTTGAGCCCCTGAGGGATGCACATATGTTAGGTCTTATTTCAGAGAATGAAAGATTTTTGTTTCCCAGTTACTTTTCTGTTTTCTACTCTTTCTCTCCTGGTGTGTTAGGGACTTGCTAATATACCCCATTTGCCAGTGAACGGTGCTTCGTTTCTTCCAAAGTTTGGGTGCTGGGTAAAGAGAGGTGATGCAAACTACAGCTTCTGCACTTGCCACTATTGTATGCTCTAAAGTTTCATCTCCAGTGAGAGAATTTTAATGGATTATCTCCAGAGTTTCCAGAAACACTGAAAGATGTTAATAATAAATGGGTCAGAAAGGAAAGGGCAACTGTGATAATACAGTGTCAGGATTACCTTTTTCCTTATGCAGCTCATACTTTATGCAGGCACTATTGCAATTCAATAAACTTTCTACATCTTTTTGGTTAGATACAATACCTGCCCCCAAAGATCTGCAGTTTGTGGAAGTCAGTGATGTCAAAGTCACCATCATGTGGACGCCCCCAGACAGTGCAGTGACCGGCTATCGCGTAGAAGTAATTCCAGTTAACCGCCCAGGACAACATGGGCTGAGGTTGCCTGTTACTAGGTACTCCTTTGCTGAGGTCACAGATCTTTTGCCTGGAACAACCTATCTTTTCAAGATCTATGCCCTAGGACAAAGCACAGAAAGTGAACCATTGACTGGAGAGCAAACAACCAGTGAGTATATTTCCTTTATCTCAGTTTAGGCCTTGACTCCAAATGCACCCTGCCAGAAATTCCATCATTTCACTTTTTTAAATTAATATTTAGAAATTTGGGAGTTAGAGGCTAGGCTAAGCCAACTACACATTTTAGGGTATGTGGTGCCTTTATTGTTCAACAGTATGTCTTACTGAACTTGAAAATCTTTTTTCAGGACATTAGATTTTAAAACTGTTTAGTAGGCCAGGATTTTAAATCAAATCCTGTGTGTGCATGTGTATGTTGGCACTTGCACATATCTCTTTAGTGTATGTTTTCTTATTACAGCTGCAATCTATAACTTGCAAAATGCTCATTAATTCAGAGGCCAACATGCTTTCATTAAGAATAAACCAGTTTTGCAGTCCACTGTGCCAAGCATTACATTTCTATTGTGTGCTTGATTCTTTCCCCTCAGGCTTAAGGAAGCAATGGCTGGGTGGGCAATTCCACCTCAGGCACTGTCAGTAATGGGACCAAGTTCACCATAAAGAACTGGGTTGTGTGAAAAGCAGGGCATGCAGAAGGTGTTGCTGAAGCCCATTAAGGTTTCAAATTGTAGCAATTAAAATAATTGAGCAACTGCTATCAAAAGCAACCATACTGTTAGGAAGACAGATGAACATTCTGGTAGGAAACCTATGCACACTTTCAAGGGGGTGACCCTCCACTGAAAGTGGTGGGGTTCCTTCTGGATAAACAAAGATTGGCCTTTATGTGTCTATACCCCAAATGCTACTGACTTCAGTAGTTGCCATGGGATTCACAAAGACCTTGAGGAGAAGTGGACATCCATTCCTCTAGTTAGACTTAACCAGAAGATGACCTGGATACTTAAGTCTTGGTGGAACCTGCTACCAAGCTGCCACACTCATTACAAGTCTTTGAAGCAAGGCCTGGATTTTGTCTGTAGAATAGCCTGTAGCAGTCTGTGGAAACTAACTAAGCACCAAGTCATAATAGCAGGATGAATTAATGGTCTGAAGTGTCTGCTCCATGCTTTCTGAAAGCAAGAACAAGGGTTTCCTAAAAGGGTTGCTTGGCTCTCTTTTCCAGGAATCGATGGCCCATCCAACTTGCGGTTTGTCAATCAGACGGACACCACTGTGCTGGTGACCTGGAAGCCCCCCCGTGCTCGTATTACAAATTATCAACTTAAAGTGGAGCCCACAACAGGAGGACAACCCAAACAGTACAATGTGGGAGGCTTTGTCACCAAATACCCATTGAGAAACCTGCAGCCTGGGACTGAGTACACAGTGTCCTTAGTTGCTGTCAGGGGTAACCAGCAAAGCAACCCAGAAACAGGAAGCTTCAGAACTTGTAAGCATGGGGAACCCTTGATTGTTGTTTCACTTAATCTTTCAAAAACCAGTCTTGTGTGAAGTTTCAGCTCAGGAGGGTTGGCATCTGCAAATGTTAAATGACAGGCTTCTATCCCTGAAGGTGGTTAAATAAAGGTTGGAAATTTCCAGCCATCTCCATCCCATGTTCTGAAAATCTAACAGTGCCGAACATCCTTCATTGTCACTTGAATACAGAAATGTCTTCCTGTTTCTGATCTCTCTCCAGTGCCTGAATTGAGGGAGGAAAGATTGGGGCCCCTTAATGAAAGTCACAGAATCTGCCCTGACTTCCCCTAATTTTGAACCCTCCTCCCAATAAGCATTCTGAACAGGAGCAACTGTGTTATACTGTATATGACAGATAGGGGGCAAGCTTCTGCCCTGGAACGCTGCCCTGCTTAACACTTTAGGAATCATTGACTAATTCTTCTCACATATACGTATAAATAGATATGAGAGTACAGGACATTTTGTTTTTATGAGTACCTTGAAGTCTGATGATTACATGCTCAGCAAGAAAAATCAGCCACCGCAGCCATCCCTGAAGTGTCTGATTGGCTTTCCCACTCCCCACTGTAACTGTGAGCCATTTTAGGCTTACCAGGGCTTTTTAAAACACTTTTCTTAGATCAGAAAGACTGAGCATGTACTTGGCATTACTGTTCCCTGTTTTCACAGGAACAAGCAGTTCTTGTGATGCCTCTGCAGGGGCTTTGTAGGATTGCCTGGTCTTTTTTTTAAATGTGCAACAAATTGTTCACATGTTTAAAAAGTTTCTTCCTGCTGTTGTCTAACTATGCAAAATTGCAGTTGCACAGCTCTGAGGTTCGTAGCTTCAGCTGTGGCAAAGTCCAAGGAGAGGCCTGCTGCCAAAGGCAGCAGATGCCAACCCCAGACGTTGCACAGAAGGGGCTCTAAACATTTTTCTCTCTTTGGGTGGATTCTTTTTAAGCTGTCAGGACATGGGCTGTCAAGAAAAAACAAAAGTGTGATCCTTAGCTGTAAAAAGGGGGTTTGGGGAATGCAAACCGCTTTGTAGCAAGATCCTTTAAGAAATTCTAAAAACCCTAATCCTAGCCCTACTCCAACCCGCAGGATGGTCTTTAGGCAAACTGCAGTGCTTTCTGTGCTTTCTACTGAAACTCTCCACATAGGCCTCCTCAATGATTTTCCAGACCTCCCTAAGGATGCAAAGCACCACAGGGGGATTTTGTTCAAAGGGTTTGTAGAGTGGTGCCTCGCTGCTTTGAAGCTTTCAGGTATACCTAATGCTGCTTGTTTCATTTTTTAGTGAAAAGATATTTTATATAAATGATATAAATATTTAAATATTAATAAAATAAAATATTAACACAGAAGCTGCAGAGAGAAACTCAAGAAGACCAATATAAAAAGCAATCTGTTGCACGCTCATATCTCTATTTGTGTTAAGTGTCTTGATATTGTTAAATATTATTGGTGTAGAATATATGCTCTGTTTTTCCATTTCATTTCCCAGTGCAACACACAGGCTCAATTCCTCACTATAACACTGAAGTAACTGAGACATCTATTGTCATTACGTGGACACCTGTGCCAAGAATTGGGTTTAAGGTAGGGAAACAGCCTTCCTTTCCTCTCCACCACCACCAGTAACATGTCATGTATGGTTTACTCACAGCAGTCATGGAAGCCAAACTCATTCAGTGGGAAGGAAAGGATCCAGGGTAGCAATTGTATTGGGTGCCATGTTTGAATGCCGCATTTCAAGACTACTGAGACAGATTAAGGGTAAAAGGAGATTGTGGTCCAAAAGAGCTACTGAAATCAAAGCAAAGTCTCACACTTACACTAAAATGCTATGATTTTTAAGTATACTTGTATCCTGCTTCTCAAACAGAACAGTTCCCAGAAGTAGCTATTACGTTTAATTTACAAAAGAAAAAAGCCACATTTAAAATAATACATCTAGTTAAAACAAAAAGGCAGGAATGCAGCAATAAAGTCACACACGTAAAGACTTCAGATGAAATGAGATTGTGAAAATACTGTTTTGCATTTAACGTCCTCAACATGCAACCTGGTGCCACTATTAAATCATCTGTAGGGCTTGCAGGGCTTGTGCTAAAAGAAATCTAAAATGAATTCAAAGAAAACTCTTAATTTTGAGCCCAGAAAGAAGACTTCTGAAACAATGATTGGGCACTGTAATGCTTAGTGTTTCCCAGGCTTTGATATACAGTTAACATGTCTGTGCTTAGGAAGACATGGAAAATATGGAATGAAGGCATTAATGTAGAAATGAGGACTGATAGGAATGCAAAGGTAACAAGAGCAAAGAAGCCATATCTTCTGCACACAAAAAACCCATTTAGTCCCATGAATACAGAGCTCCACAGAAGGATTTCCAATATCATTCTTGTTTAGCAAGATAGTGTCCAGATCAGGCAGCTTCCCTCAGTACATTGTTATGCTACAGCTTAAGAGTAGCTGCAATTAATGCCTAATATTTTACTGATAGAGACACAAAACATTCCCCCCTTCCTTTCCATTTTCCTTTCTCACCATTAGCTCTGTTGAATTTAATTCCCCAATCACCTCTAAAAATTTTCTCTGAAATCATGAGGATTCAAATACCAACTTCTGTAGAAAGAAAAGCTGAGATCCTCAGAAAGCTGAGATTTACTTTGCATGTCCTCATGCAGATTCCAGCTTTTGATAGGTAGCATTAGCCATGGAAAACTATGGCAGCCTTTAACATACAAGGGTATGTACCCTGGGTTGTGTCCAGTGTTACCTTACCTTTGGTTCCATTTATTACAATGAATCTGCTCTAACACAAACATTGGATTCATTCCTATACAAGTCACAGCTGAAAGTAAACAATTCTTTCTTTTTTCCTCCTATAGCTGGGTGTGCGACCAAGCCAAGGTGGAGAAGCTCCAAGGGAAGTAATCTCCGAATCTGGGAGCATTGTCATATCTGGCCTGACTCCTGGTGTGGAATATATCTACAGTATCTCAGTTCTCACAGATGGTCAAGAAAGGGATGCTCCTATTGTCAAGACAGTAGTTACACGTATGGCTTGTTCAAAGTTTCATAATATGACCAATAATATTCTGTGACCTGAGACCCCAAAGTCAGTTTTTCCCTGAGTACAGTAAGGGGAATTGTCCTGGAGTAAAAGGGCTTCATGAGGCAAGTCAGGCAAATGCGAGGACCAGTGGAGAGCGGGGTGTTCCCTCGTCGCTTACAGATCATGTGACCTCATGATCATTTTTACTGCTGGCATGGGTCTGGTGTGTCCCCTGATATTCTGGAGGGCCTTCCCACAGGGAACAGACCACCATGAGCTGCCACTGAAGGGAGCAGCGGTTCAGCAGCACAAGGGAAGTTGCATGGAGTAAGTTTAGAGGGCAAGTTCAGTTAACTGCCATTTTTGCACTGCATTTATGTCCCACCTTATTTCCTCTTGTGGGGATCCCAAGTCCACTTACATAGGTTTCCTCCACTCCAGTTTTCCACATCTTACCTTACCCTGTGAGGTAGGTTAGGCTGAGTGAGTGACTGGCCCAAAGTCACACAGTGAACTTCATGCCCAAGTAGGGACTAGAACCCAGATCTCCTGGATTTCCAGTTTAAAATCCTAACTACCATGTCAAAGTGGCTCAGGAAATAAATGTTGCAAGCTAGAAGAGTGGGTCTTGGAGGACTTTTCTCAGTTCAGGAGTTAAATTTTTAAAGAACAAAATAATCACTGTTAAATCTTAAACCATTTATCTTATTTCCTACAGCACTGTCACCACCGTCCAACTTACATCTTGATTCTAATCCTGACACGGGAATCCTCACAGTTTCTTGGGAAAGAAGCACAACTCCAGGTATTTCTATCACTCTTTCAACTGCCCAGGGATCCTGTTCCAAATAACTCTCCACTCCTTAATTAATTATGTTCGCTGACATTTCCAGTGTTGTTGCTAACCAGATTCTGGTTATATCTGTTACATTTTAAATTCTGGTATGGACGTTACCTGACCAGAGGATATACCACTTTGTAGAGCATCTCAGTTTTGAACAAAATCACACCATTAAAAGGCATTCCCTTAAAAGCAGTCTATGACATGGTTTGCATGTCAGGTTGGCAAATTGTGGATTAATTAACCCATGATTTGTGGGGACATGTGGAGCTGTTTCTGACTTGAATAAACAACCTGCAAATGCCCTATTCATAGGTTGTTAGCATGATGTCTGAACCCAGACACTGAGTTGTTTATGGGTTTAAGCAATCAAGACTTACCGAATGGGTTGTTGTTGGGTTAACTCAGGTTGTTTATTCAGGTGGAAAGAAGTTGTGTGTTACGCACATCCTGCAAATTATAGATTAACTAACCCACATTTTTCCACTGTGATATGCAAACTGATCCATCATTTACAGAATGAGATGGGCTGCTTGCTTTCTCTCATGCAAGTGATTGCTCCCTAAATTATTATTATTTTCTTCTTGCCCACCAGGTCTTCAAACATCTTTGATAAAAAACATCTTTAATTACTGGATTTCACAAACTTTATTTGGTGGTGATGCTTGATTCTTAGATGAGAGTGATGGAAAAGTAGTATTGAAATGGACCCGAGACATGCATTTCAGTGTCTTCTTGAAAGCTACATAGTCTTTGAGATTATATTGAAACATAGTTGAATCATCAAAATGCTTAATACTCTCCAGTTCATGAGAAACATTGATTTTTGGAAGTGTCCTTGAGTTTTAGACATTTATATGAAAATAAATTTGAAAAACACTAACAAGCCCAATAACCAGTGGCCCAGCAACTTACTCTTATGTCTTCAACAATGACCAGAATAGAAAGGCTCAAAAAGTGTTTTAAGAACTATGGCCAGTTACAGTATTATAGAATGAAGCTGTAATTGTTTTCTCTCCAGCTTCTCACAGTTGAACTTGCAAGAGGGCAACCGTGTACACACACAGTACACAGTGGTATTACAACACTAGGTTGAAGGAATCTATGTTTTTCAGTGAACTTGTTGAAGGTCATCTCTGATTCAACAGTCTTTGCATCCTTCTGTGTCATACTTGATAACAAGAATTCTTGCTGTCAGATTCTGTTAATTTAATATCTATAAATGTTTGCACTGATTTCTAACTAAATGAAAGCACAGTACCTGCACCAACTTAATTTTTATCCCTCTGCTTTAGATATCACTGGATACAGAATTACGACTGTCCCTACAAATGGACAGCAAGGAAATTCTCTTGAGGAAAATGTCCGTGCGGAGGAATCCACCTGCAGCTTTGAGCATCTGAGTCCTGGGGTAGAATACAACGTCAGTGTTTTTACAGTGAAAGATGACCAGGAAAGCATGCCTATTTTTGAAACCATTACACAAGGTAAAATTAAAACTGAGCAGTGGACCAGATAAATTTCACTGCTTGTACATATAAAAAGTGTATGATGTTCAGTGACTAGTTTTCTTTGATCCCATGCATATTTACTCACAAGTAAATCCCTTTTATTTAAATGGAATTTTCTTCCAAGTAATTATGCCACTGAAGACACAACTTTCTTGCAGAGAGGATGAGTATTACTTACACTTTTTATACTTTAGTCTTACCTGACATGAATAGAAAACAATGGTGAGTCAATCAGCCTTGATTTCGAATGCCTTCAATGATTGTGTGGAAATGGGTAGTTCATCATTACTGATTGTTCATATGTTACATTTTGTGTGGACTTCAGAATGGGAATGAGCCAAATCAGACACCAGTCCCTCAAAATTAGAGGCACTGAGAATACCACTGAAACAAAGGTTTGTATCTATTTACTTCATGTTACTTGTTGCTATTGAAAGCAAATAGGATCTGATGCTTGAAAAGATTCCAGCAGAGACAGAGGTGGGAACAATGTGCTAAAACCTGCAAAATGTAACATGCGAACAAGCTCTCACCTCTCAGATCCTAAGAATAACTTTTGCTGAAGAAACTCACTGGGAAATCATCAAGTGGACCTTCTACATTTTGAGCTGTTGTCATATGGATTCCAGAGTTCAGGAAACATAAAATGAACAAGGTGATCCAATTGATTTATAATAACACCATCAAGTCTTATGCTATGTACACTCAAGCATAATCCCTGTATGTTTAACAGTGAAGCTTTCTCTCCATCCCCAATAAATTGGCCTATGCTTGGGGCAGAGGTCCTATAAAAGACATCTTCTTGTTCTCCTGTACACACAGAAGTAAATGTCAGAGCCACAAATCTATTCTGTGCCCTTTTTTAATTGAAGAAGATGGACAGGGATATTTCAGACTAGTGGTGGAAAATTGAGAGCCAATCGTTATGGGATTTTGCCTTATTTTTGCTAAACCAAAAATGGCTCTTAGCTTATGTGTTTGACAGACGCTTGCTGGTAACAATGCTTGACATTTCTGTACTTGCACTGAGTCTCTTTCTTTGCTCTTATAAATAACTAACACCCTGGTATGAACTGAGTCAAACAATCAAGGCCTTAACCCAGTGTTACTTTCTAAAGCAAAGAAGTACTATAAAGGCATATTTGGTATGTCTTCTAGTGCTTTTTTGCAGGTGATATGGTACACAACATTCCACAAATATATGTGTTATTTACTAGGAAATAAGGTGCTCCTCCAGTTTGGTAGGATATGTCAGAGGTTTTTTTTTTTTTATAACAAAATGAAAACTATTCTTAATTGCTAAAACCATGTTTTGCACCAAATGTGTACCACATTTGGTACAGCATCATAGAACAGCAAAAGAAGGCCATCAGGTCCAACACCCTGCTCAATGCAGAACTCCAAATTAAAGCATTCCTGACAGATGGCTTTCCAGCCAAATCTTGATCGCCTCCAGTGAGGGAGAACCCGTGACCTCCTTGGTCATTGGTTCCATTGTCATACTGCTCTAAAAGGAGGTTTTCCTGATATCAGCCAGAATCTATATTCCTGTAACTTGAGCCTGTAAGTATGTGCCCTTGCACTCCAGGTTGATCAAGAAGAGATTCTTTGCCTCCTCTGTGTGACTGTCTTTCAAGTATTTGAAAGTGCTATCATGTCTCTCCTCAGTCTTCCTTTCTCAAAGCTAAACATGTCCAGTTCTTCCAATATAAGCTCACTGGGCATTGTTTACGGTCCCCAGATTATCCTTGTTGCCCTCTTCTAAACCTTTTCTAGATTGCCTGCCGCGTACAGCACTCAAGATGAGGCCTAACCAGTGCTGAGTAGAGGGGAACTGGTACTTTGCCTGGTTTGGAAGCAATACTTCTTCTAATGCACACTAAAATAGCATTTGCCTTCTTTGCAGTCACATCACATTGCTGACTGCTATTCAGTTTGTTGTTAAAAGAATAGACAGAAAATATCCACCAATCTCCACTCCAGCTCCTGTGCTTGTGGAAAAGCATCTGGGCATTCAAGCGCCCTTAAGAGCATATCCTGTGCAAACAGTAACTGGATGTCACACTATGGTATATACTGATAGCCCATTTTCAACAGCTGATTTACTTAATTGGCAACAGGCTACACTTCATCCGAGAGACAATCAGGAGCTACAACACTTCCAACTTTCTTCTCACTTGTAGTATTGTTGAGCCTTGTGTCCTTCATCCTGTAAAAAGGCATTTACTTTCTTTTTTTTAGATACAGAACCTGGCCATTGTCCCGGTTAAATTTTGGTCTTTTGTTTTCAGAGCAGCACCCCAACATAGCAAGATCACTTGGAATTTTATTTCCATCTTCCAAACTGTTAGCTATCCCATCCAATTTTGTGCCATCTGCAAATTTGATAAGCATTCCCTGCAGCTCCTCACCCAAATTATTAGTACAAATGTTGAAGATCATGAGGTCCAGGACAAAACCCTGCAGTACTCCAGTTATTACCTCTCCCCAGATTGAGAAGGTACCATTGGTAAGCATTCTTTGGATCTGATTTGGTAGCCAACTGTGGATCAACCTGATAACTGTTCCAACTAGCTTACTTTTAGCTAGTTAGCCAATCAGGATATCATGGGACACTTTGTCAAAAGTCAAGTTATATGAAGTCACAGCATTCCCACACACACCCTGGGAAGTTACTCAATCAGAAACCGAGGTCAGACTAGTCTGGAAGAATTTATTCTTGACAAGGCCATGTTGGCTTCTAGTAATCACTGCATTGCTTCCAAGGTGTTTGCAGACTGACTGCTTTATAATCTGCACCAGAATTTTCCCAGGGATTGATGTAAAACTGACTGCTCTGTAGTTCCCAGGTCTTTCTTTTTCCCTTTCTGAAGACAGCAACAACATTAGTTCTCCTCCAGTTGACTGAAACATCCCTCATCCCCCATGATTTCTCAAAGATCATAGATAGTAGTTCTGAGAGCTCCTTATTACTTCAGGGTGCAGTTCCTTGGGTCCTGGAGCTCTGAATTCATTCAAAGTACTAATCTGTGTCCCTGGACCTATCCAACTTGCCTATCCATCTCAAGCTGCAATCCTGCTTGTGCATCTCCTTTGTCATAGACCCTCTTTTGGGAGAAAGCCGAGTCAAAGTACGAATCAAGCACTTCTGCTGTTTCTTTGTCAGGTTATCATTTTGCCATCCTCACTGATATCTTCCTTATCTTAATGATCTCTTCCTTACTGCCCCAGCCCAAGTCACATAAAGCATATTGTTTTCCTTGCAGCTCTCAAATGGTCTGTCTCCCACTTCCCATGCTTCCCATCTCTCTACTCTCAAACTACACAGCACGGCTCCTGAATGCATTGAAGCTTGCAGAGATGAGAGGAGTTCAGCTTCAGAATGATTTGTCCACTGAGTTCATTACAGCTGTGGCTTTTTAAAGTGCCCTTAGAAATTTCCTACTGAATACTAGTGGTCTCCAGGGTGTGACATATTTCTATGTATTTGGGCCTATTTATACAAAACCAGTATCCTATTTCAAGATGATGAGCCTGATACGATAGCTTTATGTTATCTTCTCAGTTTATTACTTGACTAGCATCTACATGTCATCTCATGATGTCCACTAGGCTCTGAAAGTTCCAAGTGGGATGGACTTTCTACAAAGGCAAATGAGTATAATTCTGCTTTTGAGTAGTGTGTAAGGATGCCCTGTTTAAAGTTGTAATCTTTGAAAAACTCTGCACTTGGGAAACAGTAGCTTTGCTGGAGTGCTGCAGTTCATAAGGATTATGTCAAGTATAAACCAAAGAGAAATGGATTTCTGAAAGAAGCAACATTCTGCTAAACAGATTGTTAAAAATAAGAGGCTAAGGATGGTGACCCACTGGCTACAGCAACTGACTATATTCCTACAGTCTGCAGGGTTATGCCTTAACTTGGTTGTGTACTGACTGGATAGCCACCTTCTCACCCCTGGTTGTACACATGTTCCTATCAGCCGCATCACTTCCTTGTGGGCTCCAAGTCATAGAAGCTGCCTTCTCCTTAGTGTGGTGTGGTGCTTAGTGTGATGTGATTAGTATGAAGCCTAATTTGATGCCTTTAATATAGTAGAATTGACCAAGGGAGCCCATTGTTTGCACCCACAGGTGCAACTGACAGAACATCCTGAATCCAGCAGTTCTGTGTGTTCCACATGGAAAATGCTCAGGACAGCAAACTGTCATTAACCGATGATGATTTTTACAAGGAAGATGTGGCAAGCCCATGTGCTGCTGCAGTTGAAGAATTAAACATTTAAGAATATACAGGGCTAAAGGGTTAGTCACCAACAGGGACTTAGGCACTTCTGTCAAGCTTACAGTGATTCAGAAAGATGTTCTATTGGAAGCTCCACTTTTGTTGCTGTATGCATATTGGAGTAGTGGACAGTTTTGCTCCACCCTAGGAAATAGGATTCAGCTGCAAATCCCCCCAAAAAAACATTGCTAATAATATTTAGAAGAATGGTTTCCACATAAATTACAAGAGGAGCTAACGATGTAGCAAACTGCTGTGCATTGCAAATAATAGACTTATTATTCATAGGTGAAAATTACATATCACCATTACTTTACTGTTACCTTCATTTTTAATTTAATTCATTTTAATTCTTAATTTTAATACGTGTAATCTGATCATCATTGTTTTTTTTCTCGTTGTTGTTGTTGTTGTTGTTGTTGTTGTTGTGTTTTGCCTATGTTTCTCCTTGCCTCCCAATTCTGCTCTCTAACCCAATAGAGGTGCCCCAGCTCACTGACTTAAGCTTTGCTGACATAACCGATACAAGCATCGGCCTGAGGTGGACCCCACTAAATGCTTCTACCATTATTGGCTACCGCATCACGGTAGTTGCAGCAGGAGAAAGTGTCCCCATTTTTGAAGATTTTGTGGACTCTTCAGTAGGATACTACACGGTCACAGGCCTGGAGCCGGGCATTGATTATGAGATCAGCGTGATCACACTCATTAATGGAGGAGAAAGTGCCCCCACCACGCTGACTCAGCAAACGGGTATATGGTTGGAGAGCCGCTGCGCTAGAGGACTGTCCCATGTTGTCACTAGCTGCTTGGATGACTCTTGCCTTCTCGAAAAAGATGAGGGCCGCTTGCTATGTCTGGTGTTAACGAAAATAGGAATGTAGCCTCATATGTAGCTTCCTTTTTGTATTACCAGTAATCTTCTGCTGGATTATTTAGCCTGCATATCAGCAGGTCCTAATTGATTCGGCTTTTGCAACTTTGTTGCTAATGTTTAGACAGGAGAAACATTTCCCTTTATCATTTATTCTTACAGCATCCAAGTAAGGTAGATTTCTTTTGTTACCATTTAACAGTCCATATCCAAGCTGAGCTTGAACTAAAGAAGTGTGTTCAACCCCAGTTCAAATGTAGAATGTACACTATGAAGCTCGAGTTTCAAACCCAGAACTGGCTAATAAGAAGGTCCATGTCCAGTCCTGTGTGCCCTTTGGCTGTGTGCCCAGTGTGCACTGCCGCTCCCAGTTCAGTAAGAGGGGATACTCGCCATGAATGCCAGTCCTTGGTGTTCATTATCCTTATACTCACTTGATGTTTGTTTCCCTGATGGCCCAAGTATTCAGGTGTTCCCTCAAAATGATGAGAGAAGGAAACATCCTCCAAACTCTTGCTAGTGACAAGCATGACAGTCAGTCTGTAAAGATTCTCTGTAGTGCATGAGAATTTGTTATGCATGGAAGACTTGTGTGTCCATCTTAGCTGAGTGAAGATTTTGTAGCCTTTTACTGCACAAGTAGTTGCAGAAACCTAGAGACCACACAGCTATCAACCATCATCCCATCTGTATGCATGGCAATGTTATGGAAAAAAAAATTTTTTCCCCTTTGAGCTTTGTGGAGTAAGTGGAGCCTCTCTGCTTCAAGAGTGGTTTATGAGATCTATCTGCAAAGTACAGGAACTTGCTGTGTGTACTTTACGATAATGGTATTGTGAAATCCATTCATGATGGCTGAACTGAGGGGTTAAATATGCTTTACAACAGCTATGGTGGAGTGTACAATTGCAACTTTAGTAGAATGAAACATTGCTTACTAGTTTGTTTGCATGGATTTGACTAGGTAGTAGATTTTCTTTTCTGCATGAGATTGTTTGTATATTATCAAACCACTGTTGAATCAAATTGTATTTCCATTAAATATTCTAAACATGTTATCCTTTAAACTTAGCTGTACCTCCACCTACCGATCTACGTTTTACCAATGTGGGACCGGACACAATGAGAGTAACCTGGACTCCGCCAGCATCCATTGAACTGACCAACTTCCTAGTTCGTTTCTCACCTGTGAAGAATGAGGAGGATGTTGCAGAGCTGTCCCTCTCTCCTTCTGATAATGCAGTAGTTTTAACAAGTAAGAGCATAACTGTATTATTTAGTGGTGCATGAGGCATTTTTCTTGTCTGCAAACTGAAGTCATTCGAATGAGGAACTGTTGTGAATTTGGCCAGTGAATGAGACAAGGCTTCTGGTCTGGATACCTTTTTTTGCTTATCTTCATCCAAGTGTTCTGGGGTCTTAGTTGCTGTTGTTATTTGCTATCATATGTGCCAGTTAATGGATTTCTGCACTCTTTACTGAGTCTTACTTTAATGGCACCCATCTATTTCATTAGCCCAGAAAACGTGTTTATATTCATGTAGAGTTCATCCATCCTATATTCGAATATTAGCTCTGTAATGAATGCCTGATTCATTTGGCCTGAAGGGACGACAGTGGCTGACAGATCATGCCATCAGTCTATCGAACAGATTGAATAGCACTGTGAAATTGAGCTATATTATTTTCTTCCAGTTGCATTGCAGGCTGATGTTTTAGCCAGTATCTTAAAATACAGTCAAGTTCTCACAGGTTCTACTATGAGGAAAGCAGGTTTCAGATCAGATAGGATTGCAGTTGCCTAGGGTAGAAAATAGGAGCAACAGCTAAGAGAATCCAACTCATCAGGCAAGATCTAAAGAATAGGACAGGTAGTCCGATGAGTCTCAGGTTGTGCTTCCAAGTTGTGCATCTAGAACAACGGGACCTCCTGCAGCTCTACCACCTGGCCAATTGCTTTGAAATCTTGGAAGGATGTCAAAAGCAGGGGAGGTAAAGGGTTGTGGTTCCTCCAAAACAGCAGGCCTTCCTCTTGGATAAGCCTAAAGTAGTTCTTTGGAACTTGGTCATAGATTATTCTGATTGGTTTAAGTAATAAGAGAAAGTATTGACTTGCTGTATCTATTTAAACAGTCAATGGCCAGCAGTGCAGTGTTCAGAATGAAGGTTAAAATTAAAGGGTTGTTGACCTTTTGGAAAAACAAATTGTACCTCTTCTAGTTTTGGTGTCATGCACATTTTTGAGAAGTATGTTTGCACTCTGCTACCCAGACTGCAAGTTTTGTTAATGGAGGGAGATGTAGGTAGTATATGAGTTCCAGCAGGGTTTCTCAGTAAATATAGAGAAATCATTTAGCTGGTGGAAATGCATGAATAATAAATGGCTGTAGGAAAAGTCATAAAATCATGCCCTTGTTTAAGAAAAGGGGGAGCAATAGGGAGAGCATGACTGAAAAGAAAGAGACATTTTACAAGTTTAAAAATCCATGGTTAAAAAAAGACAAGAGAAAGCAATTTAACTGATAACACTCAGTTGGAATAGCATGTGTAGCCTCAGGTTTTGCAATCAAATGTTTGTTGTGTATAGATGATACATTCCAGAAAGGAACTCTTTCAGTTAAACAACTGAGATTTGCTCAAATTCTTAATTCATTGCTCTTTTAATCCTTCAGATCTCCTTCCCGGCACTGTGTATTTGATCAGGGTCTACAGTGTTTATGAGCAACAGGAGAGCAAACCTCTGAGTGGAGAGCAGAAAACAGGTCTGTGGATTGGAAAATACTGAAAATATTGCCCCTTCTTTTAGTTTTACTTAGAAACAAGAATGTTGTGTATTAATTATGCAGCTCCGTTTAAGAATTGTTCTGCCGTTTTGAAAAACTTTTGAAAAATAGTGAAGATCATGACCTTTCGCTCCTCATTGTGTTCTTGCTTAAATTGAGAAACCCTCTGCCAGCCAGCTAATGTTAATCCTGAGTAACAGTGTGACACTAGGTAACCTTACTTAGAAGTGATTCTCTGAGTTGGGATGGATTTATTCCCTGGGAACATGTCACCCTGGCTCATCTGACAGTGATGCAATTTAAATATGTCATGGCTAACATGTACCATTAGCTTCGGCAGGATTTAATGATGACTAACTTAAGCTAAACTGGGGCAAGAGATCTTTGCCTTACGAAGTGATTTCAGCTCTGTCTCAAATAGGTTTGCCACCTTAATGCCAAGATGGCTGTGTTAAATAAGAATGTAATCCCGTACAGGGCCACGTCCACATTCCTTCAAGAATCATTTGACATTCAGTAAGAAACAGTATTCTTTTTCCAAATGGAGGTGGGTTCATGTTTGAATGACACCCTCATATGCTTGTGCCCTTCCTTGTTAAGAGCTGCACTGTTGGCAGGGCTTTGGTTTGTCCTGATGTCTTCATTACACTTTATGTGTGTTATCTTATTTTTCAACAAGACATTCCTCAATTGTTCAGCTCGTACCAATCTGCTTCATTTTCTTTTGAAAAAGGCCTGGATTCCCCAACTGGACTGGACTTCTCAGAAAAAACTGCCCACTCTTTCACTGTCCATTGGATTGCCCCTCGTGCTCCCATCACTGGCTACAAAATACGCCATTACCTTGAGCAAGGTGGAGGCCGACCCAAAGAGGTCCGTATTGCTCCATCTCGCAATTCCATCACTCTCACTGACCTGGTGCCTGGTTCAGAGTATGTGGTTAGCATTTCTGCATTCAACGGCAAAGAAGAGAGCTTGCCCTTGGTTGGACATCAAAGTACAGGTAAAGCAGAAACACTGGCTTAATTTCTTGCTCCCCTGTAGCAGCTCACAGGGCTTCATTTTCTAAAATTCTGTCCCACAAATTGGAAAGCACAACAGCAGGAACCTGACATAATTGAGATTGGATAGACAGAGAAGACACCTGGGAGGAAAAGGAAGTAAATCAAAAAGACTAGACTTGAAAATGTTCCATCATATACATCATTTTAGAGGAAAGTTCTTCAGAACAAGATTGTCCTCTCTATCTACCTAAATGTTGTTGTTGCAGTTTAAAAATGAAACTTGACTTCACAACTAAGTAAAATGGAGAATATAATGCTGTTGCTGAAAGCAGCCCAGTGTCATTTCATTCTCTTTATCCAAAATGATAGAAAGCCAAGCGCTTGACACCTGTTACTGCATGGTTTCCCATCCCAGCAGCTTGCAGCCAAATGTAGGGAAGGAAACTCTGAACACACGGACGTCACAGCTCCAGTGTTTGCTTCACAGCATTACTATGGGAGAAGGTGGGGCGGGGGTGGGCAGCACTCCCAGTGGTAACCAGGTGTTCCCTTCCTTGACAGCTTCTTGCCAAGATCTTTAGGGAGCTGAACACCGTGCCCGGTAACAAATGTCTAGTCTTGAGTGCAATCCTAAAGTCACAGCATACATCAGAGTTAGGATGTGGGTTCAAATCTCAGCTTTCTGATGGATTTGTGGATGGCCATTGTCAATTCACTATCCCTTAAAATAATTTCTGCGTTGATAAAAGCAAAGCAACAGTGATCTGTCTTGGAGGGATCTTCTGATCTGGATCAGTAAGATGATCAAATGCCATCTACCCTGGGGACAGTCTGTGGGCCATGGATTCATGGTTCAGTCTCGTCTAATTGGGTGTCCTAAAAGTGAGCTGCTGGCTTTACTGGCAGTTGCATTGTGTTATTGGGGGGGGGGGGGTGAAATATTCCTAACATGTGGTTTTTAAACCCCTTTCTAGTGTCCGATGTCCCAAGAGATCTCCATGTCACTGCCACAAGCCCCACTACCCTGGTCATCGACTGGGATGCACCAGCAGTCACAGTTAGATACTAC
This sequence comes from Varanus komodoensis, assembly GCF_004798865.1. Taxonomy (NCBI): domain Eukaryota; kingdom Metazoa; phylum Chordata; class Lepidosauria; order Squamata; family Varanidae; genus Varanus; species Varanus komodoensis. The sequence goes on from NW_025335627.1 coordinate 12,721,120, forward strand.
AGGATCACATATGGTGAAACAGGTGAGCACTGTGTGAGACCAGTGACTGCCTGAGGGGTGAATTGCAGCATGGGGAATGCAGGGAAACTGCGGGCAAGAGCTAAGGAAAAGCCTCTGAGGGACGCCGCACCACTTCGATGACGAGGGCAGGTTAGAAGGAGATGCACGGTCATGCCTGCTCTGGACCTCCACCACCACTGCTGCTTCCACCTCAGCGAGTTGTGTCCATCTCTCTAGCTGCTTACTTAAAAAGAAAATGGATGTTAGCAAAATAATGCAGGTGTTACTTTACATATATAATTCTTATTCACAGAGAACCTTGGCACAATTATGGTTGTACGTTTGCATAATCTGGGTATGATGTAGAACCAACCCAAAAGCCCCTAATGGGAATGTGATAAAATGCTGCAAGTGAACATGCTTAGAGCAGAAGTGTACAAGTACATTTATAAGGGATTGAATTCTTGTCCCTGCTGAATGCATACGCAGTAGCGAAAAAGGATTTACCTCTGTGTGAAGGGTGAAATGACCCTCAGTTGTCAGAAGATGATGGGAAATAATTGCTCATTCTATCACCTGAGAATAGATTTAAAATGAAGTTAAGGGAGTGGAGGGTAGGTTGACTTAAAATCAGTTTATGATAGGTATGGAGCAGGTATGGAGAGCCAGTATGGACGCCCCATCCTTGGCCAGAAGCAGACATCTACCTATTTTTGAGGCTGAGGGCTGGGTCACATGATTGATTGTGGGTGGATCAGAACACTTATTTTTGTTTTCTTGAAAGAAATAAAGTACAGAAAGGAAGAAAAATATAAAAAATTGCAAGAGATTTTGCACAAATATAACATATATAGCATATACATTCATAACCTGCAAAAAAGCCAACAATTTCTATCTTTTTGTCAATTAGTACTTTGTTGGGGCTCACTAAAAAGATGATTGTAGTTCTGTTAACCAACTAATTTTGCAATTATTTTGAATTAGGTATAAATCATCAACAATATTTTTACAAGCTTCCTTTTACTGCATATAATGGAATTTCCACCTAACATTAAATTCTTCAGTCAGTCTATTGCTTACATAATTAGGTCATTTTGCAATCAAACCACATATTTGTTGTTTGTTGTTTTAGTCATACTTTATTTTTGCTGGAAACTGCATTGAAACCCCTGTTTTGGGCCAAAGGCAATTTACAGCTGTAAGTAGTGATGATGTTAAGAAATCTGTAATTCTGTAATGGCGATTGCCCTGTACTGTGGCTCCCAGGTGGCAGAAGTCCTGTTCAAGAGTTCACTGTTCCTGGACACGTGTCCAGCGCAACCATCTCTGGACTTAAACCAGGCGCTGACTACACCATCACTGTATATGCAGTCACTGGACGTGGAGATAGCCCTGCCAGCAGCAAACCAGTCACTGTCAACTACAGAATGGGTAAGATTATGGCTTTAGAAGTACTTGTTGTAACTGACAAAATAATTGCCCTCATACCATGATTCTTTCTGTCCTACACATAGAACTTTTTTCAGAATGATGCATTAACATTTTGTTGCATCAATAACTTATTTTAAAACACTTACGTCTAACTACTTTATGAGCTTGAGGTGATTTACAACAAACAAAGATTTTTTTAATTTACATCAGTACTTTTAATTTATGTGAAAAAATATTGCAAATTGTGCAGACATGATTATTGCAAATTAATACTCATCTCCATCTAGTCCAGCACTTGTTTCATGTTTCCATCAATGGCTGGCCAAATGCACCTGGGAAAAGTTTAATCAGAGTTTGAGGGCAACCATATTCCTTTGTGCTTTATCCCCAGCATCTGTTATTTACACATGCAAAGCTTTGCTGTTTCTGAATGTGAAGGTTCCATTTAGCTCTCACAAATGTTTCCCATGGGCTGGAGTAGGTAAGAGGAGCCTTGGGTGGGTGAAGGCAAGGTAAAATGCAATGGCAGTCAGTGGCTTGGCAGATGGATCAAACTTTTAGTGCCCTCCTATGTAGTTGGCATCAGTGGCCACTGGGCACGAGGATTATGCAGGACTCCTAAAAGTGGCCCAAACCCAGGGAAATTCATCTGCCAGCTTAGTGCCTGGACATGAACAACACTACTGTTACACTTGCTTGTGATGCCTGGAACTCCTTATATTAATGTGATGTGGATTTTATTTCTAATTTTTTGCATGTTAGCTTGAAATGTTTGTACTTGATTTTAAGCCTTGGACAAAAGAATCTAAAGTGGCATACGAAACAGAATAAATGAACCACTGATCAAAAAGGGGCGGGGGGTGGACAGAACAAATAAAAGCACAAAATAAGATTCAATGTAGCAGTTAAAAATTAGAAAACAACAACAAAAATTGTGAGACTTAATTTACTGGGTAAACAAGAAAGAATGGAACCTGGCAACCAAAACTCAGCAGCATCCTTGTTAAGCAACCCCCATCACTTCTGATGTTGGGGGCATCCAGAGAAAGGCCTGTCATGATGATTGTAATTGGCAGGCAGGTTCAAGAGGTGGTGTATTGGCACAACAGTGTTATTTAAGAACATTGTGAGAAGGAATTAGAACAATATACGTAGTGTTGTGGACTTCGTTCCTTTGGTTCTCTGCACCTGATTGCTGCCAAAATGTCTTTGATCTCTAGTACTCTGCTTTGGCATGACTCTGTTGGGGGATTATTATAGAGTTGTGTGATTCTTTATTCTCATTGAATTTGAATTATGGTTTTAAGCTGTTTTATTTTTTGTGTCACTCAGAAATTTCTTGTTTTGGGGTGACCAATAAATGGAATGAATAGATCATTACCCTTTTCAGGTTCTAAGCCTGTGGGCAGGGACTTTCTTGTTTAATGATACAGCAGTCATATTGGGAAAGGTTTTGGTTGAAGAGCAGCATAAAATATTTCCAATAACTAATAATCAACACATTTCATGAAGAATTGAGGAAGTGGAAGCCAGTGATTGACTGATAAATTCTGAGACAGCTGTTCATTCTTAATGCACAGAAATTGATACACCGTCACAGCTACAAGTAACTGACATCAAGGACAACAGCCTCACTGTGCGGTGGCATCCTTCCTCCTCCCCAGTTACTGGCTACAGAGTGACAGCTGTTCCTAAGGACGGTCATGGCCCCACAAAAACCAGAGTGCTGTCAGCAGGTAAGAACCTGGGACATGCAGAGTGGGTGAAAAGGCAGCGGGAGAGAGGGGAAGAAAAGTATCCCGTAATGGCTGCTTGGCTCAGTAGCAAGTGAAAATGTAGAATTGCCACTTTCCCCACTGGTCGGCTTAGCTCCCTGGGGCCAGGCTTTCATGTGTGGCTCTCACCGTGCCTCCCCTCTGTTTTCACCGCCTGTAAAAGCCAGGCAGGGAGGTACCAAGATCTCCCCCCACCCCCCGCTTCCAACTTCTCTATGGAGGAAAGGAGGACACGCATTCATCCACACAGGCTTTTTGTGTGGACACGTGTGTGGCAGAGTTCACGGCCTGAGGAAATTTTTTTCCTAAATTTGTTTGCAATCTGATTTGGTTGTGAACTGAGGAGTTTGTTAGGTGAAGTGCCACTGTATCAGGCTTTCTAAGCAAAAATCTTTATTATGTTGACCAACTAGGCTAGCTTTGTAGAATGAAAGAGTATTACACATATCCAAGTCCATAACCAAGAAGCCAAGTGAGGATAGTGGTCATTAAGGAAATGCAACTTAATGATAAGTTGATTCCAAACTTCATACCTGAGTTTTGGGATACACCAAAGCACTGTCCGTTGGATCAGGGCATGGTTGACTGACCAAAAGCAGAGGGTGACCATTAGTGGGGAATCATCGGGATGGCGGCCAGTGACAAGCGGCGTCCCCCAGGGCTCTGTCCTGGGGCTGATCCTGTTCAGTCTTTTCATTAATGACATGGAAGAAGGGGTGAACAGTCTGCTGATCAGATTCGCAGACAATACTAAAACGGGGGCAGTGGCCACAACTGAGGAGCAGGTACTCCAGATCCAAAAGGATCTGGACAGACTATGGAAGTGGGCAAGAGACAACAGAATGGCGTTCAATGTGGATAAGTGCAAGGTCTTGCATTTGGGGCATAGGAATAGGTGTCATAAGTACAGGTTAGTGGACAAGTGGCTGGAGAGCAGCACTTGTGAAAGGGACCTTGGGGTGCTGGTTGACTGCAGGCTAAACATGAGTCAGCAGTGTGATCATGCTGTGGTCAAGAGGGCGAACGCCACCCTTGGTTGCATAGCCAGAAGTGTGGCTTCTAGATCGAGAGAGGTATTACTACCACTCTATATGACGCTGGTGCGACTGCAGTTGGAGCATTGTGTTCAGTTTTGGGCCCCTCATTACAGAAAGGATACAGTCAGGTTAGAGTCAGTGCAGCGTAGGGCCACAAGGTTGGTGGCCAGTTTGCAGGGGATGCCGTATGAGGTGAGACTGACTCGCTCTATGTTTCTATGTTTCTTACATATCTTCATCTATGCCAGTTCTGCTTGTGGTTTTGTTTTGTATTGTATGTTACTGTATTTCAGAAATATCTACCCAGAGAAAGTTTGTTATTGGATTAAAATACCATATCATATCATATCATATCATACCACAGCAAACTTTTGAATCTTTGGATGTTTTCAGAAGTAATTTGTATTGTGCTGTGGGTATCCATTGTGCCCAGAAAAAAAATTAAAATCCCTCAGTACACCTTATTAGTTGTGGCTACCAACTATCTAATGGTCATGCATGATTGATTCAGGCACTGTGTGTAAACATAATTTATGCTAGATCAAAGCTGGATGAGCTGGTTCATTGCAGAATGGTAGTACAACTTTCCTACAGTGCTGGGCTGGCACCATGGTCCTGAGAGATTTTGGCTCTCATGTGACACATGTTATTAAGCCACATTCTAAGGGTATTTTTGCTAGTTCAGCAAGCATTTCTGGCATGTAATTAGAACAATTCAATCTCTCCTTCTAAGTGTATTTTTAAAGACCCTAGTGTACAATATACTTGTTTCAACTGACTACAGCAGAGATTTTTGTAGTTTGCATTCTGAACACATTTGTGAGTGTAGAATCCATTAACACAGCGTCTTCTGATGTGGATCAATTTGGATGTATCAATGATCGTATCACATCAACCTAATCTAGAGCAAACTGTCTGTGCTCTTTACTTTCAGTTGCGACCAGACAAGGCTGTCCATAAATAACCTTCCTTCATGTTTGATTGGTCTTCTTGTTACAGAGCAGACTGAAGCTACAATTGAAGGACTGCAACCCACAGTCGAGTATGTAGTTAGCGTCTATGCCCAGGGTCAAAATGGAGAAAGTCAGCCTCTGGTTGAAACAGCTGTTACAAGTATGTATTTTCCTTTTGCAAATGATGGTGGTAAAACAGCTCATCCTTTGACTCTTTTTTGAAAATGAAGTTCATGGAAACTGCCTTACTCTCCAGCCCCGTGCATCTGTACTCTGAAGTAAAATCTGCTGTGGGCAATAGGACCCACTGCCAAGTAAGCATGCATAAGATTGCCGCAGTGATGTCTTTCCCACCAAAGTCTATTGATCTCTGTTGCTGAAGAGCGGAGGTGCTCCTAGAAGTCACTTTTATGTTCACAAAGTCCTTGAGGAGATGGACAAGATGGCCTTCAGGGCTCCTGAAGGAGGTCGTGTTTATGCTGGAACTGATATCGAGCTTTCCAATAGGTTTTCCTGGGCATGGAAGTGACTCACGAATGGGCTGACCTTGTAACATTGAAAGTTAGCATTGGCTTGCCAAAATCATCTTTGATTTATCTTGCATTTAGATAATCTTCTCTTATGCACACCCTTTGTAAAAGTAATTTTGGATCAAATAATTCATTTGTCAGTATCTAATTTTGAAAAGAGCTACTCTGATGCTTTTTGCAGTCAATTGTAGCTCTGCAAGGTGACCATCAGCCTGATGCTCTGACAATGCTGGTGCATCATAGTCTTTGCTTAGGAGATTTTTAAGCACAATCTCTCTGTCAGAGTTCAGTTCTGTCAGCAGAAATGGCTGCAGGCTAACAGGTGCAGGATCTGTGGGAATCGGAGCTGCTGTGGTTTTGGAAAAACCACACTCATTTTAATTTGAGCCAAGGCTTTTCTCTGGCAGAGGATTGAGCTTATTGGACTCACAGGTCCTTAATTGCTCCTGGACTGCAGCATGTGTGTCAGTGAAATGGACAGATCTGCTGAAATTAGCAGGTGTGAGTTTCTCTGACTGTGTTAGCCATTCTGTTCACAGAAAGAATGTGCATCACCAAAGGGCTCTTTGCAACAGCATGAAAGACATTTGAGGCTTGTGGTAGAATTCTAAGCACATTACATCTCCATTATGCTGCTGTAAATGAGGCAGTTAAAAAATAATTCTATTTCTGAATGTTCAGGAATAGAAAACTGCTTTGCATGTCCATAACAAAATGCTTTTTGCCACCCAGAATCTGCTTTTCACCTCCCCTCTGCTTAACCTTTCACCGTTAATTTGCCTAACAGACATTGATCGCCCCAAAGGACTGACATTCACTGAGGTGGATGTCGATTCCATCAAAATTGCTTGGGAAAGCCCACAGGGGCAAGTCACCAGGTACAGGGTGACCTACTCAACCCCTGAGGATGGAATCCACGAGCTATTCCCTGCTCCAGATGGTGAAGACGACACTGCGGAGCTGCATGGCCTCAGGCCTGGTTCTGAGTACACTGTCCGCATCGTTGCCTTGCACAATGACTTGGAGAGTCTACCTCTGATTGGGACCCAGTCCACAGGTACACATACAGAGATGCCACTTGGTGGCCACGGCAGCTGCGTCCTCTTTGCCTTAATAGCTAGAATGTTGTCCAGGGGAGCTGGTATTTCCTCTGTGAGAAGCACAGAGCAGGTGATGTCTTAGACAGTGGGGCCTCTTTTGTATGAAAAAGTCAGAGCAGCAGAAGTTACTGGGTAACCCGCTTGATGAATCACACATAAGAAGCTGGAGCCAAGAGCAGCAGAACATTGACTGGACCTGTAAGGACAAACTGTTCCTCCCCTGGTTTCTATGTATGTTCAGCTTCCTACCCCACATTTATAAATCAGTTCAGAAGATCCCCATGACCATAGGAGCACCATTCTAAGGTGCAGCCTGGATGGGACAAGAAAGTCCCTTTGAATAACAGTAATGGCCTGCTGACAATCTCCTCCAATTTCCACATGCTAGGAAAAAAGAAAGTATCATTTCACAAGAAGGCTCTTCATTGGGCTTCTAATCCTCTTTTGAACCAGAGAACAGTCAGCTCCCAGGTACAAGACCCCACTTATAAGGCTTCACTGCCTGTCCGAATACAAGAAACCCTGAACCCAGTCTTAAGAACCTTCTTTTTTGCTTGCTTGATTTCCTTCACTCTTCCAAGATGCCTGAATGTACGTAAGTAAATAGGAGAATTGCATCTGACTCCTGTCTGAAGCAGTATAATCCTGCTACATGGGTCCCTTGTGGTCACTGCATGCACTGTAGAATAAGAGGGTTTGTTTCCCCACAAAAAAACCAAAAGCCACCACTGAACAAATAAGAAGGGAGGCTTTACTGTCTCATCTGTGTCCTCTAAACTAATGAGAATCATGTGTAAGAGTTCTGTGCCTTTGTCCTTTCATCCCTTTAACTACATCTGTTGTCACCCCATCAGTTGTCCCCCAGTGCTTCCCTTGCACGTTCCTTTAACCTTACAAGTAAAAGAGTGCAAAACAGTTTGGCACAGAATTTGGGCTTACTCTGTTTTTGTATGTTCCCCACTGCAAGCCCAGGCAATACACTTTGGTAATTCTCAGCAACATGTTGCGGACATAGAGTCTTGATCACAGTTACTCTAAATCAAAGGTGGGGGACCTACGATGTGTGTGACAGTGACACATTTTTACTTCCTCAGCATGTGTTGAAAAAGAAATGTACCCAAAAATGGCTACATTAGCAGTATGGAGTGCTAAATGGGCCAAGTTTCTCATGTTCTGAAGCTGAAATCTGCCTGTTTAATGCGCTCTAGTGCCAATATGGCCACTTTTTGGTTAAAAAAAGCTGTTTCTTTCCTACCTCTGCTCTAATGGTAGTTTAAAAAAATACCCCAACAGCTGTGCCCATTCTTGAGTCTCTTGCTTCAAAAGAATACAGGTTTCAAGATTCAAACACTGGTTCTGGTTTGGAGTCTATACCCAGGGGGCCATCTGCCCACAGCCTCTCATTTAGATTGCTGCTCCTAAGCTGTAATTGGAGACCCCAGAGGAGGGAGACAGGGCAGGGGGAGAGAGAGAAAGAGGACATGTGCATGTAACTAGGTGGGACCACTGTGATGCAGCAGATGTTGCAGCTTTGGCATGTAACACTGTCTGGTCACCATTACTGAAGGGTGACACTGTGGCTCAGTTGTCATTTTCCCTCTTCTCTGCAACAATGGGTCTGCTCCCAGTACTGATAAGCTGTGTTTAAAAACCTCTTTTCTTACACACTGGGTTGTTAAGGGCACCTGCATTTTAAAACTTCTTTTAAGTGGGGTGGCAGACTGCTCTGCCTTGCTTTTACTTGTATTCCTAATGAATTAGAGGGTTAGAAATGTTTAAAATGCCAGCTCTTACTATCACAAATACAGAATTCAGAAACTTGCCATAACTGGAATAATTCCTGTAATACAATGGTGAGTTGACAGCATTACTAGCACATAAGGCATTTCTGTACTTGCTGCTATTTCCAGAATGATTTCAGCTTTTGATTCTCGATTCAACAGCCATTCCATCTCCTACAAATCTGAAGTTTGCTCAAGTTACTCCAGTCAGCCTGACAGTTACTTGGACTCCACCAAAAGTTCATCTCACAGGATACCGAGTCCGAGTGACTCCCAAGGAAAAAAATGGTCCAATGAAAGAAATTAATCTCTCTCCAGATAGCACATCTGCTGTTATTCCAGGACTAATGGTAATCCTCTTTCTTACTTTGCTGGATATGATGTGTTCTTTTGAAGCCAATTAAAATTCTACAGGGCAGAAACTCAAGATATTCGCTTCTCCATCATATTCATAAAAGAGGCAGATACATGAAGATTGGACATGACTGTCCCTGCCATGTCTAATTTTCTCTGAGGTCTAAATACTTCACATTACATCTACAAGTAAAATAGAAACAGTTAATAGGTGCACTGAGGTAACTTGTTTTGCATCTTTTTGTTATTTTCTGAAGGATGCGTATCTCTTAATCATGCATGATTTTGTCATTTTAGGTGGCAACCAAATATGAAGTCAGCGTCTATGCTCTGAAGGACTCTCTGACCAGTAGACCTGCCCAGGGTGTAGTCAGTACCCTAGAGAGTAAGTTGTAGTATCCTTCAAAATATCCAACTGCTCACTGAGCCAACAGATGGAATGGTTTGGGGGCTTTAGTGAATGAGGGAGAATATCACAGAGGCTGATAAAATAATGTGTAGGGTAGAGAAATATAATGTTCTTATTAGTTTGCACCTGTACTATTACCATTGCCTTGCATCGCTGTCCCTCCTTTCCTCCTCTTCTGAGGAACCCAAAGTGGCTTGCATAGTTCCATTTTTATCCTCACAACACCAACCCGTAAGGTAGGTCATGCCGAGAGGGAGTGGCCGGCCCAGCGTCACCCGGCGAGCCCCATGGTGCAGTGGGCACTGGCACAGCAGTCTCTCAGGGCGCCGTCCAGCACGCCAACCACCATAGCACACAAGCAGGAAGAGGGGCATTTGGCAGCTGCCAGCCGGAACAAATGGGAAAGGAACTGCAGAGCATCAGAGGGGAGCAGGCTCCCCCGGCAAGCCAATCCTCTAGTCTTCAGGTGCTGAACTGACACGTCTCAGTGGCCTTTTAATGCAGATTTCCACTCCAGTTTTTCCCAGCTTGGAATCGGTGTGTATTTCATAGTTTTAAAAAAGTTTCCAAGGAAAACGAATGTAATTTATTGGTGGCAGAATGGGATGAACACTCCCTCACTGCAACTTCTTCCACCCTATTGCATTCAGCCACCCTCTCACATCTTTACCAGCTGTCAGGCAAGTGTAGTAACTACTCAGAAAGAGAGCCATGAAAAAGGGGAGATCTAATGTCTTCTCCTTCTGGACCAGCTGGAGACTTGGAAAATGGAGAGCACTTGGAAGTGTCAGTTCAACTCTAGAAATTGCTAAGAGGAAAGTTTTAAGCTGGCCTTCAGACTGGTCAGTCTACCCTAGTGCTGCCTTCCTTTTGCCAGTGCTTTCCAAATGACAGCCATAACATATTCGCAGTTTAGCCGATATGCAGTCTTACCCGTCAGTCTTCCAGCATTTGGCAGCTGAAATGGATGGACAAGGAAATTGAAAGGCAGAACTACATACATCAGGAAGCGGAGAGGTGCATTTGCTGCTGCGTGCTGTCAAGTTGCCTCCAGTCCCTGTGAGTGAATGCCCTCCAGAATGCCCTGCCTGTGGCTGCCCTGCTCAGCTCCTCAGCGGCTGTGAAAGGCTGGCAAGGAAAGCCACAGAATTTAAGGGCATTTGTGCACGTCCCAGGGACTGGTTTCTTTGATTGTGTTTAAGGTGGTGAGCCAGTGACAACTGCTCCAGAGTGAGGGCCAGTATAGTGCTTAGATTGTTGGACTGGGGACCTGGGAGATCCAGGTTCTAGTCCCCACTCAGCCATGAAGCTCCCTGGGTGACTTTGGGCCAGTCACAGACTCTCAGCCTAGCCTACCTCACAGGGTTGTTGTTCTGTGGATAAAATGGTGAGGTGAATCTTGTAAGCCTCCTTGCAAGAGAAAGAAAGGTGGGGGTATCAAGGTAACATAATATTCATCATTATTGAGTGCTGCTTGGACAGCAGTGCAGGGAGTGCTGCTGGTAGTGGCAGAGGCAAGGTTGCAAAGAAAGGCAAGGGGTGTGCTGTCCTTGCTGAGCAACCGACTAACTGTTCCCCATTTCCCACAATGATCTTGTTCTGCTGCAATCCCTCAGGGATCAAACCATCCCTAGAACAAGGCCTGGGCTGTCCTGGGTGGCTTGTCACAGCAAAGGGAAACGCCTTGTGAGAAGCGGTCCAGGCTCTGTGCTGTGCAGGCTACCATTCACAACGGCTGTTTGCTGCCTCCAGGATTAGAGGCCCTCAATGCGAGTTGCTGGGGAGCAATGGTGGGAGAGGGCCCCTGCTTGCAGACTCTCCAGTGGGGCATCTGACTGGCCACTGTGAAAAACTTGATGTTAGAATACACGTGCCTTTGGTGTAATCTAGCAGAGCTGTTCCTATGATCTTAAAGGGGAACTTGAATAGAGGCCATGCCCCACTGCTTCTAGGAAAGCTTTCCCAGACAATCCTGTAAGGGCATAAGAGCAGCTTAGAGAACTGTGCAAGTTGAGATTTGCTGGATGGCCCCTTAATGGCATATTTGAAGTCACTGATTAGGGGAATCTGGTATATCTTTCTAAGGGTGCAGATCGCTGGGTTTCTCTCCATAAGATGGAAGCCTGTGACATCACAGGTGTCTGAAAATCCTTTGCCCCACCAGGCCCTTGCCAATAAAGTAGGGGGAGTGCCGGGGCCTTTTTGTGTCCCTGTCTTCCTTGGCTGTCTTTTCCATTAGTCTCACTGATCCACACCACCAGTGGTAGAGATGGTGACTTGAGGTCTTTACTTGGCTTCTTCTTGCCCCTCCCCACTCACCCTCAGGACCCCTTCCCTCCCTCTCCATTGTCTTCTGTCCTGGAAAAGGAAGCCTCTGTGAAGTTTCCACCACAGCTAGGACTTGGGGTGGCTGCAGGGTTGAAGGCAGGATTTCCCCCCTGGGATCAGAGCATTGTCAATAGCCTTCGAAAGTAAAGTTACTCACATCCTGTGCCCCTCAGGTGCCACTGGATAGCACTGTAAGTCTTACTGCTGCATGCTGTCTCCTTTTTGTGCAGATGTCAGTCCCCCCCGTAGGGCTCGTATCACAGATTCGACAGAGAGGACCATCACACTTAACTGGCGCACCAAGACTGAGACAATCACTGGCTTCCAGATTGATGCTGTCCCAGCAAATGGTCAGAACCCAGTTCAAAGAACAATTGGCCCTGATGCCAGAACATACACCATCACTGGTAAGTGGGGTTCTTCCTATCTTGTTGTGTCCCAGGAAGTTCTATCTCATGTCTGAAATACCCAGCAAGAGAGAAGACAGGCCTAGCACTTGGGGGTGTGGCACACAAAATGGAGGAAACAGTAATACCATTCTTTTCAGCAGGTCTGGCTAGTCCTTATCTGGACTATTTTATCCTTTTTTGGCCACCAGATTTTTAAAAAGGTATGAACAAATGATGACCATTCCAAGGAAAGTAACTAATGTGACAGTGTTTAAGCTAGACACAGAGAACTAATTAGAAAGGCAAAGCGTGCTTTGGCTTAGAACATATACAGTGATCACTATGTGCAGTTCATCTCAGCATCCCCTGGCTTCTTGTTGCACTACGTGCTAAGAGTTGCTCCGTCTAGCTCATGAAGGGACAGTGTGCCAGTGTGGAATTTATGAGGCCATACACTTGCCACCACGTGCTGACGGCTAGGAGAGAAGCCACACCATTCCATGCAACTTGAAGATGGCTAGGGGGTCATCAGGGCAGCCCCATACCCTTCTTGGCCCCTTCACCTGCTGGGTTTGGAGAACAGGATAAGCCACATGCTGAAGGGCTGGATGTTGGTTCTCATTGAACAGTGGGTTGTTGTTGAAATGTGAGTTATTGTGTTGTCTAAACGCAACTGTGCTGACAAACCACACTTTGTTAACCATGAACAACCCATGAAGAGAACCCATGGCTGCTGGGCTGTGAACTGTGGGTTGTGAGTGGTTAATATGCCATGGTTAACATGCCATGTTTTGCTGCTTTGGCTGAGTTCAAACAATACAACAACCCTGATTCATCAACTCATGGTTCAACTACATCCCACATTCAATCCCTACTCAACCTTAAGCCAGGGAATTCCCAACTGTGGGGTTCTGAAGCATCCTTTCCCATCAGCTTCTATCCCACCTACAGCTCATCCTCATCCTGGGCCTTGTGTAAGGGTCTTCCTGAAATGAAGTGGCTGGGTTCATATAGCACGACAATCAGCCCTGCAGGGTTGGCCCAGCTGAGATTTTTTCTTTGCCCTCCCAGTCAGCTGATGCATCTCTCGGGGGCAAATTCCCTCGCTTCTGCCACCTCCTCATCAGTGCCCCAGGCAGTGTCTTAGGAGACCTGTGCGAAGGAATGAGACTCCTCTCTTTGACAGCCATGAATGTGACCCAGGTTTGGTTCATTGCAGCTATGAAGCAGCCTCTACTGTGCAGGAGGGTTCATGCCCTGAAGTGCAGCAAAGAAACCAAGGGAGCTAATTGGGCACCATCACCTTCTGCTGCAGAGCGGTCTGCTGGCGTGGAGCGAGCCCGGTCCATACTCAGGCAAAACTGGGTGTGGGCAGAATCAGCTCAGCAGTGTTGCAAAAAGGATGGGGTAATCATGACAGCTGCTCAAAATGGCAACTGTCAGTGGTGCTCTGTAGAGACATGGCCACTCTTGCCAAGCTACTGTCTGGTTTTGCCCTTCATGCCACGATGGATTGTGTTTTCTGGGTTTGGACAACACAAGTCATGATGGTATAGAAAAACCGTAGAGCAGATTGTTGTTTCAGTTTGTGGTTTCTAAAGACCAAAGAAACCACAAAGGGTGTGGATGACACAATGGACCAACAGTAGTTTAAAAAACTACTGTGGCTTGTCGTATCATGTGCACCAGTCAAAAGCATCTTGGCTCTTCCTTTCTTAAATTCATCACTACTCCACACTCCCTCATGTCTCTGCTTTCCCATATAATTCTCAAGTGGTGCAAGGGCTTGGGCCCACAGGCTTATGATACAAGACAGCAATACTGGACTGTATCGCTGTCCTGAGACTTGTACAGGATGGGATAAAGATGCCCCAAATGAATAAAGAAAATCTACAGAAGACTCTTCAGTATACCTATGCTATTTCCATAGGTGGAAATAGCCATAGGGCTTATGAGCCATTTGCCTTCAAGTCCTTGCCAAAATGCTTTTAACTGACCATAGGCTTCTTTAGAAGAGAACTTTGTACAAGCAAGGACAATGTTTTTAATATTTCATTTTGAATTGCAGGCTTGCAACCTGGCACTGACTACAAGATTTACATCTACACCCTGAACGACAATGCTCGCAGCTCCCCAGTAGTGATTGATGCTTCCACAGGTGATAGCACATTATAAAATGATGGTTTCCTTTCCCTGTATAGTTCATTTGTGGCATATTATTATTATTCATTTGTGGCATGATTGTATAGTTCATTTGTGGCATATTACAGCCATGGTTCCTCCCTCACCTTCTACACACGTGGGCGCATACACACACACACACACACTTCAGGAATGAAGCAAAATGTTGGCGGATGGTGGTTGAAATATATGGAAACCACATTATTTCTCCCCTGGGGTTGGGATGTTATATGGAATGATTCTCATTTAAGTGGTTTTATTTGTACCTTAGCCATTGATGCACCTTCCAACCTGCGTTTCCTCACAACTACAACCGACTCTCTGCTGCTCACTTGGCAGCCTCCACGTGCCAAGATCACAGGATATATCATCAAATATGAGGAAGCTGGGGGACCCTCTAGAGAGTTACTTCCTCGTCCCCGTCCTGGGACTACTGAGGCTACTCTCACAGGTCTGTACCTCTGGTAAATTAGCTAATGTGTTTTGAAGTACAACACAAGGATTTGTGGAATGTGAAAGTGTAACAGCTTTTATTGCAGCCATCTTATATATGTCTATAAAGTCCAGCAGACCTGAGAGCTAAATGGAATCTCTATTTTAAGGCACTAGGCATCTCTCAACCAATTTTTGAAAGGCAGATCATTATTTTGTCCTGTTTGTGAGCTTTCCAGAGGCATCTGGTTGATAAAAATAGGATACAGGACTCGATGGACCTGCAGTCAGATCCTGGAAGGATTTTTGTAAAGTCGTTGCATAAGCTTTGGAACTATGCAGCAAAAGACGGCAAAAAATCCGCTATACTTAGCAAATATTTAGGCTATTACACATTGTGCCCATAATGTCAAGACATGACAGATGATGCTTCATTCATCTGTCAGACCATAGAAACAGAGCGAGTCAGAAGGGGTCTCCCAGGCCATCTAGTCTGACCCCTGGCTCCAGCCGGCTCCGTTCACGCCATGCCCACCATGTACATGTCTAGCCTATCTTTGAACAGCCGCACCGATGGGGCCTCAACCACCTCCCGTGGAAGCCCATTCCACACCCTCGGGGTCCTGACTGTCAGGAAGTGCTTCCTGGCATCCAAACTGAACCTTGGTTCCTTGAGCTTGGCTTCGTTGGAGCGTGTCCTGCCTTCCTCTGCAGGGGAGAACAGGTCTCTACCCATCTCCATGTGACATCCCCTCACATACCTGTATGTCGCCAGCATATCCCCTCTGAGTCTCCTCTTCTCCAGGCTGTAGAGACCCAGTTCCCTCAGTCTCGCCTCATACCCCACCCCCTGCAAACCGACCACCAACCTTGTGGCCCTACACTGCACTGACTCTAACCTGTCTATATCCTTTCTGTAATGAGGGGCCCAAAACTGAGCACAATATTCCAGTTGTGGGAGCACCAGAGTCGTATAAAGTGGTAGTAATACCTCTCTCGATCTAGAAGCCACACTTCTGGCTATGCAACCAAGGGTGGCATTCACCCTCTTGACCACCACATCACACTGCTGACTCATGTTTAGCCTGCAGTCAACCAATACCCTGAGGTCCCTTTCACAAGTGCTGCTCTCCAGCCACCTGTCACCTAACCTGTACTTATGACACCTATTCCTATGCCCCAAGTGCAAGACCTTGCACTTATCCACGTTGAACGCCATCCTGTTGTCTCCTGCCCACTTCCATAGTCTGTCCAGATCCTTTTGGATCTGGAGTACCTGCTCCTCAGTTGTGGCCACTGCTTCAGTTTTAGTATTGTCTGCGAATTTGATCAGCAGACTGTTCACCCCTTCTTCCATGTCGTTAATGAAAAGATTAAACAGGATCATGCCCTAATCCATCGCACAGTGCATTGGTCTATTCCAAAACTCCTCAGTTTCTCAGCCAGGATATTATGGGGCACTTTGTCAAAGGCCTTGCTGAAATCCAGGTAAACCACATCCACTGCATCCCCTCCACCTAGCCACCTCGAAACCTTGTCATAGAATTCCACAAGGTTTGTCTGACAGGACCTGTTTTTGTGGATCATAGATTGGTAATGCCTACACTATCTGGCAGCAGCTGTCCAAGACTTCCCTAGCCCTGGCTGGAGATGCTGGGCCTGAGCCCAGCCCTTTTGCATGATAGATAAATAAAAGTGTGTGTTGTGTCACTGAGTTACAATCTCTCCCATAAATGCATATTCCCAGTAACTTTTGGCCACACAAACTTGGGAAATGTCTGTCACCCTCTCCCGCCCCACCCCACCCCACCCCACCCCAATCATTCAAGAGAATGATCTGAAGAAGAGTACAAATGGGACTAGCAGGGCTGTGGTGAGGTGTGATAAACCTTCACTGATATGGGATAAAGTGCTGAGTTGCTACCGGGAGGTGGGCTAAATTTGCTGTCAGGTAACCTCAGGGTAATTCTTTCGTGTTTTTGAGGGGAAGAAAGCAGCATCTGACCCAGGCCCAAAAGCTATGACCATTGTAGCCAGTATATCTTGCTCCATTGACCTGAATAGCTGTGTCCCTACCTGGAGGACGACTGCCTAGCGACAGTGACGCATGCATTGGTTACTTCCTGGTTGGATTTCTGTAATGTGCTCTACGTGGGGCTGCCCTTGAAGACAGTCCGGATACTTCAGATGGTGCAAAACAGAGGGGCCAGGTTGCTGACGGGGACTGGACGTTATTCTCATATAACCCCAGTCCTCTACCAGCTTCACTGGCTTCCCATCGAAGTCCCATCAAGGTGTGGGCAATCACCTATAAAGCCCTTAACGGCTTGGGACCTGGATACCTAAAGGAACGCCTGTGTCCATATTTGCCCTCCCGCCCCTTGAGATCGGCAGCAGAGGCCCTCCTCCAGGAGCCTTCTGTAAGAGACATCAGGAAGCAAAGCACCCGGAGGAGGGCCTTTTCTGCGGTGGCGCCCCATCTGTGGAATGCACTCCCCAGAGAGGTTCGCCTGGCGCCGTCATTATTTGTTTTTTGGTGCCAGGCTAAGACCTTTTTATTCAAACAATATTTTAACAATGTTTAATATTTATAGGTTTTGATTGTGCAGCCAGGGTGTTTTCGGGTTTTAAAACCTTGAGAGAGAGAGAGGGAGAGAGGGAGAGGGAGAGGGAGAGGGAGAGAGGGAGGGAGAGAGAGAGGGAGGGAG